>NC_069708.1:36284812-36633278 GCF_023699985.2 Odocoileus virginianus | reverse complement strand
AATCACAGTGGACATTGACTGTGATAGGGTGAACAATGTCAGATTCGTGGTCTCTGAGGAAGATTTAGCTTTGGAGCCAGGGACCTGTCTTGATTACTCAAGAGCTTTTTGTGTATCAGAGTTTTATTAAAGTATAAAATGGAACAGAGAAAGTTTCTGACATAGACATCAGAAGTGGGATGGAGAGTGCCCTCTCACTAGTCTTAGCAAGGGAGGTATATACTTTTTCTGTTGGATGTTACAGTAAATCAAAAGAATGTCTCAAGGCTGTAAATGTCTCACCAGACCCACTCCCACAACATACATTTTAAGATAACAAGATTAGACAGAAGTGACTTCAGAAGGAGAGACATGTCCTAGAGCAGGATACATTGTTATATAATCCTTAGGACAGAGTTTAAGATGAGCTGTTTTCTTGTGTAATCATCAGGTCTGGGCTTAACAAACAGAATTTTTTTTTTTATGTGACTAAGACTAAGGAATGTAGAAAAAAAGTTTGTCCTTTTCTCCCCCTTGAGAACCCCAGACACCTTTCCCCTCCTTGGGAACCCTGCACTTGTTATCAACTTACCTAAGAATTAACTCTCTCAACTGCAGCCATGCAACTAAAAGACGTTTTCTCCTTGGAAGTAAAGCTATGACAAACCTACACAGCTTATTAAAAAGCAGAGACATCATTTTGCCAACAAAGGCCCATATAGTCAAAGCTATAGTTTTTCCAGTAGTCAGGTACAGGTGAGAGATTTGGACCATAAAGAAGGCTGAACACTGAAGAATTGATGCTTTCAATCTGTGGTATTGGAGAAAACTCTTGAAAATCTCTTGAAATGCAAGGAGATCAAACCAGTCAATCCTAAAATCAATCAGCTGTGAATATTCATTGGAAAGACTGAAGTTGAAGCTGAAGCTCCAATAATTTGGCCACCTGTTGCAAAGAGTCAACTCAGTAGAAAAGACCCTGATGCTGGGAAGTATTGAAGGCAAGATGAAATGGGAATGACAGAGGATGAGACAGATGGCATCACTGACTCAATGGACATGAGTTTGAGCAAGTTCTGGGAGATGCTGAAGGACAGGGAAGTCTGGCGTGCTATAGTCCATGGGTTTGCAAAGAGTCCAACACGACTGAGTGACTGAAGAACAACAAACAAAAAGGAATGGATAAGTGAACTGGAAGATAAAATAGTGGAAATAACTGCTGAAGATCAGAATAAAGAAAAATGAATGAAAAGAATTGAGGATATTCTCATAGAACTCTGAGACAGTAATAAATTCACCAACATTGGAATGATAGGGGACTCAGAAGCAGAAGAGGACAAAAAGACCCGGGAAAATTTTTGAAGAGATTATAGTTGAAAAATTCCCTAAAATGGAAAAGGAAATAATCAAGTCTCATAGAAGATAAACCTGAGGATATACACACTAACACATATTAATCAAGCTGACAAGAATTAAACACAAAGGGGAAAAAAAAAAACATTAAAATAATCAAGGGAAGGTTTCCCTGGTGGCTCAGATGGTAAAGCATCTGCCTGCAATGTGGGAGACTCGGGTTCGATCCCTGAGTTGGGAAGATCCTCTGAAGAAGGAAATGGCAAACCACTCTAGTACACTTGCCTGGAAAATCCCATGGACAGAAGAGCCTGGTATGCTACAGTCCATGGGGTCACAAAGAGTCAGACACGACTGAGCGACTTCACTCACTCATTCACTCATCAAGAGAAAAACAACAAGTAACATGCAATGGAAACCCATAAGGTTAACAACTGATCTTTCCACAGAAATTCTGCAAGCCAGAAGAGAGTTGCAGGGCATATTTAAAGTAATGAAAGGGAGAAAACTACAAAAAATATTACTCTATCCATCAATGATCTCATTTAGAACTGATAGAGAAATGAAAAGCTTTACAGGTAAGCAAAATTTAAAAGAATTCAGCACCAATAAACCAGCTTTACAACAAATGATAAAGGGACTTCTCTAGGCAGGAAACACAAGAAAAGAAAAAGACCTACAAAAACAAACCCAAAACAATTAAGAATATGTGTATAGGAACATATATACAAATGATTACAATAAGTGTAAATGAATTAAAAATTCCAACCAAAAGCCACAGACTGGATGAAAGGGGAAATCAGCACAGAAAGAACTTGCATCAAAGGGCATATATGACCAACCCACAGCAAACTTTATTTTTAATGGTGGAAAACTGAACACAATTCCTCTAAATGAGGAACAAGACAAGAGTGCCCACTCTCATCACTTTTATTTAATATAGTTTTGAAAGTCATATCCTCAGTAATCAGAGAAGAACAGAGATAAAAGCAATCCAGGTAGGAAAAGAATAAATAAAATTCTCACTGTTTTAAGAAAACATATTATACATAGAAAACCCTAAAGAGGCTACCAGAAATTGCTAGAGATATCAATGAATTTAGTAAATTCCAAGGATACAAAATTAATAAACAGAAATCCCTTCTATTCTAATACACTAACAATGAAAGTTAGAGAAATTAAGGAAACAATCTTATTCAGCATTGCAACAAAAATAACAAATTATCTATGAACAAACCTACCTAAATAGACAGAAGACCATATGCAGAAAACTATAAGACAGTGATGAAAAAATTCAAAGATAACACAAATAGATGGAGAGATATACCATGTTCTTGAATTGCAAGGATCCAACAGGAGATGGCAAGAGTGAACATCGACATTTTAGGAATCAGTGAACTAAAATAGACTGGAATGGGCAAACTTAACTCAGATGACGATGATATCTACTACTGTGGGCAAGAATCCCATAGAAGAAACAGAGTAGCCCTCACAGTCAACAAAAGAGTCTGAAATGCAGTACTTGGGTGCAATCTCAAAAACGGCAGAATGATCTCCATTAATTCCAAGGCAAGCAATTCAATATCACAGTGATCCAAGTCTATGCCCCAACCAGTAATGATGAAGAAGCTGAAGTTGAATGGCTCTATGAAGACATACAAGACCTTCTAGAATTAACAACCAATAAAACATGTCCATTTCATCATAGGGGCCTAGAATACAATGCAGGAAGTCAAGAGATACCTGGAGTAACAGGCAAATTTGGCCTTGGAATACAAAATGAAGCAGAGCAAAGGCTAGCACAGTTTTGCCAAGAGAATGCATGGGTCACAGCAAACACCCTCTTCCAACAGCACAAGAGAAGACTTTACACATGAACATCACCAGATGGTCAATACCAAAATCAGATTGATTATATTCTTTGGAGCCAAAAATGGAGAAGCTCTATACAGTCAGTGAAAACAAGAACAGGAGCTTGATGTGGTTTGGATCATGATCTCCTTATTGCAAAATTCACATTTAAATCAAATAGAGTAGGGAAAACCACTAGAACATTCAGGTATGACTTAAATAAAATCATTTACAGCTATACAGTGGAAGTGACAAATAGATTCCAGGGATTAAATCTGATAGACAGAGTGCCTGAAGAGCTATGGATGGAGGTTCACGACATTGTACAGGAGATGGTGATAAAAACCATCCCAAAGAAAAACAAATGCAAAAAGGCAAAACGATTATCTAAGTAGGCCTTAAAAATAACTGAGAAAAGAAAAGAAGTGAAAGGCCAAGGAGAAAAGGAAAGATATACCCATTTGAATGGAGAGTTCCAATGAACAGCAAGGAGAGCTAAGGAAGCCTTCCTCAGTGATCAATGCAAATAAATAGATAAAAACAATGGAATAGGAAAGACTAGAGATCTCTTCAAGAAATTTAGAGATACCAAGGGAATATTTCATGCAAAGATGGGCAAAATTAAGGACAGATGGTATAACATAACAGAAGCAGAAGATATTAAGAAGAGGTGGCAAGAATACAAAGAAGAACATACAAAAAAAAATCTTCATGACCTAGATAACCATTATGTGTGATTATTCACCTAGAGCCAGATATCCTGGAATGCGAAGTGAAGTGGGCCTTAGGATGCATCACTATGAATGAAGCTAGTGGAGGCGATGGAACACCAGTTGAGCTATTTCAAATCCTAAAAGATGATGCTGTGAAAGTGTTTCAGTCAATATAACAACAAATCTGGAAAACTCAGCAGTGGCCACAGGACTAGAAAAGATCAGTTTTAATTCCAATCCCAAAGAAAGGAAATGCCAAAGAATGCTCAAACTACTGCACAATTGCACTCATCTCACACACTAGCAGGGTAATACTCAAAATTCTCTGAGCAAGTCTTCAACAGCAAGTGAACAGAGAACTTCCAGATGTTCAAGCTGGATTTAGAAAAGGCAGAGGAACCAGAGATCAAATAGCCAACATCTGTTGGGTCATAGACAAGGCAAGAGAATTCCAGAAAAAAATCTACTTCTGCTTTATTGAGTACACCAAAGCCTTTGACTGTGTGGATCACAACAAAATGTGGAAAATTCTTCAAGAAGTGGGAATACCAGACCACCTTACCTGCCTCCTGAGAAATCTGTATGCAGATTAAGAAGCAACAGTTAGAACTGGATGTGTAACAATCGACTGGTTCCAAATTGGGAAAGGAGTACATCAAAGCTGTGTATTGTCACCCTGCTTATTTAACTTACATGCAGAGTACATCATGAAAAACACTGGGTTGGATGAAGCACAAGCTGGAATCAAGATAGCTGGGAGAAATACCAATAACCTCATATATGCAGATGACACCACCCTTATGGAAGAAAGCGTAAAAGAACTAAAGAGCCTCTTGATGAAAGTGAAATGGGAGAGTGAAAATGTTGACTTTAAACTCAACATTCAAAAAACTAAGATCATGGCATCCAGTCCCATCACTTCATGTCAAATAGATGGGTAAACATTGGAAACAGTGATAGACTATATTTTAGTGGGGGGGGGGGGGCTCCAAAATCACTGCACATGGTGACTGCAGCCACTTGAAATTAAAAGATGCTCGCTCCTTGGAAGAAAAGCTATGACAAATCTGGACACCATATTAAAAAGCAGAGACATTATTAGTCAAAGCTATGGTTTTCCAGTAGTCATGTATGGATGTGAGAGTTGGACTATAAAGAAAGCTGAGGGCCAAAGAATTGGTGCTTTTTAACTGTGGTGTTGGAAAAGACTCTTGAGAGTCCCATGGACTGCAAGGAGATCCAACCAGTCCATCCTAAAGGAAATCAGTCCTGAATATTCACTGGAAGGACTGATGCTGAAGCTGAAACTCCAATACTTTGGCCACCTGATGTGAGGAACTGACTCACTGAACAAGACCCTGATCCTGGGAAATATTGAAGGTGGGAGGGGGGATGACAGAAGATGAGATGGTTGGATGGCATCACTGACTCAATGGACATGAGTTGGAGCAAGCTCCAAGAGTTGGTGATGGACAGGGAGTAGTAGTCTATGAGGTCACAAAGAGTGAGACATGGCTGTGCGGCTGGAGTGAACTGATATTTTGAAAATCACTGTACCACCTAAAGCAACCTACAGATTCAATTCAATCCCTATCAAATTTAATGTCATTTAAAAATTTTGATTTAATTTATTTATATTGAAAATATTGATTGAAATCTGGTAGATTTAAAATGTGTTATATTCAAGTGTACAACAAATAGTTCATATATATATATATATATAAACACATATCTGAATGTTTATTATATATCATATTATCTGAATATATTCTGTTCCATTGTAAGTTGTTATAATGTATTGAAAATTTGGCACTATGAGCTGTGAATCATGCTGGGATTCTTGGCCTCCAGAAGAGAGGAATTCTACCCAGGTCCAGTGACATGGCTTGATTGCTCAGCACTTCTGTGTAATAAAGCTTTATTAAAGTATAAAAAAAGATAGAGAAAGCTTCTGACACAGACATCAGAAGAGGGAAGAAAGAGTGCTCCCTTGGTAGTTTTTAGCAAGAAGTTATATACTATTCAGTTAGGTTCAGTTCAGTTCAGTCACTCAGCAGTTTCCAACTCTTTGCAACCACATGACTCACAGCATGCCAGGCCTCCCTGTCCATCACCAACTCCGGAGTCTACTCAAACTCATGTCCATCGAGTCAGTGATGCCATCCAGCCATCTCATCCTCTGTCATCCCTTTCTCCTCCTGCCCCCAATCCCTCCCAGCATCAGGGTCTTTTCCAAAGAGTCAACTCTTCGCATGAGGTGGCCAAAGTCTTAGAGTTTCAGCTTCAGCATCAGTCCTTCCAATGAACACCCAGAACTGATCTCCTCTAGGATGGAACGGTTGGACCTCCTTTTGGTCCAAGGGACTCTCAAGAGTCTTCTCCAACACCACAGTTCAAAAGCATCAATTTTTCAGTGCTCAGCTTTCATCACAGTTCAATTCTCACATCCATACATGACCACTAGAAAAACAATAGCTTTGACTAGATGGACCTTTGTTGGCAAAGTAATGTCTCTGATTTTTAATATGCTATCTAAGTTGGTCATAACTTTCCACTCAAGGAGTAAGCGTCTTTTAATTTCATGGCTGCAATCACCATCTACAGTGATTTTGGAGCCCCCCCAAAAATAAAGTCTAACACTGTTTCCACTGTTTCCCTATCTATTTGCCATGAAATGATGGGACCAGATGCCATGATCTTAGTTTTCTGAATGTTGAATTTTAAGCCAACTTTTTCACTCTCCTCTTTCACTTTCGTCAAGAGGCTTTTTAATGGTGGTGTCGTCTGCGTATCTGAGGTTATTGATATTTCTCACGGCAATCTTGATTCCAGCTTGTGCTTCTTCCAGCCCAACGTTTCTCATGATGTACTCTGCATATAAGTTAAATAAGTAGAGTGACAATATACAGCCTTGATGTACTCCTTTTCCTATTTAGAACCAGTCTATTGCTCCATGTACAGTTCTAACTGTTGCTTCCTGACCTTCATATAGGTTTCTGAAGAGGCAGGTCAAGTGGTCTTGCATTCCCATCTCTTTCAGAACTTTCCACAGTTTACTGTGATCCACATAGTCAAAGGCTTTGGCATAGTCAATAAAGCAGAAATAGATGTTTTCTGGAACTCTCTTGCTTTTTTGATGATCCAGCAGATGTTGACAATTTGATCTCTGGTTCCTTGGCCTTTTCTAAAGCCAGCTTGAACATCTGGAAGTTCTCGTTTTATGTATTGCTGAAGCCTGGCTTGGAGAATTTTGAGCATTACTTTACTAGCATGTGAGATGAGTGCGATTGTGCCATAGTTTGAGCATTCTTTGGGATTGCCTTTCTTTGAGATTGGAATGAAAATGAAACTTTTCCAGTTCTGTGGCCACTGCTGAGTTTTCCAAATTTGCTGGCATATTGAGTGCAGCACTTTCACAGCATCATCTTTCAGGATTTGAAATAGCTCAACTGGAATTCCATCACCTCCACTAGCTTTGTTCATAGTGATGCTTTCTGAGGCCTACTTGATTTCACATTACAGGATGTCTGGTCCTGGTGAGTGATCACACCATCGTGATTATCTGGGTCGTGAAGATCTTTTATGTACAGTTCTTCTGTGTCTTCTTGCCACATATTCTTAATATCTTCTGCTTCTCTTAGGTCCATACCATCTGTCATTTATCAAGCTGATCTTTGATTAAATATTCCCTTGGTATCTCTAATTTTCTTGAAGAGATCTCTAGTCTTTCCCATTCTGTTGTTTTCCTCTAGCTGTTTGCGTGGATCACTGAGGAAGGCTTTCTTGTCTCTCCTTGCTATTCTTTGGAACTCTGTATTCAGATGGGGGATATTTTTCCTTTTCTCCTTTGCTTTTCGCTTCTCTTCTTTTCATAACTATTTGTAAGGCCTCCTCAGACAACTATTTTGCCTTTTTGCATTCCTTTCCCCTGGGGATTATCTTTTATTTTTTTTTTTCCCATGGGGATGGTCTTGATCTTTGTCTCCTGTACAATGTCAGGAACCTCTGTCCATAGTTCATCAGACACTCTGTCTATCTTATCTAGTCCCTTAAATGTATTTCTCACTTCCACTATATAGCTGTAAGGGATTTGATTTAGGTCATACCGGAATGGTCTAGTTGTTTTCCCTACTTTCTTAAATTTATGTCTGAATTTGGCAATAAGGAATTCATGATCTGAGCCATAGTCAGCTCCCAGTCTTATTTTTGCTGACTGTATATAGCTTCTCCATCTTTGGCTGCAAAGAATATAATCAATCTGATTTCGGTGTTGACCATCTGGTGATGACCACGTGTAGAGTCCTCTCTTGTGTTGTTGGAAGAGGATGTTTGCTATGGCCAGTGCATTCTCTTGGCAGAACTCAATTAACCGTTTTCTTGCTTCATTCTGTTCTCCAAGGCCAAATTTCCCTGTTATTCCAGGTGTTTCTTGACTTCCTACTTTTGCAATCCAGTCCCCTATAATGAAAAGGACATCTTTTTTCTGTCTTAGTTCTAAAAGGTCTTGTAGGTCTTCATTGAACCGTTCAACTTCAGCTTCTTCAGCATTACTGGTTGGGGCATAGGCTTGGATTACCATGATATAGAATGGTTTGCCTTGGAAATGAACAGAGATCATTCTGTCATTTTTGAGATTACATCCAAGTACTGAATTTCAGATTCTTTTTTTTGACCATGATGGCTACTCCATTTCTTCTAAAGGATTCCTGCCCACAGTAGTAGATATAATGGTCATCTGAGTTAAATTCAGTCATTCTAGTCCATTTTAGTTCGCTGATTCCTAGAATGTCGACATTCACTCTTGCCATCTCCTATTTGACTACTTCCAATTTGCCTTGATTCATGGACCTAACATTCCAAGTTCCTATGCAATATTGCTCTTTACAGCACCGGACCTTGCTTCTATTACCAGTCACATCCACAACTGGTTATTGTTTTTGATTTGGCTCCATCCCTTCATTCTTCCTGGAGTTATTTCTCCACTGATACCCAGTAGGATATTGGGCACCTACCGACCTGGGGTGTTCCCGTTTTAGTATCCTATCATTTTGTCTTTTCTTACTGTTCATGGGGTTCTCAAGGCAAGAATACTGAAGTGGTTTGCCATTCCCTTCTCCAGTGGACCACATTCTGTCAGACCTCTCCACCATGACCCGACCATCTTGGGTGGCCCCACATGGCATGACTTAGTTTTATTGAGTTAGACAAAACTGTGGTCCATGTGATCAGATTGGCTAGTTTTCTGTGATTATGGTTTCAGTGTGTCTGCCCTCTGACGCTCTCTGGCAACACCTACCGTCTTACTTGGGTTTCTCTTACCTCGGACGTGGGGTATCTCTTCATGGCTGCTCCAGCAAAGCGCAGCCACTGCTCCTTACCTTGCACGAGGGGTATCTCCTCACGGCCGCCCCTCCTGACCTGGAACGTGGAGTAGCTCCTCTCGGCACTCCTGTGCCTCACAACCGCAGCTCCTTGGATGTGGGGATGCTCCTCTCAGCTGCCGCCCCTGACCTCGGGCGTGGGTAGCTCCTCTTGGCAGCTCCTGTGCCGTTGCAGCCTGGTGTTCTCAGTCGCCACCCCTGACCTTGGGCGAGGGGTAGCTCCTTATGGCCATGCTTGTGTGCTATCCTTTGCAGCCAGTGCGTTTCTGCGCAGTCCGTCGCAGCTTAGCAAGCTGCTAATTGGAGAAAAGGAAATGTCTCAAAACCCAGAGAGTGGAGCCTCACCCACAACATGCCTTTTGAGATAACATTGGCACAAGGTGAGTCATCCTGAGCCATAAAATAATCGACACGAGTCTTGAAGAAAGGCAGATTTCCAAGCAAATACAGAACTTCATTAATATAGCTAAAGAGAACATTTCCATGAGTAAAACATACTGGTTTGTTGAGCTGTTATTGGTTTTGAGTCTTAGGAAGAACCAACGTGAAGAAAGACTGAGTCTAAGGTAAATACACATTTCATTAACACAGCTTAAGAAAAACATTTCCATAAGAAAAATGCATTGGTTAGTTCAGGGTTTGAGAAAAGTTAAGTTCAACTGAAACCAGTTGTCGTCATTGCAACACAGAATTTTTTTTTCATTTATTTTTATTAGTTGGAGGCTAATTACTTTACAATATTGTAGTGGTTTTTGCCATACATTGACATGAATCAGCCATGGATTTACATGTGTTCCCCATCCCGATCCCCCTCCCTCCTCCCTCTCCATCCCATCCCTCTGGGTCTTCCCAGTGCACCAGCCCTGAGCACTTGTCTCATGCATCCAACCTGGGCTGGTGATCTGTTTCACCCTTGATAGTATACTTGTTTCAAAGCTGTTCTCTCAGAACATCCCACCCTCGCCTTCTGCCAGAGTCCCAAAGTCTGTTCTGTACATCTGTGTCTCTTTTTCTCTTTTGCATTTAGGGTTATCATTACCATCTTTCTAAATTCCATATATATGCATTAGTATACTGTATTGGTCTTTATCTTTCTGGCTTACTTCACTCTGTATAATGGGATCCAGTTTCATCCATCTCATTAGAACTGATTCAAATGAATTGTTTTTAATGGCTGAGTAATATTCCATTGTGTATATGTACCATTGTTCCCTTATCCATTCGTCTGCTGATGGGCATCTAGGTTGCTTCCATGTCCTGGCTATTATAAACAGTGCTGTGATGAACACTGGGGTGCATGTGTCTCTTTCAGATATAGTTTCCTCGGTGTGTATGCCCAGGAGTGGTATTGCTGGGTCATATGGCAGTTCTATTTCCAGTTTTTTAAGGAATCTCCACATTGTTCTCCATAGCGGCTGTACTAGTTTGTATTCCCACCAATAGTGTAAGAGGGTTTCCTTGACTCCACACCCTCTCCAGCATTTATTGCTTGTAGACTTTTGGGTAGCAGCCATCCTGACTGGCGTGTAACGGTACCTCATTGTGGTTTTGATTTGTATTTCTCTGATAATGAGTGATGTTGAGCATCTTTTCATGTGTTTGTTAGCTGTCTGTATGTCTTCTTTGGAGAAATTTCTGTTTAGTTCTTTGACCCATTTTTTGACTGGGTCATTTATTT
Organism: Odocoileus virginianus; assembly: GCF_023699985.2. Classification (NCBI taxonomy): domain Eukaryota; kingdom Metazoa; phylum Chordata; class Mammalia; order Artiodactyla; family Cervidae; genus Odocoileus; species Odocoileus virginianus. The sequence continues at coordinate 36,622,323 of NC_069708.1, read as the reverse complement.
TTCTGGAATTGAGCTGCAGGAGTTGCTTGTTTACTTTAGAGATTAATCCTTTGTCTGTTGCTTCATTTGCTATTATTTTCTCCCATTCTGAGGGCTGTCTTTTCAGCTTGCTTATAGTTTCCTTTGTTGTGCAAAAGCTTTAAAGTTTCATTAGGTCTCATTTGTTAATTTTTGCTTTTCTTTCCAATATTCTTGGAAGTGGGTCATAGAGGATCCTGCTGTGATTTATGTCAGAGAGTGTTTTGCCTATGTTCTCCTCTAGGAGTTTTATAGTTTCTGGTCTTACATTTAGATCTTTAATCCATTTTGAGTTTATTTTTGTGGATGGTGTTAGAAGGTGTTCTAGTTTCATTGTTTTATGAGTGGTTGACCAGTTTTCCCATCACCACTTGTTAAAGAGGTTGTCTTTTTTTCCATTGTATATCTTTTCCCCCTTTGTCAAAGATAAGGTATCCATAGGTTCATGGATTTATCTCTGGGCTTTCTATTCTGTTCCATTGATCTATATTTCTGTCTTTGTGCCAGTACCATACTGTCTTGATAACTGTGGCTTTGTAGTATGGTTTGAAGTCAGGCAGGTTGATTCCTCCAGTTTCATTCTTCTTTCTCAAGATTGCTTTGACTATTCGAGGTTTTTTGTATTTCCATACAAATTGTGAAATTATTTGTTCTAGTTCTGTCAAAAATACCATTGGTAGCTTGATAGGGATTGCATTGAATCTATAGATTGCTTTGGGTAGTATAGACATTTTCACAATATTGCTTCTTCCAATCCATGAACACGGTATATTTCTCCATCTATTTGTGTCCTCTTTGATTTCTTTCATCAGTGTTTTATAGTTTTCTATATATACGTCTTTCATTTCTTTAGGTAGATATACTCCTAAGTATTTTATTCTTTTTGTTGCAATGGTGAATGTATTGTTTCCTTAATTTCTCTTTCTGTTTTCTCATTGTTAGTGTATCGAAATGCAAGAGATTTCTGTGTATTAATTTTATATCCTGCAACATTACTGTATTCATTGATTAGCTGTAGTAACTTTCTGGTAGTCTTTAGAGTTTTCTATGTAGAGGATCATGCCATCTGCAAACAGTGAGAGTTTTACTTCTTCTTTTCCTATCTGGATTGCTTTTATATCTTTTTCTGCTCTGATTGCTATTGCCAACACTTCCAAAACTATGTTGAATAGTAGTGGTGAGAGTGGACACCCTTGTCTTGTTCCTGACTTTAAGGGAAATGCTTTCAATTTTTCACCATTGAGGATAATGTTTGCTGTGGGTTTGTCATATATAGCTTTTATTATGCTGAAGTATGTTCCTTCTATGCCTGCTTTCTGGAGAGTTTTTTTTTTTTTTTTGTCATAAATGGATGTTGAATTTTGTCAAAGGCTTTTTCTGCATCTGTTGAGATAATCATATGGTTTTTATCTTTCAATTTCTTAATGTGGTGTATTACATTGATTGATTTGCAGATATTAAAGAATCCTTGCATTCCTGGGATAAAGCCCACTTGGTCATGATGTATGATCTTTTAAATATGTTGTTGGTTTCTGTTTGCTAGAATTTTTTTAAGGATTTTTGCATCTATGTTCATCAGTGATATTGGCCTGTAGTTTTCTTTTTTTTTGTGGCATCCTTATTTGGTTTTGGTATTAGGGTGATGGTGGCCTCGTAGAATGAGTTTGGAAGTTTGCCTTCTTCTGCAATTTTCTGGAAGAGTTTGAGTAAGATAGCTGTTAGTTCTCCTCTAAATTTTTGGTAGAATTCAGCTGTGAAGCCATCTGGTCCTGGGCTTTTGTTTGCTGGAAGATTTCTGATTACAGTTTCGATTTCCTTGCTTGTGATGGGTCTGTTAAAATCTTCTATTTCTTCCTGGTTCAGTTTTGGAAAGTTATACTTTCCTAAGAATTTGTCCATTTCTTCCAAGCTATCCATTTTATTGGCATAGAACTGCTGGTAGTAGTCTCTTATGATCTTTTGTATTTCAGAGTTGTCTGCTGTGATCTCTCCATTTTCATTTCTAATTTTGTTAATTTGGTTCTTCTTCCTTTGTTTCTTCATGAGTCTGGCTAATGGTTTGTCAATTTTATTTACCTTTTCAAAAAACCAAATTTAATTTTATTTTATTTTTTTAACTGCTCTGCATGCCCTATCTCATATTTTTAGCTTTGTTGATTTTTGCTATGGTCTCTTTTGTTTCTTTTGCATTTATTTCTGCCCTAATTTTTAAGATTTCTTTCCTTCTACTAACCCTGGGGTTCTTCATTTCTTCCTTCTCTAGTTGCTTTAGGTGTAGAGTTAGGTTATTTATTTGACTTTTTTCTTGTTTCTTGAGGTAAGCCTGTATTGCTATGAACCTTCCCCTTAGCACTGCTTTAACAGTGTCCCATAGGTTTTGTGTTGTTGTGTTTTCATTTTCATTCATTTCTATGCATATTTTGATTTCTTTTTTTATTTCTTCTATGATTTGTTGGTTATTCAGAAGCGTGCACAACACAGAATTTTTTTTCCATTTGTTTTTATTAGTTGGATGCTAATTACTTTACAATATTGTAGTGGTTTTTGCCATACATTGACATGAATCAGCCATGGATTTACATGTGTTCCCCATCCCGATCCCCACTCCCACCTCCCTCTCCAACCGATCCCTCTGTGTCTTCCCAGTGCACCAGCCCCGAGCCACCCCAGGTTGGATGCATGAGACAAGTGCAAAACAGAATTTTAAAATAAATCTCCTGTTAATTTTGTATAGAGAAGAGGAAAATGTCTGACCCTTGTCATTTGCTTCCTCCTGCTGCTTAAGAGAGAGATGAAAAAACATCTGACACTTGCAGCCTATTTCCTCTGTTTAGGGACTCCTAGCCTTCCTTCCTGTTACTCTCTCAGTATTTAGTGTAATTCTCTGTTCTATACAGTTTTTCACAGAACCAAAACAAAAAAATTTACAATTTGTATGGAGGCACAAATGACCCCAAATGACCAAACAACCTTGAGAAATAAAATCAGAACTGTAAGAATTGCCTTGCTTGACCTTAGACTATATGACAAAGCTATGGCCATAAATACAGTATGCTGCAGGAACAAAGGCATAAATATAGACCAATGGAATAATATAGAAAGCCCAGAGACTAACCCACAAACATATGGGCACTTTATCTTTGATAAGTGATACAAGAATATACCATGGATAAAAAATAGTCTCCTCAATAAATGGTGCTGTGGAAACTAAACAGCTACATGTAAAATAATGAAATTAGAACATTTCTTAACACCATACACAAAAATAAGCTAAAATGGATTAAAGACTTAAATGTAAAGTCAGAAATTATCAAAGTCTTAGAAGAAAAAATAGGCAGTATACTCTTTGAGAGAAGTCACAGCAAGGTCCTCTCTGACCCACCTCCTACAGTAATGGAAATAAAAGCAAAATTAGACAAAAGGGACTTAAGCAAAATTAATAGCTTTTGCACAGTAAAGGAAACTATAAACAAGATGAAAAGAAAATCTTCAGAATGGGAGAAAATAATTGCAAATAAAGCAACTGACAAAGGATTAAACTCCAAAATCCATAAGTGACTCCTAAAGATCAATATCAGAAAAACAAACAGCCAAATAAAAAAAAATGGCCAGAAGACCTAAACAGACATTTCTCCAAAGAAGATATAAAGAACAAACAATTCTAAATTTTTTAAGGAATCACAACAGAACCTGAATAACTAAAACAATCTTGAGGAAGAAGAACAAAGCTGGAAGTACCATGCTCCCTGATTTCAAACTATTGTAAAAGTTAACAAAAGCAAAAATAAACATGTGGGACTACATTGAACTAAAAAGCTTCTTCACAGCAAAGGGAAGCAAAGGAAACCACATTAAAAAAAAAAAAGAAAAAACAACCTAATATATGGAAAAATGTTTGCAAATATGTTTGATAAGTTTTTATTTTCCAAAATACATAGAGAACACAAATAATTAAAGAGCAAGGAGACAAAAAATATGATTAGGAAATGGGTAGATAATCTAAATAATTATCTTTCAAAAGAGGTCATACAGATTGCCAAAAGGCATATGAAAATATTCTCAGCATTACCAATCATTGTTGTTGTTCAGTCGCTAAGTCATGTCCAAATTTTTGAGACCCCATGGACTGCAGCATGCCAGGTTCCCCTGTCCTTCACTATCTCAAATGGCTCAGATTCATGTCCATTGAGTCGGGGACACTGTCTAAACATCTCATCCCCTGCTGCCTTCTCCTTTTCCCTTAAATTTTCCCAGCATTAGGGTCTTTTCCAATGAGTCAGCTCTTTGCATCAGGTGTCCAAAATATTGGAGCTTTAGCTTCAGCATCAGTCCTTCTAATGAATATTCAAGGATGATTTCCTTTAGAATTGACTGGTTTGATCTCCTTGCAGTCCAAGAGATTCTCAAGAGTCTTCTCAAGCACTACAATTTGAAATAATCAATTCTTCGGCACTAAGGCTTTTTTATGGTCCAACTCTTGCATCCATACATGACTACTGGGAAAACCATGGCTTTGACTATATGGACCTCTGTTGGCAAAGTGACGTCTTTGGTTTTTAATACACTGTCTGTGTTTGTCATAGTTTTCCTTTCAAGAGTGTCTTAACTTCATGAACACAGTTACCATCCACAGTGATTTTGGAGCTCAAGAAAATAAAATCTGTCACTGTTTCCACCTTTTCTCCTTCTATTTTCCATGAAGCGGTGGGACCAGATGCCGTGATCTTAGTTTTTTGAATGTTGAGTTATATGTCAAGTTTTCCAATCCTCTTTCACCCTCATCAAGAGGCTCTTTAGTTCCTCTTCACTTTATCACATTAGACTGGTATCATTTGCATATCTGAGGTTGTTGATATTTCTCCTAATAATCTTGATTCCAGGTTGTGATTCATCCAGCCCAGAATTCCGCATGATATATTCTGCATATAAGTTAAAGAAAACAGGGTGACCATATACAACATTGACATACCCCTTTCCAAATTTTAAATCAGTCCATTGTTTCATGTTCCAGTTCTAACTGTTGATTCTTGACAGACATGCAAGTTTCTCAGGAGGCAGGTAAAATGGTCTGGTATTCCCATCTCTTAGAATTTTCCAGTTTGTTGTGATCCACACAGTCAAAGGCTAGAGGTAGATTTTCTGAAATTCCCTTTTCTGGAATCCCCTTGCTTTCTCTATGATCGAGTGAATGTTGGCTACTTGATCTCTGGTTCCTCTGCCTTTTCTAAATTCCATTTGTACAATTGGAAGTTCTTGGTTCATGTACTGCTGAAGCCTAGCTTGAAGGTTTTGAGCATAATGTTACTAGCATGCAAAATGAGTGAAGTTGTATGGTAGTTTTTACATTCTTTGGTACTGTCTTTCTTTGGAATTGGAATGAAAACTGACCTTTTCCAGTCCTGTGACCACTGCTGAGTTTTGCAAGTCACTGACATATTAAGTGCAGCACTTTAACAGCATCATCTTTTAGGATTTTAAATAGCTCAGCTGGAATTCCATCATCTCCAGTAGCTTTGTTTGTAGTACTACTTCCTAAGGTCAACTTGACTTCAAACTCCAGGATGTCAAGCTCTTGGAAATTGACCACACTGTCGTGGTTATCTAGGTCATTAAGATCTTTTTTGTATAGTTTTTCTGTATATTTTTGCCACTTCTTTTTAATCTCGCTGCTTCTGTTAGGCCCTTAGTGTTTCTGTCCTTTATGGTGTCCATCCTTCCATGAAATATTCCCTTGATGTCTCCAATATTCCTGAAGAGATCTCTAGTCTTTCCCATTCTATTGTTTTCCTCTACTTCTTTGCACTGTTCATTTTAAAAGGTCTTCTTATCTATCCTTGCTGTTCTCTGGAACTCTGCATTTAGTTGGGTATATCTTTCTCTATCTCCCTTGCTTTTTGTTTTTCTTCTTTCCTTGGCTCTTTGTAAAGCCTCCTCAGACAACCACTTTGCCTTCTTTCAAATCTTTTTCTTTGAAATAATTTTGGTCACTGTCTCCCATACAATGTTATGAACCTCTCTCCATAGTTTTTCACTCACCCTGTATACCAGATCTAATCCCTTGAATCTATTCAACACCTCCACTGTATAATTATACTAATTTTAGGGAAATACAAAATCACAACGAGACATCACATCACATCTCTTAGAATGACTATTTTCAAAATAATAAATAACAGCAAACATTGGGGAGGATATGGAGAAAAAGGAATGCTTGTAAACTGTTGGTTGGGCTGTGAATTGGTGCAGCCACTATGGAAAACTCTATGAAGACTGCTCAATTAAGAATGGGACCAAGAGTGCCTGCGGTGTCCATGGAGAGAGGTTGAGATGGCCGACCTCCAGCCCTAGACACTGGGGCGGCAGGACGGCGAGCATGTCAGCTTCGTTAGTCCGGGCCACTGTCCGGGCTGTAAGCAAGAGGAAGCTGCAGCCCACCCGGGCTGCCCTCACCCTGACACCTTCAGCGGTAAACAAGATAAAACAACTTCTTAAAGATAAGCCTGAACATGTTGGTGTGAAAGTTGGTGTCCGAACCAGGGGTTGTAATGGCCTTTCCTACACTTTAGAATATACAAAGACAAAAGGAGACTCTGATGAAGAAGTTATTCAAGATGTCAGAGTGTTCATCGAGAAGAAAGCACAGCTAACACTGTTAGGAACAGAAATGGACTATGTTGAAGACAAATTATCCAGTGAGTTTGTGTCCAATAACCCAAACATCAAAGGAACATGTGGCTGTGGAGAAAGCTTTAACATTTGACTCCTCAGGACTGCTCGGGCTGCAGGCCCCAGGAGAGCTGTGGAAGCTCTAGGGCTTATTGAAGAAACCATGTGACTATCACATTCTTAAGGTGTGTAATGTATGACTGCCTTCCAAGCAAAATAAAGTGATGCATTTGAAAATGAAGCTAGTGTGTTAGATTCCAGAAGAATTGATACTTTTGCTCTTTATACGGGACAGAAAATGAGAATCCCTTGCTCTCTTTGGGTCATCTTTCTGATCTGTAAAGAAAACGTTAAATTCTCCTTCCTCCATCCTTTCTGTTAGAACTGGTTCCATGGAAGTGGCCTTCCTGGGAGGATTTCAGAAAACGTATTCTTAACAGCTGTGCTTTGGTAGATCTTTCTCTTCCCAACAAGATTGATGACTTGAAATTCAGAGGCAAGACGTCTAGACTGCTGGTGTCGTGTGATGGCGCACTGTTTTCCTACTCAGACTTGGCATAGTGTTCCTACATTTTTTATCCAGAATTTCAGTGTCAGATGCCTCATTTGCTTATTACCCTGTAGCATCCCCCGCCATTAGATTAAAATACCAGACAAAGCTTTCCTTGAACTACAGTGCCGAACAGTTCCCAGTGATGAGATCAGAAGGTAAATACTTCACCCACCTGTTTGTTTAAAAAGTCCATTTCTTTTGCCACTCTTAAGTGTCTGCCCAGAGGTGAGACCTCAAGCTGACTTAGATCCTTTCTCTTAAAGTCTCTTTAAGGGACTTCCCTGGTGGTCCAGTGGTTAAGATTCAACGCTTCCACTGCAGGGGGCGTGGGTTCCACCCCTGATCTGGGAAATAAGACCCCAAAATGCTGCATGGCAAGGCCAAAAAAAAAAAAAAAAAAGCAGGAAGTTCTCTTAAAAGCCGTCTAACCCACTCACTCAATTCTTTACCTGGGGAAGAAATCCCCGGGGATGCTGATGGCCTTCTGTCCCCACCCCCGCCCCACTGCAGGCTGGATCGGGGCAGAGCAGGGACTACCTGCATCTCCTTTCTCGGAGGTGCCACACCAGCTGTGTGCTCTGAGGCAGCCAGTGGGGGTAACTGGGTGATCTGGCTTCTTATCTGGTCAGCATTTTGATTAGATTTCCTTGTAATTTGGAGAGTATATTTAGCTTTATTTTATTTGGGGTGAGAAGAGTCTTATTTTAAAACCCAAGTATGTGAATTACCATCTTGTTTCACTAGGACTTGCAACTGTAGTTCATACTAGCAGGGGAGAGGGCACCCTGGCAACCCAGAGTTGTTCTTCTGGAATGAGGTAGTGATTGTGAAGCAGTACACGGGGATCTTTTCTTGTAATTCCCAGCATGTGTACACTTTCTGGATCTTAAGTCCAGTTGCTAAAAGTTTAAGCCTAATATTTTAACCTAACATTTTTATCACCACCCTTTCTTAAACAGTGTTCCTTTTGTCCTTTAGTTGTTGATTTTCCTGGATTCGACTTAAGTGTTCTATGAGATGACATATTTGCTGCTTTTGGAAGCCTGTTCTTATGAACTGAAGTAGCTGAGTTCCTGTATGTTTGCTATATTTACTAAGGTACCTGGCACAAAATGCACCAAAACCTAGAGCAGCAGCTTTATGTAAATGCTTATGAATTTGTATTGTTACTATAATTGTCAACCCACTTATAATTTATGCAATACTGTATATATGTAGAGATTGAATTGCCAATAAAAAAAGAAGCCTCTTTGTGATCATAAAAAAAAAAAAGAATGGGGTCACCATACAACCCAGGTGTTCCACTACTGAATATTTCTCTGTATAAAACAAAACACTAATGTGTAAACATTTATGCATTCTCATGTTCATTACAGCAGTATTTATAATAACCAAGATATGGAAATAACCCTAGTACCTGTAAATGAATGAATGAATGAATGAAAGAAGAAAATATGATATCTTTGCATATAGATATAAATGTAGATAGGTATATAGATGTAAAATGAAACACTGCTCAGCCATAAAAGGAATGAAATACCACTATTTGTAACAGCACGGATGGACCTTGACATTCTGTGCCTTTTTCTGTTGTGTAGAAAAGTGTATTTAATTTTTTAAGATTTCACTATATCCAACTTCATTTAATATTTGTCTTTCTCTTCTTGACTTACTTCACTTAGTATGGTAATCCCTAGGTCCATCCATGTTGCTGCAAGTGGCAATATTTCATTCTTTTTTATGTCTGAGTAATATTCCATTGTGTATATATACTAAATCTTCTTTATCTATGCATCTCTTGGGAGACACATAGGTTGCTTCCATGTCTTGGCTATTGTAAACAGTGCTGCCGTGACATTGGAGTACATACATCTTCTCAAATTATAGTTTTCTCCAGATAGACGTGCATAAGAGGATCACTAAATCTGCCTTACACGAAATACTAAAGACAGTTCTTCAAGTAAAAATGAAAGGGCAATAATTAACAGTATAAATGTCGTCGACTGGTAGAAATTAATATATATTCAAATTCAAAATACCCAAATACTGCACTGCTGGTAGGTAAATCATTTTTATCTCTAGTATAAGTTAAAAAATAATAATATTAAAAATAACTATAGCTATAATAACTTGTTAGTAGATGCACAATATAAAGGGCTTCCCAGATGGTGCTACTGGTCGTGAACCTGCTTGCCAATGCTGGAGAAGTAAAAGGTGCGAGTTTGATCCCTCATTTGGGAAGATGGCCTAGAGGAAGGCATGGCAGCCCAGTCTAGTATTCTTGCCTGGAGAATCCCATGGACAAAGAAGCCTGATGGGCTCTGGTCCATAGAGTCATAAAGAGTCAGACACGATTGAAGCCACTTAGCACACATGCACACACAATATAAAAAGATGTAAAGTGTGATGCAAATTGAATAAAACATGAGAGGAGAAGAATAAAATTAAATAATTTCTGTATGAGATTGAAGGTAAGTTGTTTTCAACTTAAAATAGACTGTTACGTCTGAATATTCTTTATGTAAGCCTCATGAAAGTATTACTACAAAAAAAAAAAAAAAAACTAGATGGTGGCATTACAGTGGAGTGATTTAAAATCTTAAAAGATGATGCTGTTAAAGTGCTGCACTTAATATGTCAGATCCCTCATTGGGGAACTAAGACCCCACATGTCATAGGGCAGCTAAGTCTGTGTGCCACAACTGGAGAGAAGCCTGTGTGCCAAAACAAAGATCCTGTGTTCCATGACTAAGACTTGATGTAGCCAAATAAATAAATTATTAAATACAAGAAAACAGATCAATGTAAATGAAAAATTCTCAACAAAATTCTAGTAAACTGAGTTCAACAGCACATTAATGGATCATACACCATGAAAAAGTGAGATTTATCCCTGGGATTCAAAAGAGTTCAATATATACAACTCAGTGAATATAGTACACCACATTAATAGAATGAAGGATAATTTATTTTTTTCAAACTGATGTGTAAAAATGGATTCTGACAGCTCTGATAATCTAGAGGCAACCTTCAGCCATTCAAGCATTATATAGTGATTTATGTCACAATAAAAAATCCTCTACAGGTGTCCTAAGACATGAAGTAAATGTCTTATATATGATAAAGTTCCTCAAAATAACTGAGAAATTACAGGCTACTTGGTCTAAAGTACAGTCAGCAATGTACTGCATATCATCTGACTTATAAATGTTACAAATATTTATAATAATGGAATATACTGTTTAACATGATGAAGCCTGAAAAGGCTCATTAACTGTAAATTTGATTCGGTAACTGCATCTCTTCTCATTTGCAGATTCAAGATTCTGTAGTTCTGTAACATTACCTTAATTATATGAACTGGGAACCATCCTTAAATCTAGATTCATGTTTAGTTTAGTGCAAAATAAATATTAATGTTGAGATTCTTATTTCTAAATGTTTTTCTTTTTTTTTCCATTTATTTTTATTAGTTGGAGGCTAATTACTTTACATCATTACAGTAGTTTTTGTCATACATTGAAATGAATTAGCCATAGATTTACATGTATTCCCCATCCCAGTCCCCCCTCCCACCTCCCTCTTCACCCGATCCCTCTGGGTCTTCCCAGTCCACCAGGCCTGAGCACTTGTCACATGCACCCAACCTGGGCTGGTGATCTGTTTCACCCTAGATAATATACATGTTTCAATGCTGTTCTCTTGAAACATCCCACCCTCGCCTTCTCCCAGAGTCCACAAGTCTGTTCTATACATCTGAGTCTCATTTTCTGTTTTGCATATAGGGTTAACATTACCATCTTTCTAAAGTCCATATATATGTGTTAGTATACTGTAATGGTCTTTATCTTTCTGGCTTACTTCGCTCTGTATAATGGGCTACAGTTTCATCCATCTCATTAGAACTGATTCAAACGAATTCTTTTTAATGGCTGAGTAATATTCCATGGTGTATATGTATCACAGCTTCCTCACCCATTCGTCTGCTGATGGGCATCTGGGTTGCTTCCATGTCCTGGCTATTATAAACAGTGCTGCGATGAACTTTGGGGTGCACGTGTCTCTTTCAGATCTGGTTTCCTTGGTGTGTATGCCCAGAAGTGGGATTGCTGGGTCATATGGCAGTTCTATCTCCAGCTTTTTAAGAAATCTCCACACTGTTTTCCATAGTGGCTGTACTAATTTGCATTCCCACCAACAGTATAAGAGGGTTCCCTTTTCTCCACACCCTCTCCAGCATTTATTGCTTGTAGACTTTTGGATAGCAGCCATCCTGACTGGCTTATAATGGTACCTCATTGTGGTTTTGATTTGCATTTCTCTGATAATGAGTGATGTTGAGCATCTTTTCATGTGTTTGTTAGCCATCTGTATGTCTTCCTTGGAGAAATGTCTGTTGAGTTCTTTGGCCCATTTTTGGATTGGGTCATTTATTTTTCTGGAGTTGAGCTGGAGGAGTTGCTTGTATATTTTTGAGATTAATCCTTTGTCTGTTGCTTCATTTGCTATTATTTTCTCCCAATCTGAGGGCTGTCTTTTCACCTTGCTTATAGTTTCCTTTGTTGTGCAAAAGCTTTTAAGTTTCATTAGGTCCCATTTGTTTATTTTTGCTTTTATTTCTAAAATTCTGGGATGTGGGTCATAGAGGATCCTGCTGTGATTTATGTCGGAGAGTGTTTTGCCTATGTTCTCCTCTAGGAGTTTGATAGTTTCTGGTCTTACATTTAGATCTTTAATCCATTTTGAGTTTATTTTTGTGGATGGTGTTAGAAAGTGTTCTAGGTTCATTCTTTTACAGGTGGTTGACCAGTTTTCCCAGCACCACTTGTTAAAGAGGTTATCTTTTTTCCATTGTATATCCTTGCCTCCTTTGTCGAAGATAAGGTGACCATAGGTTCGTGGATTTATCTCTGGGCTTTCTATTCTGTTCCATTGATCTATATTTCTGTCTTTGTGACAGTACCATACTGTCTTGATGACTGTGGCTTTGTAGTAGAGTCTGAAGTCAGGGAGATTGATTCCTCCAGTTCCATTCTTCTTTCTCAGGATTACTTTGGCTATTCGAGGTTTTTTGTATTTCCATACAAATTGTGAAATTATTTGTTCTAGTTCTGTGAAAAATACCGTTGGTAGTTTGATAGGGATTGCATTGAATCTATAGATTGCTTTGGGTAGTATAGCCATTTTGACAATATTGATTCTTCCAATCCATGAACACGGTATATTTCTCCATCTGTTTGTGTCCTCTTTGATTTCTTTCATCAGTGTTTTATAGTTTTCTATGTATAGGTCTTTTGTTTCTTTAGGTAGATATACTCCTAAGTATTTTATTCTTTTTGTTGCAATGGTGAATGGTATTGTTTCCTTAATTTCAATCAGGGCAGAAAAAGAAGTTAAAGGAATCCAGATAGGAAAAGAAGAAGTGAAACTCTCTCTGTTTGCAGATGACATGATCCTCTACATAGAAAACCCTAAAGACTCCACCAGAAAATTACTAGAGCTAATCAATGAATACAGTAAAGTTGCAGGATATAAAATTAACACACAGAAATCTCTTGCATTCCTACACACTAACAATGAGAAAACAGAAAGAGAAATTGAGGATAAAGTTTTTATGATCATATTAATAGATGTAAAAATAATTTGAAAAAATTCAACATCTTTTCTTGATACAAGCTCTCAATATGGGTATAGAAGGAACATACCCCAACATAATAAGGGCTATATATGGTAAAGTCACATAATGGTAAAAGGATAAATGCTTTCCCTTTAAAGTTAGGAACAAGAAAAAAGTCCTTGCTCTCACCACTCCTATCCTGCATAGTTTTGGAAGTCTTAGCCAGAGTCATTAGGTAAGAAAAAAAAAAGACACCAAATACTGAAAGAAAGGTGTAGAATTATCTCTAATCAGATCTCAGATGATATGATCTTATGTATAGAAAACCACACAGATACCAACCCTCAAACTGTTAGAATAAACAAATTCTGTAATGCTTCAGAATACAAGATCAACATGCAAAATGATTTGCTTTTCTGCACACTAACAAATATCTGAAAGAGAAATAGTAATTATATTTACAATAGCCCCCAAACAATAAAATACTTAATAACAAATTTTACAAAGGTAGTGGCACATCGACACACTGAAACCTATGGAGACATTGATGAAATAACTTGAAGAAGATACAAATAAATGCAGAGGTTTCCTACTCTCATGAATCAGAAGACTTAAACATTGTTAAAATGTCTGTACTAACCAAAAACATTTATAGATTTGTTTTAATTCCTACCAAAGTCCGATAGTAAACATAAATAGAACAAAACAATATGAAAATTTCTATGAAATCTCAAAAGACCTCAAATAGCTAAAGCCATCTTTAAAGAGAAGAGCAAAGTTGACGGTATCACACTTTGTGATTTCAAACTGCATTACATATGCATTAGTATTGTACAGTATGGTACTGGTATAAAAGCAGAAACAGACCAATAGAACAGAAAAAGAAAAGAATCAAGAAATAAATCAATGCATTTATGCATTGCATTAGTTGCATCATGCAACTAATACTAGGGAGCCAAAAATGCTCAACAGGGAAAAGATAGTTTGCAATAAATGATGCTGGGAAAATTGAATATACACATGGAAAAGAAAGAAACAGCAACCCTATCATGCACCACTGAAAATATAAGCTTGAAATAAATTGAAGACTGAAATGTAAGACCTGAAGAACTAAAAAGCCTCTTGATGAAAGTGAAAGAGGAGAGTGAAAACGTTGGATTAAAGCTCAACTTTTCAGAAAGTTTTCAGAAAACTAAGATCATGGCATCCGGTCCCATTACGTCATGGCAAATAAATGGGGAAACAGTGAAAACAACGGCTGACTTTAATTTTTGGGCTCCAAAATTACTGCAGATGATGAATGCAGCCATAAATTAAAAGATGCTTACTCCTTGGAAGAAAAGTTATGACCAACTTAGACAGCATATTAAAAAGCAGAGGCATTACTTTGTCAACAAAGGTCCATCTAGTTAAGGCTATGGTTTTTCCAGTAGTCATGTATGGAAGTAAGAGTTGGACTATAAAGAAAGCTGAGTGCCAAAGAATTGATGCTTTGGAACTGTGGTGTTGGAGAAGACACTTGAAAGTCCCTTGGACTGCAAGGAGATCCAACCAGTCCATCTTAAAGGAGATCAGTCCTGGGTGTTCATTAGAAGGACTGATGCTTAAGCTGAAACTCCAGTACTTTGGCCACCTCATTCGAAGAGTTGACATATTGGAAAAGACCCTGATGCTAGGAGGGATTGGGGGCAGGAGAAGAAGGGGATGACAGAGGATGAGATGGCTGGATGGCATCAGCGACTCGATGGACATGAGTTTGGGTAGACTTCGGAAGTTGGTGATGGATAGGGAGGCCTGGCGTGCTGTGGTTCATGGGGTCTCAAAGAGTCGGAAACAACTGAGCGACTGGACTGAACTGAACTGAAACCATAAAATTCCTAGAAGAAAACTCAGGGGAAGAGCTCCTTGGTATTGATTTTGACAAATATTTTATTTTTTTAAATTTGACACCAATAGCAGAAGCAATCAAAGTAAAAGTTAACAAATGGGACAACATCATACTAAGATGTTTCTGTACAGCAAAAGTTACAATCAACAAAATTAAAAGTAATTTAAAGAATAGACAGTACTTATAAATAGATATATATCTGTTATAAGGTTAATATCCAAAATACTTAAGAAACTCCTACAAATAAATCACACCCCCAAATAATCCAATTAAAAATGAGCAATGATTCTGAATAGACAGTTTTACCTAAGAAAGCTTATAAATGGCCAACAATCATATGAAAAGATGATCAACATCCATAATAAGCAGGAAAATGCAAGTCAAAACCATAAGGAGATATCAGCTCAAACCTGTTAGAATGGCTATTATCAAAATAATGAGAAGACATGCATTGGCAAGTATATAGAGAAAAGGGAACCCTGGTGCACTTTCGATAAGAATGTGGATACAACTACTATGGAAAACAGTATGGCAATTTCTCAAAATATTAAAAATATTTTGATAAAATATTTTAAAATATCAAATATTTTTGATAAAAAAATAGACCTGGCATATCATCCAACAATTTCCACTTCTGAGTATATAGCCAAAGG
Organism: Odocoileus virginianus; assembly: GCF_023699985.2. Taxonomy (NCBI): domain Eukaryota; kingdom Metazoa; phylum Chordata; class Mammalia; order Artiodactyla; family Cervidae; genus Odocoileus; species Odocoileus virginianus. The sequence goes on along the minus strand of NC_069708.1, from coordinate 36,606,928 downwards.
AAGTGAAATCACCATTCCAAAGTGTTATTTGCACCTCAAGTTCATTGCAGATTATTCAGCGTAGATAAGACACAGAAACAGCCTAAGTTCATCCATGGATCAATAAACAATATATATATATATATGTATACACTCACACACACACACACATATATAATTTCTGAATAATATCCCATTGCATATGATAGTATCCCATTGCATATATGCAATGGAATATTATTCAGACATAAAGTGTAGGAAATCCTGGCATTTTTGATAACATAGTGGAACCTGAGGGCATTATTAATAAGTGAAGTAAGTCACACAGTGAAAAACAAATACCATAAGATCTCACTTTTAGGTGGAATCTACTAAAGAAAAATGTAACTCAAATTCACAGAGACAAAATAGAGTCAGTTTTCCAGGGGATGGTTTAATTCAGTTCAGTTCAGTTGCTCAGTCGTGTCGGACTTTTTAGGACCCCATGAACCCCAGCATGCCAGGCCTCCCTGTCCATCACCAACTCCCGGAGTTTACCCAAACTCATGTCCATTGAGTCGGTGATGCCATCCAACCATCTCATCCTCTGTCACCCCCTTCTCCTCCTGCCCTCAATCTTTCCCAGCATCAGGGTCTTTTCAAATGAGTCAGCTCTTCTCATCAGGTGGCCAAAGTATTGGAGTTTCAGCTTCAACGTCAGTCCTTCCAATGAACACCCAGGTCTGATCTCCTTTAGGATGGACTGGTTGGATCTCCTTGCAGTCCAAGGGACTCTCAAGTGTCTTCTCCAACACCACAGTTCCAAAGCATCAATTCTTTGGCACTCAGCTTTCTTTATAGTCCAACTCTCACATCCATATATGACTACTGGGAAAACCATAGCCTTGACTAGATGGACCTTTGTTGACAAAGTAATGCCTCTGCTTTTTAACATGCTGTCTAGGTTGGTCATAACTTTCCTTCCAAGGAGTAAGGCTCTTTTAATTTCATGGCTGCAATCACCATCTGCAGTGATTTTGAAGCCCCCCAAATAAAGTCAGCCACTGTTTCCACTGTTTCCCTGTCTATTTGCCATGAAGTAATGGGATCAGATGCCATGATCTTAGTTTTCTGAATGTTGAGCTTTAAGGCAACTTTTTTACTCTCCTATTTCACATTCATCAAAAGGCTCTTTATTTCTTCTTCACTTTCTGCCAGAAGGCTGGTGTCATCTGGATATCTGATGTTATTGATATTTCTCCCAGCAATCTTGATTCCAGCTTGGGCTTCTTCCAGCCCAGCATTTCTCATGATGTACTCTGATAAAAGTTAAATAAGCAAGGTGACAATATACAGCCTTTTCCTATTTGGAATATACTCCTTTTCCTATTTGGAACCAGTGTGTTTTTCCATGTCCAGTTCTAACTGTTGCTTCCTGACCTGCATATAGGTTTCTCAAGAGGCAGGTCAGGTGGTCTGGTATTCCCATCTCTTTCAGAATTTTCCACAGTTTATTGTGATCCACACAGTCAAAGGCTTTGGCATAGTCAATAAAGCAGAAATCGCTGTCTCTCTGGAACTCTCTTGCTTTTTCGATGATCCACTGAATGTTGGCAATTTAATCTCTGGTTCCTCTGCCTTTTCTACAACCAGCTTGAACATCTGGAAGTTCATGGTTCACATATTGCTGAAGCATGGCTTGGATAATTTTGAGCATTACTTTACTAGGGTGTGATATGAATGCAATTGTGCGGTAGTTTGAGCATTCTCTGGGATTGCCTTTCTTTGGGATTGGAATGAAAACTGACCTTTTCCAGTCCTGTGGCCGTTTCCTGACATACTGAGTGCAGCACATTCACAGCATCATTTTTTAGGGGCTGGAGGTTGTAGGAAATGAAGGGATATTGGTCAAATGTTATAAACTTCTAGTTAAATGAATGAATTCTGCAGTTCTAATACTCAGTCTGGTGATTATTGTTAATTAACACTGCATTATACTTGAAAGTTGATAAGAGATTTTCTTAAATGTTCACATTACCAAAAATGTAATTATTTGAGGTAATGGGTATATTAACTCACCTTATTTTGGTAATCACTTCACAATAAATATGTGTACTGGATTATCCTGCTGTGCACTTTAAGTTTACACAATGTGATGTGTCAATTATAGCTCAATAAGCCTGAGATTGGTGAAAGAGAGGAGAGGAAAAATCTTGTAGCAAACATTAATAAGACTATATTAAAAGGATGCTAACAAAACACATTTGAAGAGGGTCACAACATTTGAATAATAACATATCAAGTGTCTATCTTCTTGTTGATTTTAGCTTTCTTTAACTACTCATATGCAGTTTACTGTTAAATTAGGGAGGAGTTGATTTCATCATTAGCATTCTGGCTTGATGCTTCATAAGAACCATGTTACAGAGAAAATAATTAGGGAATGGGAAAATAATCCAAAAAATAAATGAATGAAGAAATGTTAAAATGTCCATAAAATTAATGACACAACAGAACAGGGTATTTTGTTTATGGACTATGCTAAATGTTTTCATTATATAAAATATGATTTATGTTTCAATATGTGAGTGTATTAAGTAGGTACTGATATGGACTGAGAGAAGTTTACATGCTAATAACCACTTAGGACTTTGTTTGAAAGAGGATACAAATAAGATGTGCACTCTACACAGATTGAGTGTTTCAGAGCCAAGGACAGCGTGTGGAGTTATGAAAGCAGAGAGCTTCCTTTCTACACATATCTCTGCACACATTACTTAGCCAAACATTTGTTGACCTTGTCTGTGGTTCACAAGAATCATTGTGCAGCTGAAAACTACAAACTGTAGTCAAAACGTTTTAAAATGGTATGGTTACTTTGAAACCTCAGCTGCATAAGAAATTTAGACGCATTCTGACCCCTAGTGGAGATAGAGAAGAATGCCACCAAGTCTCTCCGATAAAGGAGTTTAGGTACGAACCATGTAAAAAGTATCCAATGCTGAAAAGAGTCCTCACAAATGTAATTGCGTTTTACAGGAGCTAATGCAATCATTATTTTAAAGGTGGTTCAGTGCTGAGGGCAAAATGTTTTAGGCATCCCAATAGAAGAGTTTTCTAAGAGGAGACATCCCAAAGATCAGGGGTCCCCTGAGACATTTGGGGGTGTCTCAATGAAGGAGCTGGAGAAGGAAATGGCATCCCACTCCAGTATTCTTGCCTGGAGAATCCCAGGGACAGAGGAGCCTGGTGGGCTGCCGTCTATGCAGTCGCACAGAGTCGGACAAGACTGAAGTGACTTAGCAGAAGATGCAATGGAGCAACAGGAATCTCATTCTTTGGTTAATGTCTGAGAACTCTAGTACAAGCAGACCAAGTTTTGAGAAATGACCTTCGGGCAAAGTTACATCACTGATTGAAAGAAGGCCAAAATTATTCTTCCTCATAGTCTCCTATAGATATGAGTCAGCCATGACAGATATTACTCAGTTTCGCATGAGTCTAAGCCAAGTTGCAGAAAAAGAGACAGGTAAGTATCAGCTTGGTCTAATCTGTGGATCTATACATTGGCACCCAGGGAACATGTGGAAAGAAACCAAAGTATCACTTTTCCTTGAAGAGTTCTTAATATAAAACAGTTCTAGGAATTTAGACAAATAGACTAACAAAATAGAATAGACCAAAAGGGGACATTCATATGTGAAAACTTCATTTGTGACAGAGATGTTCTTTGTCCATTCATGATTCTTGGCCAATTGGATAGCCACACAGTAAAAAAAAAAAAAAAAAAAATCGTATCTTTACTTCTGTTATGAATATACACAAAGTCCATCCCTAGGGAGTTAACAAAGAGAATATATTTATGACCTTGTGGGTAAGCAGTGAACATGTAGGTGCATTTACCAATAATTGTTTTAATATCCTTGCCTACTCTCTGTGTTATTTTGGAAGCTGTTTCTGTTGATCAATTTTTTTCATTATGGGTTGTATTTTCCTGCTTCTTTGCATGCCTGGTACTACTTTGATACCAGATACTGCAAATTTTACATTGTCGGATGCAGATTTTTTTTTTTCATTTTTTGAAGGCTTTGATCTCCAATACAGTTAAGATATTTGGAAACAGTAAAATTTTTAGACAATATGAAAGCTACAAAAATATTTTGATTTAGGGCTGATTTGTCCTGTGTTTTGAGGTAATATACTTTTGAATACTCTGATGTCCTACTTATTAAGAGATTTCTTGACTTTGGTTTTCGGAAATGTGTACTCTGCACAACCCTTGTTTAAGCATCAAGAATTGTTCTGCCTACTCATTTCTAATAATCTGATGGTAGTTTCTTCATATACATGATCAGAACTCAGTCAAAGATGGGAGAGGCTTCTGAAGATCTCCAGAGCTCTCACTCTGTGCAGACTTTTCCTCTCTAGTGCTATGCCCTTTATAACAATTTCTGTTCAGTTTCTCAGTAGTGTCCGACTCTTTGTGACCCCATGGATTGCTGCACGCCAGGCTTCCCTGTCCATGACCCATTCCCAGAGCTTGCTCAAACTCATGTCCTTTGAGTTAGTGATGCCATCCATCCTCTGTTGTCCCCTTCTCCTCCTGCCTTCAATCTTTCCCAGCTTCAGGGTCTTTACCAGTTTTTCACAACAGGTGGCCAAAGTATTGGAACTTCAGCTTCAGCAACAGTCCTTCCAATGAATATTCAGGACTGATTTCTTTTACAATTGACTGGTTTGATCTCCTTGCAGTACAAAGACTCTCGAGAGTCTTCTGCAACACCACAGTTCAAAACCATAAATTCTTCAGTACTCAGCTTTCTTTATGGTCTAACACCCGTACATAACTATTGGGAAAACCTTGGCATTGCCTGGATGGATGTTTGTAGGAAAAGTAATGCCTCTGCTTTTTAATATGCTGTCTAGCTTGATCATTGCTTTACTTACAAGGAGTGTCTTTTAATTTCATGGCTGCAGTCACCATCTGCAGTGATTTTGGAGTCCCCCAAAAATAAAGTCTGGCCCTGTTTTTCCATTGTTTCCCCATCTATCCAACATGAAGTGATAGGACCAGGTCTTTGTTTTTTGAATGCTGAGTTTTAACCAAGCTTTTTCACTCTCCTCTTTCACTTTCATCAAGTGGCTCTTTAGTTCCTCTTCACTTTCTGCTACAAGAGTGGTGTCATCTGCATATCTCTCCCGGCAATCTTGATTCCAGCTTGTGCTTCATCTAGCCCAGAACTTCACATGATGTACTCTGCATACAAGTTAAATAAGCAGAATGACAATATGTAGTGTTGATGTACTCCTTTTCCAATTTGAAACCTGTCTGTTGTTCAATGTTTGGTACTAACTATTGCTTCTTGACCGGCATACAGATTTCTCAGGAGGCAGGTAAGGTGGTCTGGTATTTTCATCTCTTTAAGAATTTTCTAGAGTTTATTGTGATCCACATAGTCAAAAGCTTTGGTATAGTCAATAAAGCAGAATTAGATGTTTTTCTGGAATTCTCTTGCTTTTTCTATGATCCAACCAATGTTGGCAATTTGATCTCTGGTTCCTCTGCCTTTTCTAAATCCAGCTTGAACATCTGGAAGTTCTCGGTTCACATACTGTTGAAGCCTGGCTTGGAGAATTTTGAGCATCACTTTGCTAGAGTGTGAGTTGAGTGCAATCGTAGAGTAGTTTGAACATTTTTTGGCATTGGTTTTTTTGGGGATTGGAATGAAAACTTACCTTTTCCAGTCCTGTGGCTAATGATGAGTTTTCCAAATTTGTTGTCATATTGAGTGCAGCATTTTAACAGCATCATCTTTTAGAATTTGAAATAGCTCAACTGGAATTCCATCACTTTCACTAGCTTTGTTCATAGTGATGCTTTCTAAGACCCACTTGACTTCACACTCCAGGATGTCTGGCTCTAGGTGAGTGATCACACCATTGTGGTTATCTGGGTCATGAAGATTTTTTTTTTTTGAATACACAGTTCTTCTGTGTATTCTTGCCACCTGTTCTTAATATCTTCTGCTTCTGTTAGGTCCATACCATTTCTGTCCTTTATTGGGCCAATCTTTGTATGAAATATTCCCTTGGGGTCTCTAATTTTCTTGAAGAGATCTCTAGTGTTTCCTATTCTATTATTTCCCTCTATTTCTTTGTATTGATCTCTTAGGTCTCTTCACTTTGGCCTCCTCAAATCATCTTCCCTTTCTCCTCAACTGAGTGAGAATATCATACTGTTTGGGCTCTTGCATTCTGTTTTATGTATTGATGAGTCTTTTCCAGCAGCATGCTAGGGCAATTGTAGGGCTTACATTATTGTTTTCCTAGTCTCAGGGACCCTGTGAGGCCTTGTTGTACGATGTTTAAAAATAATTGCTTCATATTTTTTTGTATGTATTTTTCCAGTTTTACTGAGAAATAATACATCCTTGTATAAATTTAAGGTGTACAGCATGATAACTTTATTTACATATATTATTAAATAATTACCACAATCCATTCAGCTAACATTGATTTTTTTCATGTAGATACAATAAAAAGAAAGAAGAAAACAAATAAAGGAAATTTTTTTCTTGTGATGAGAACTCTTAGGATTTGCTAATTGAACAGCATTCCTATATATCAGCTGTAGTGCTAATTATGGTCATGAAGTTGTACATTAAATTTCTAATATTTATTTATCTTATAACTCAAAATTTGTACTTTTTGAACACTTTTCTCTGATTATCCCTTCCCTTACTCTCCACCTCTGGTAATAGGAAGTCTGATCTCTTTATCTTGTGTGTTTTTTTTTATTTCATATATAAGTGAGATCCTACAGTGTTTGTCTTTCTATGCCTGACATTTCATGTAGCATAATGCCTGCAAGATCTATTCATATTGTTGCCAATGGCAGAAATTCTTTTTTATATGGCTAAATAATATTACATGTGTACAACAAATACTTTTTTTTAATTTTTTTTTCTTCATTTATTTTTATTAGTTGGAGGCTAATTACTTTGCATCATTGCAGTGGTTTTTGTCATACATTGAAATGAATTAGCCATGGACATACATGTATTCCCCATCCTGGTCCCCCCTCCCACCGCCCTCTCCACCCCATCCCTCTGGGTCTTCCCAGTGCACCAGGCCCGAGCACTTGTCTCATGCACCCAACCTGGGCTGGTGATCTGTTTCACCCTTGATAATATACATGTTTCGATGCTGTTCTCTTGAAACATCCCACCCTCGCCTTCTCCCAGATTCCAAAAGTCTGTTCTATACATCTGAGTCTCTTTTTCTGTTTTGCATATAGGGTTATTGTTACCATCTTTCTAAATTCCATATATATATATGTTAGTATACTGTAATGGTCTTTATCTTTCTGGCTTACTTCGCTCTGTATAATGGGCTACAGTTTCACCCATCTCATTAGAACTGATTCAAATGAATTCTTTTTAATGGCTGAGTAATATTCCATGGTGTATATGTACCACAGCTTCCTCATCCATTCGTCTGCTGATGGGCATCTAGGTTGCTTCCATGTCCTGGCTATTATAAACAGTGCTGCGATGAACTTTGGGGTGCACGTGTCTCTTTCAGATCTGGTTTCCTCAGTGTGTATGCCCAGAAGTGGGATTGCTGGGTCATAAGGCAGTTCTATTTCCAGCTTTTTAAGAAATCTCCACACTGTTTTCCATAGTGGCTGTACTAATTTGCATTCCCACCAACAGTGTAAGAGGGTTCCCTTTTCTCCACACCCTCTCCAGCATTTATTGCTTGTAGACTTTTGGATAGCAGCCATCCTGACTGGCGTATAATGGTACCTCATTGTGGTTTTGATTTGCATTTCTCTGATAATGAGTGATGTTGAGCATCTTTTCATGTGTTTGTTAGCCATCTGTATGTCTTCCTTGGAGAAATGTCTGTTGAGTTCTTTGGCCCATTTTTTTGATTGGGTCATTTATTTTTCTGGAGTTGAGCTGGAGGAGTTGCTTGTATATTTTTGAGATTAATCCTTTGTCTGTTGCTTCGTTTGCTATTATTTTCTCCCAATCTGAGAGCTGTCTTTTCACCTTGCTTATAGTTTCCTTTGTTGTGCAAAAGCTTTTAAGTTTCATTAGGTCCCATTTGTTTATTTTTGCTTTTGTTTCTAATATTCTGGGATGTGGGTCATAGAGGATCCTGCTGAGATTTATGTCGGAGAGTGTTTTGCCTATGTTCTCCTCTAGGAGTTTTATAGTTTCTGGTCTTACATTTAGATCTTTAATCCATTTTGAGTTTATTTTTGTGTATGGTGTTAGAAAGTGTTCTAGTTTCATTCTTTTACAGGTGGTTGACCAGTTTTCCCAGCACCACTTGTTAAAGAGGTTGTCTTTTTTCCAGTGTATATCCTTGCCTCCTTTGTCGAAGATAAGGTGACCATAGGTTCGTGGATTTATCTCTGGGCTTTCTATTCTGTTCCATTGATCTATATTTCTGTCTTTGCGCCAGTACCATACTGTCTTGATGACTGTGGCTTTGTAGTATAGTCTGAAGTCAGGCAGATTGATTCCTCCAGTTCCATTCTTCTTTCTCAGGATTACTTTGGCTTAAAATCATACATCATGACCAAGTGGGCTTTATCCCAGGAATGCAAGGATTCTTTAACATCCGCACATCAATCAATGTAATACACCACATTAACAAATTGAAAGATAAAAACCATATGATTATCTCAATAGATGCAGAAAAAGCCTTTGACAAAATTCAACATCCATTTATGACAAAAAAAGAAAACTCTCCAGAAAGCAGGAATAGAAGGAACATACCTCAACATAATAAAAGCTATATATGACATACCCACAGCAAGCATCACCCTCAATGGTGAAAAATTGAAAGCATTTCCCCTGAAATTAGAGCAAGACAAGGGTGCCCACTCTCACCACTACTATTCAGCATAGTTTTGGAAGTGTTGGCCACAGCAATCAGGGTAGAAAAAGAAGTAAAAGGAATCCAGATAGGAAAAGAAGAAGTGAAACTCTCTCTGTTTGCAGATGACATGATCCTCTACATAGAAAACCCTAAAGACTCTACCAGAAAATTACTAGAGCTAATCAACGAATACAGTAAAGTTGCAGGATATAAAATTAACACACAGAAATGTCTTGCATTCCTATACACTAACAATGAGAAAACAGAAAGAGAAATTAAGGAAACAATACCATTCACCATTGCAACAAAAAGAATAAAATACTTAGGAGTATATCTACCTAAAGAAACAAAAGACCTATACATAGAAAACTATAAAACACTGATGAAAGAAATCAAAGAGGACACAAACAGATGGAGAAATATACCGTGTTCATGGATTGGAAGAATCAATATTGTCAAAATGGCTATACTACCCAAAGCAATCTACAGATTCAATGCAAGCCCTATCAAACTACCAACGGTATTTTTCACAGAACTAGAACAAATAATTTCACAATTTGTATGGAAATACACAAATACTTTATCTATTCATTCATTCATGAACATTTAGGTTACATCCATGTCATGCCTATAGTAAACAATGCTACCATGATCATGTGGTACATATTTCTTTTTCAGTTAGTGTTTTCTTTCCCTTTGGATATATTCCCAGAAATGAAATTGCTGGATCATATATGTTAGTTCTATTTTTTCAGTTTTCTATATTCCTCCATACTATTTTCCACACCTTTCCACATCCACATCTTCTCTTCCCATCTTTTCCTGCATTTGTTGTCTGATTTTTTCTTGCAGTTCTTTTGAGATACAATGGACATATAACAGTGTATAAGTTTAAGGTATACAACATAATTATTTGTAGTGTATATCATGAAATAATTACCACAATAAGCATATCCATCATCTCATACTAAAACAAAATTTTAAAAAGAGTAAAAAGTTATTTTCCTTGTGTGAGGACTCACGATTTTCCTTGTGTGAGGACTAAAACTTTCATATGTAAAACTGTGTTAGTAATATTTATCATATTGTACATTATATCCCTATTACTTATTTATCATATAAATACTTTCATACAAGTCCCTTCTACCCACCCACAGACTCTGGTGGCCACAAATCTGATTCCTTTTTGTATGAGTTTGTTTGCTTGCATTTGAGCTATCATTAAACTACACTATGTTAAGTTCCCGGTTAAAAAAAAAAAAAAAAAACAACATAGTGATTTGATATTTCTGTACATTACCAAATGACCACAACTAAAGTCTAATTACCACCTGTCACTATACAAAGTATTACATAATTACTGACTGCATTCCTCACACTGTGAACTTCATACCTGTGATTCATTTAGTTTGTAACTGAAAGTTTATACCTTAGTCTCCCTCACCTATTTATTTCCTCTTACCATCATCCTGCCCTATTTGCTCTCTGTGTTTGTGACTATTTTTCAGTTATGTTTATTTTTTTCAGATGCCATACATAATTGACATATTATACTATTTGTATTTCTCTGTCTGACTTATTTCACAGAGCATAATATGCTCTACTTCCATCCATGTGTTCAGAGATGGCAAGATTTCATTCTTTTTCATGGATAAGTAATATTCCATTTCAGATATATACCACATGTTCTTTGTACATTTATCTATTGATGGGCACTTACGTTGCTTCTATATCTTGGTTATTGTAAGTAATTCTGCAATGTAAACAAGGGTGCATATACTTTCCAAATTGGTGTTTTCATTTTCTTTGGATAAATATCCAGAATTGATGATTGTATTTTATTTCTATTTTGAATTTTGTGAAGAATCTCCATACTGTTTTCCAAAGTGGCTGCTAGCACCCATTTAAATTTCCACCAACAGTACATGAGGATTTCTCTTTCTGTACATCCTTGTCAACATATGTTCAGTTCAGTTCAGTGACTCAGTCATGTCCAACTCTTTGCAACCCCATGGACTGCAGCATGCCAGGCCTCTCTGTCCATCACCAACTCCCAGAGTTTACTCAAACTAATGTCCATTGATGATGCCATCCAACCATCTCATACTCTGTCATCCCCTTCTCCTCCCACCTTCAATCTTTCCCTGCATCAGGGTCTTTTCAAATGAGTCAGTCCTTTGCATCAGGTGGCCAAAGTATTGGAGTTTCAGCTTCAACATCAGTCCTTCCAATTAATACTCAGAGCTGATTTCCTTTAGGATGGACTGGTTGGATCTCCTTGCAGTCCAAGGGACTCTCAAGAGTCTTCTCCAACACCACAGTTCAAAAGCATCAATTCTTCTGCACTTAGCTTACTTTATAGTCCAACCCTCACATCCATACATGACTACTGGAAAAACCATAGCTTTGACTATATGGACGTTTGTTGACAAAGTAATGCCTGTGCTTTTTAATATGCTGGCTAGTTTGGTCATAACTTTTCTTCCAAGGAGTAAGTGTCTTTTAATTTCATGGCTGCAGTCACCACCTGCAGTGATTTTGGAGCCCCCAAAATACAGTCTGTCATGGTTTCCACTGTTTCCCCATCTCTTTGCCATGAATTTATGGGACCAGATGTCATGATCTTAGTTTTCTGAATGTTGAGTTTGAAGCCAACTTTTTCACTCTCCTCTTTCACTTTCATCAAGAGGCTCTTTAGTTCTTCGTTTTCTGCCCTAAGTGTGGTGTCATCTGCTTATCTGAGGTTATTGATATTTCTCCTTGAAATCTTGATTCCAGCTTGGGCTTCCTCCAGCCCAGAATTTCTTATGATGTCCTCTGCATATAAGTTAAATAAGCAGGGTGACAGTATATAGCCTTGATGTACTCCTTCCCTTATTTGGAACCAGTCTGTTGTTCCATGTCCAGTTCTAATTGTTGCTTCCTGACCTGCATACAGATTTCTCAGGAGGAAGGTGAGGTGGTTTGGCATTCCCCTCTCTTTAAGAATTTTCCAGAGTTTGCTGTGGTCCACATAATCAAAGGCTTTGGCATAGCCAATAAAGCAGAAGTAGATGTTTTTCTGGAACTCTCTTGCTTTTTTGATGATCCAACACATGTTGGCAATTTGATCTCTGGTTCTTCTGCCTTTTCTAAATCCAGGTTGAACATCTGGAAGTTTATGGTTCACATACTGTTGAAGCCTGGCTTGGAGAATTTTGAGCATTACTTTAGCAGTGTGTGAGATGAGTGCAATTGTGTGGCAGTTTGAGCATTCTTTGGCATTTTCCTTTCTTTGGGATTGGAATGAAAACTGAACTTTTCCAGTTCTGTGGCCACTGCTGAGTTTTACAGATTTGCTGGCATATTGAGTGAAGCACTTTCACAGCATCATCTTTTAGGTTTTGAAATAACTCAACTGGAATTCCATCACCTCCGCTAGCTTTGCTTACAGTGATGCTTCCTAAGGCCTACTTGGCTTCGCATTCCAGGATGTCTGGCTTGAGGTTGATGATCACACCATCGTGATTATCTGGGTCATGAAGATCTTTTTAGTATAGTTCTTCTGTGTATTCTTGCCACCTCTTCTTAATGTCTTCTGCTTCTATTAGGTCCATACCATTTCTGTTCTTTATTGTGCCCATCTTTGCATGAAATATTCCCTTGGGATCTCTAATTTTCTTGAAGAGATCTCTAGTCTTTCCCATTCTATTGTTTTCCTCTATTTCTTTGAATGGATCACTGAGAAAGGCTTTCTTATCTCTCTTTGTTATTCTTTGGAAATCTGCATTCAAATGGGTATATCTTTCCTTTTCTCCTTTGCTTTTGGCTCTCTTCTATTCACAGCTATTTGTAAGGTCTCCTCAGACAACCATTTTGCCTTTTTCCATTTCTTTTCCTTGGGGATGGTCTTGATCTCTGCCTCCTGTACAATGTCACAAACCTCTGAACATAGTTCTTCACTCTATCAGATCCAATTCCTTTAATCTATTTATCACTTTCACTGCATCATCATAAGAGTTTTTATTTAGGTCATACCTGAATGATCTAGTGGTTTTCCCTACTTTCTTCTATATATGTTTGAATTTTGCAATAAGGAGTTCATGGTCTATGCCACAGTCTTGTTTTTGCTGACTGTATAGAACTTCTCCATCTTTGTTTTACATCTTCTAATATCTTGTTATATGTTGTCTTTTTGATAACAGCCATTATGAGAGCTGTAAATCGATATGTCCTTGTGGTTTTGATTTACATTTCCCTGATGATTAATGGCTTTGAATATCTTTTCATTTACCTATTAACCATCTATGTACCTTTTTGTAAAAATGCCAATTTAGTTCCTCTGCCCATTTTTTAAAAATTGAGTTGTTTGATGTTCAGTTGTATAAGTTCTTTGTATAGTGTGGATATTAGTCCCTTATCAGTTATATGGTCAAACAATATCTTCTCCCACTCAACAGGCCATCTCTTTGTTTTCTTGATAGTTTTCTTCACTGTGCGAAACTTTATAGTTTGATGTAGCTTTTATATGTTTATTTCTCCTATGTTTCCCTTGTCTGAGGAGACATATTAAAAATTTACACTACTAAGATCAATGTAAAAGACATACTATCTATATTTTCTTCTATAAGTTTTAAGGTTTGGAGTCTCTATATTTAAGTCTTTAATCCACTTTGAATTTATTTTTGTCTATGGTGTGAGAAAGTAGTACAGACTGATTCGTTTACACATAGCTATCCAGTTTTCCTAGCACCATTGTTTGAAGAGACTGTCTCTTCCCCACTGTAAATTCTCACCTTCTTTATTATAGATTAACTTTCCACATAAGTGTGAGTTCACTTCTGAGTTCTGTGTTCTGTTCCATTGACCTGTGTGTCTCTTTTTTATGCAAGCACTATACTGTTTTGGATAGTATAGGTTTGTAGTATATATTTTGAAATTGGGGCACACGATGTTTCATTTTCAATTTAATTTTTGACTGTTCTGCAATACAACAGCAGGAATAAGGCACAAGTATACATACGTCTCCTCCCTCATGAACTTTCCTCCCACCCCTCACTCCATCGCACCCTTCTAGGCTGTAACAGATGATTGGCTTGATCTCCCTTTGTTTTACAGAAGCTCCAACTACCTATTTTACATATGATACTATGTGTGTTTCAACGCTCTTCTCTTAATTTGTCCCATCTTCTCCTTCCCCTGCTATGTCCACAAGTGTGTTCACTGTATCTGTGTCTCTATGCCTGCCCCGTGAATGGGTTCATCAGTAACATTTATATATACACATTGCTATATAATATTTGTTTTTCTTTGACTTACTTCACTCTGTATAATAGGCTCTAGTTTCATGCATCTCACTAGAACAAATTCAAATTCACTCCTTTTTATGCCTGAATAATATGTCATTTATACATGTACCCCCAACTTCTTTATCCATTTATCTGTTGATGGACATCTAGGTTGTTTCCATGTCCTAGCTATTGTAAATAGTATATAGTACAGCAATGAACATTGGGGGTACATGTGACTTCTTGAATTGCAGTCATGAAATTAGAAGAGGATTGCTTCTTGGCAGGAAATCTATGACAAACCTAGACAGTGTATTAAAAAGCAAAGACATCATTTGCTGTCAAAGGTCCATATGCCAAGGTTATGGTCTTTCCAGTAGTCACATATGGTTGTGAGAGTTGGACCATAAAGAAGGCAGGGCACCGAAGAGTTAATGCTTTTGAGCTATGGTGCTGAAGAAGACTCTTAAGAGTCCCTTAGACAGTAAGGAGATCAAACCATGTTAAAGGAAATATTAAATGTTTCCTTAAGGTTAAAGGAAACCTTGAATACTCATTGGAAGGACTGATGCTAAATTGAAGCTCCAAGACTTTGACCACCTGATATGAACAGCTGACTCATTTGAAAATACCCTGTTACTGGGAAAGATTAAAGGCAGAAGGAGAATAGAGTGACAGAAGATGAGATGGTAGGATGGCATCACTGATGCAATGGACATTAACTTGGGCAAACTCTGGGAGATGATGAGGGACAGGGAGGCCTGGCATGCTGCAGTCCCTGAGGTCATGAAAAGTCAGATATGACTTAGTGACTGAACACCAACAAGAGTACAGGTTCAGTAGTGAGATTCCTGGGTCATATGGTAGTTTTGGGCTTCCCAGGTGGCGCTAGTGGTAAAAAAACCTGCATGCCAATACAGAATAGAAGTGGGTTTGAACCCTGGGTCGGGAAGATCCCCTGGAAGAGGACATGGCAACCCACCCCAGTATTCTTGCTTGGAGAATCCCATGGACAGAGGAGCCTGGTTGTCTATAGTCCATAAGGTCACAAAGAGACAAAACTGAAGCAATTTATAATGCATGCACATTACCACTCATTGTGCAAGAGGATTCAATTTTCTCCACATCCTCTCCAGCATTTATTGTTTATAACTTTTTGATGATGGTGATTTTGATGGATGTGAGATGATACCTCATTCTATTTCAATTTGCATTTCTCTCATAATGAGCAATGTTGAGCATTTTTTCATGTATTTATTGGACATTTGTATGTCTTCTTTGAAAAATGTCTGTTTAGTTCTGCTTTTTTTTTTTTTAGTTTTTCATTCTCTTTAAAAAATTTTATTGGAATATAGTTGATTTACAATGCTGTGATAGTTTCAGGTGTACAGCAAAGGGAATCAGTTATACATATACATATATCCCCTCTTTTTAAGATTATTTTCCCATGTTTGTAATTGAGTAGAATTCTCTGTGCTATATAGTAGGTCTTATTAGTTATCTATTTTATATAGTAGTGAATGTATATCAATAGGAACCTTTTATTAAACCACCATTTTTTTAAATTGGAGGCTAATTACTTTACAATATTGTGGTAGTTTTTTTCACACATTCACATGAATCAGCCATGTGTGTACATATGTTCCCCATCCTGACCCTCCCTCCAACCTCCATCCCCATATCATTCCCATCCCTCAGAGTCATCCCAGTGCACCAGCCCTGAGCACCCTGTCTCATGCATTGAACCTGGACTGGTGATCTATTTCACATAGGATAATATACATGTTTCAACGCTATTCTCTCAAATCATCCCACCCTCGACACTCCCACAGAGTCCAAAATTCTGTTCTTCACATCTGTGTCTCTTTTGCTGTCTCGCATATAGGGTCATCACTACCGTCTTTCTAAATTCCATATATATGTGTTAATATACTGTATTGGTGTTTTTCTTTCTGACTTACTTCACTCTGTATAATAGGCTCCAGTATCATCCAGCTCATTAGAACGGCTTCAAATGCATTCTTTTTAATAGCTGAGTAATATTCCACTGTGTATATGTACAATGGCTTTCTTATCCATTCGTCTGCCGATGGACATCTAGGTTGCTTCCGTGTCCTAGCTATTGTAAACAGTCCTGCGATGAACATTGGGGTACACGTGTCTCTTTCAATTTTGGTTTCCTAGGTGTGTATGCCCAGCAGTGGGATTGCTGGGTCATATGGCAGTTCTATTTCCAGTTTTTTAAGGATTTGCCACACTGTTCTCCTTAGTGGCTGTACTAGTTTGCATTCCCACCAACAGTGAAAGAGAGGTCTCTTTTCTCCACACCCTCTCCAGCATTTATTGCTTATAGACGTTCGGATAGAAGCCATTCTGACCGGCGTGAAATGGTACCTCATTGTGGTTTTGATTTGCATTCTCTGATAATGAGTGATGTTGAGCATCTTTTCATGTGTTTGTTAGCCATCTGTATGTCTTCTTTGGAAAAATGTCTGTTTAGTTCTTTGGCCTATTTTTTGATTGGGTCGTTTATTTTTCTGGAGTTGAGCTGCAGGAGTTGCTTGTATATTTTTGAGATTAATTCTTTGTCCATTGCTTCGTTTGCTATTATTTTCTCCCATTCTGAATGCTGTCTTTTCAACTTGCTTATAGTTTCCTTCGTTGTGCAAAAGCTTTTAAGTTTAATTAGGTCCCATTTGTTTATTTTTGCTTTTATTTCCAATACTCCAGGAGGTGGGTCTTAGAGGATCCTGCTGTGTTTTCTGTCAGAGAGTGTTTTGCCTATATTTCCTCTAGGAGTACATAGTTTCTGGTCTTACCTTTAGCTCTTTAATCCATTTTGAGTTTATATTTGTGTATGGTGTTAGAAAGTGTTCTAGTTTCATTCTTTTACAAGTGGTTGACCAGTTTTCCCAGCCCCACTTGTTAAAGAGATTGCCTTTTCGCCATTGTATATTCTTCCCTCCTTTGTCAAAGATAAGGTATCAATAGGTGCGTGGATTTATCTCTGGGCTTTCTATTTTGTTCCATTGATCTATATTTCTGTCTTTGTGCCAGGGCCATACTGTCTTGATGACTGTAGCTTTGTAGTAGAGCCTGAAGTCAGACAGGTTGATTCCTCTAGTTCCATTTTTCTTTCTCAGGATTGCTTTGGCTATTTGAGGTTTTTTGTAATTCCATACAAATTGTGAAATTCTTTGTTCCAGTTCTGTGAAAAACACCGTTGGTAGCTTGGTAGGGATTACATTGAATCTATAGATTGCTATGGGTAGTATAATCATTTGCACTATATTGATTATACCAATCCATGAACATGGTATATTTCTCCATCTATTTGTGTCATCTTTGATTTCTTTCATCAGTGTTTTATAGTTTTCTACATAGAGGTCTTCTGTTTCTTTAGGTAGATTTATTCCTAAGTATTTTATTCTTATCGTTGCAATGGTGAATGGAATTGTTTCCTTAATTTCTCTTTCTGTTTTCTCATTGTTAGTGTGTAGGAATGCAAGGGATTTCTGTGTGTTAATTTTATATCCTGAAACTTTACTATTTTTCATTGATTAGCTCTAGTAATTTTCTGGTGGAGTCCTCGGGGTTTTCTATGTAGAGGTTCATGTCATCTGCAAACAGTGAGACTTTTACTTCTTTTCCAATCTGGATTTCTTTTATTTCTTTATCTTCTCTGATTGCTGTGGACAAAACTTCCAAAACTATGCTGAATAGTAGTGGTGAGAGTGGGCACCCTTGTCCTATTCCTGACTTTAGGGAAAATGCTTTCAATTTTTCATGTTTGAGGATTATGTTTGCTGTCGGTTTATCATATATGGATTTTATTAGGCTGAGGTATGCGCCTTCCGTGCTTGCTTTCTGGAGGGTTTTTATTATAAATGAATGTTGAATTTTGTCAAAGGCTTTCTCTACATCTATTGGGATGATAATATTGTTTTTATCTTTCAATTTTTTAATGTAGTGTATCCCATTGATTGATTTGCAAATATTGAAGAATCCTTTCATCTCTGGGGTAAAGCCCACTTGGTCATGATGTATGATCTTTTTAATATGTTGTTGGATTCTGTTTGCCAGAATTTTGTTAAGGATTTTTGCATCTATATTCATCAGTGATATTGGTCTGTAGTTTTCTTTTTTGTGGCATCCTTGTTTGGTTTTGGTATTAGGATGTTGGTGGCCTCATAGATTGAGTTTGGAAGTTTATCTTCCTCTGCAATTTTCTGGAAGAATTTTGAGTAAGATAGGCGTTAGCTCTTCTCTAAATTTTTGGTAGAATTCAGCTGCTAAGCCATCTGGTCCTGGACTTTTGTTGTTGGAAGATTTCTGATTACAGTTTCGATTTCCTGCTTGTGGTGGATCTGTTAAGATTTTCTATTTCTTCCTGGTTCAGTTTTGGAAAGTTATCTTTTTCTAAGAATTTGTCCATTTCTTCCAAGTTGTCCATTTTATTGGCATATAGTTGCTGATAGTAGTCTCTTATGATCCTTTGTATTTCTGTGTTGGCTGTTGTGATTTCTCCATTTTCACTTCTAATTTTGTTGATTTGATTCTTTTCCCTTTTTTTTTTTTTTTTTTTTTTGATGAGTCTGGCTAATGGTTTGTCTATTTTATTTATTTTCTGAAAGAACCAGCTTTTATCTTTGTTGATTTTGACTCTGGTCTCTTTTGCTTGTTTTGCATTTATTTTTGCCCCAATTTTTATGATTTCTTTCCTTCTACTAACCCTGAGTGCTTCACTTCTTCTTTTTCTAGTTCCTTTAGGTTTATAGTTAGGTTATTTATTTGATTTATTTCCTGTTTCTTGAGGCAGGCTCATATTGCTATGAACTTTTCCCTTAGCACTGCTTTTACTGAACCCCATAGATTTTGGATTGTTGTGTTTTCATTTTCATTCGTTTCTATGCATATTTTGTCTTTTGCATATTTTTGATTGGATTGTTTGTTTTCCTGATTTTGTGCTGCATGTGTTGTTTTTATATTTTGGAGATCAATCCTTTGTCAGTTGGTTAATTTACAATTATTTTTTCCCATTCTGAGGATTGTCTTTTAATCTAGTTCATAGTTTCCTTTGCTGTGCAAATCTTTTAAGTATAATTAAGTCCCTTTTGTTTATTTTTGTTTTTATTTCCATTACTTCAGGAAGCAGGCCATAAGGGACCTTGCTGAAATTTTTGTCATACATTGTTATACCTATGTTTTCCTCTCTGAGTTTAATAGTTTCTGGTCTTCTATTTAGATCTTTAATCCATTTGGGTTCATTTTTGTGTATGGTGTTAGGAAGTGTTCTAACTTTATTCTGTTACATATATCTGTCGAGTTTTTTCCAATACCACTTGTTGAAGAGATTGTCTTTTCTCCATTGTATAATCTCACCTTGTCAAAGATAAGGTGCCCATAGGTGCTTGTGCTTATCTCTGGGCAGTCTGTTTTTTTCCATTAGTCTATTTTTCTGTTTTTGTGGCAGTACCATATTGTCTTGATGATTGAAACTTCCTGGTATAGTCTGAAGGCAGGAAGGTTGATTCCTCCAGCTTCATTTTCCTGCCTCAAGATTGCTTTGGCTATTTGGGGTCGTTTGTGCTTCCACACAAATTGTGAATTTTTTAAATCTAGTTCTGTGAAAAATGACAATGGTAATTTGATAAGGATTGCATTGAATCTGTGAATTGCTTTTGGTAGTATAATCATTTTCACAATATTGATTCTTCCAACCCAAGAGCATGGTACATCTCTCCATCTGTTTGTGTCATTGACTTTTTTCATGAGCCTCTTATGATATTTGTCTCCTAAGTTAGGTTTATTCTTAGGTATTTTATTATTTTCATTGTAATGGTGAATGGAACTATTTCCCTAATTTATTTTTCTGATTTTTCATTGTTAGTGTATCAGGGTGCAAGAAATTTACATATATTGATTTTGTATCCTGCTGCTTTACTAAATTCATTGATTGGCCCTAAAAATTTTCTGATAATATTTCTAGGATTTTTTAAAATTTAGAGTATCATGTTATTTGCAAACAGTGAGAATTTTACTTTTTCCAATCTGAATTCTTTTTATTTCTTTTTCTTTTCTGATTGTCATGGCTAGAACTTCCAAAACTATGATAAATAATAGTAGTGAGGGTGGGCACTCTTATTCCTGATTTTAGAAGAAATGCTTTCATATTTTCACCATAGAGATTAATGTTTTCTAGGAGTTTGTCATATATAACCATTATTATGTTGTGGTAGATTTCTTCTATCATGACTTCTGAAAAGATTTTATCATAAATGGGTGCTAAATTTTGTCCAAAACTTTATCTGAATCTATTATAATATGAATTTTATTTTTCAATTTATTAATATGGTATATCACATTGATTCATTTGCTTATACTAAAGAATCCTTGCATCCCTTGGATAAACTTGATGTGATCATCATGTATGAGCCTTTTAATATGTTGTTGCATTCTGTTTGCTAGTAGTATATTGAGGATTTTTGTATCTATGTCCATCAGTGACATTGGCTTTTAATTTCTTTTTTTGTGTGTGATGTCTGGTTTTGGTATCAGTGGGAGTGTGGCTTCGTAGAATGGGTTTGGAAGTGTTTTTTCTTCTGCAACTTTCTGGAAGATTTTGAGAAAGATAGGCATTAGCTCTTTTCCAAACATTTGATAGAATTCACCTGTGAAGCCATCTGGCCCTGGGCTTTTCTTTTTGGGAGTTTTTTTTTTTTTTTTTTTTAAATCACAGTTTCAATTTCAGTGCTTGTAATTGGTCTGTATATACTTTGTATTTCTTCCTGATTCAGCCTTGGAAGGCTGAACTTTTTAAAGAATTTGCCCATTTCTTCCAGGTTATCCATCTTATCAGCACATAGTTGCTCATAATAACCTTTTATGATCTTTTCTATTTCTATGTTGTCTGTTGTAACCTCTCCTTTTTCATTTCTAACTTTGTTGATTTGAGTCTTCTCCCTTTTTTGGTAAATCTGGCTAATGGTTTGTCAGTTTAGTTTATCTTCTTAAAGAGCCAGCTCTTAGAGTTATTGATTTTTGCTATTTTCTTCATTTTTCATTATTTATCTTCTTATCCTTATGATTTTTTTCCTTTTATTAACTTTAGGGATTCCCCCCCTTTTTGTAGTTGCTTTAGGTGTGAGGTTAGGTTGTCTATTTGATATTTTACTTGTTTTTGAGGTAGGATTGATTGTTTTGCTCTAAACTGCTTTTGCTGCATCCCAAAGGTTTTGAGTCTTGTGTTTACATTGTCTTTTGTTTCTAGGTATTCTTTGGTGTCCTCCTTGATTTTCTTTCAATTTTCTGTTGGCTATTTAGAAGTGTATTGCTTAACCTCCATGTATTTGTGTTTTACATAGTTTTATTCCTGTAAATGATATCCAGTCTTATAGCATTGTGGTTAGAAAAGATATTTGATACGATTCCAATTTTCTTAAATTTATAAAGGCTTGTCTTATAACCCAGGATGTGGTCTATCCTGGAGAATGTTCTGTTTGTCCTTGAAAAGAATGTGTATTCCTCTACATTTAGATGGAATGTCCTAAAGATACCAATGACACTAATGTGTCATTTAGGACTTTTGTTTCCTTATTAATTTTCTGTTTTGATGATCTGTCTATTGTTGAAAACTGAGTGTTAAAATATGCTACTATTATTGTGGTACTGTTAATTTTACTTTTTTGTTTGTTACAATTTGCCTATGTAATGAGGTGTTCTTATGTTTGGTGCATACATTTTTACAATTGCTATATATCATTCTTGGATTGACCTTTGATCTTTATGTAGGACTTTCCCTGTCTCTTATGATAGTCTTTATTTTAAGGTCTATCTTCTCTGATATGAGAATTGTTTCAGGGCGGTCCTTAGATGGCGGAGGAATAGGACGGGGAAACCACTTTCTCCCTTACAAATTCATCAAAAGAACATTTAAGCGCTGAGCAAATTCCACAAAACAACTTCTGAACGCTGGCAGAGGACATCAGGCACCCAGAAATGTAGCCCATTGTCTTCAAAAGGAGGTAGGACAAAATATAAAAGATAAAAAGAGAGACAAAAGAGTTAGGGACAGAGATCCATCCTGGGAAGAGATTCTTAAAAGAGGAGAAGTTTCCAAACACCACGAAACACTGTCACAGGTGGGTCTGTGGAGAGTTTTGGAATCTCAGAGGGCAACATAACTGGGAGGAAAAATAAATAAATAAAACCCATAGATTATGTGCCTAACTACATCTTCCAGCAGAGAAGTAGCCCAGATGCTCGCGTCTGCCACCAGCAAGTGGGGGCTGAACAGGAAGGCACGGGCTGCATTGCTTAGGGTAGGGACTGGACCTGAATGCCCTGAGGGCAATATGAGGGAGCAACTGTGACATAGCAACCCAAACTATGGGATAGCCAGAGAGAGGGAAAATAAAAAAAGAGAGAGAACTATCCCGTGAAAAGGCCTAACCTAAGGCACTGCCAGGCCTTCTCACAGAACAAAGGACTGAGCAAATACCAGAGGAAAGCTAGCAAGGTGCGGACCAACCCATCCCCCGTTGAGAGCAGGGAGGCAGGTGGGGGACAGCCAGAGGTGGAAAGGGGTAATCTTGGCTCCAGAGATCGCATCCTCTACCAAACTGCAAGCAGGCTCCCTGTTGCTAACCAAGATTTCCTGGGATTCTGGACAGTTGGCATCCACTGGGAGGGTCACAGCCAGAGATCAGCTCCCCAGAAAAGACACACGGAACACCTGAGAAGGCAGGCCTGCTATGCCTGAGCAGCTGGGATGTGGGAGGTGATAAGATGCACCCCCCACTTGGGGAGAGTGCACTCACCAAGCAACTGATCGCCTGAGCTGCTCAGACCTGGGAAAGTCACAAAAACTCAGGCCCAACTGAGTCTGTGCCTTTGTGGAATACCTGAGAATCTGAACCTGAGTGGCTTAGACCCGGGAACTTCACACAACCCAGGGCCCACTTTAGATAGCTCCCTTGCAGAGCAACCTGGAGCCTGAGCAGTGTAGACTGGGAAAGCACATACGCCGTGAACAGGGGCAAACCCAGTGTGGCCGAATCACTGCCAGCACTCCCCACACAAGCCAGTGATATTTGTTTGCATTGTTCCTCCCTCCCCACATCACGACTGAACAAGTGAGCCTAAATAAACGACTACCTTCATTCCCTTGTGTCAGGGAAGAAAGTAGACACTGAAGAAACCTGCAAACAGAAGAAGCCAAAATAAACAGTGGGAACTACTTTGCAAGTGACAGGTGCAACAGATTAAAACCCTGTAGTTAGAACAGACTACATTGGAAGGGGCATATAGGTCTTGAGAAATACAAGCTGGAACAAGGAACTATCTGAAACTTAACTGATCCCACACTGCCCTCAGCAGCTCCAGAGAAATTCCTAGATATATTTTTACTATTATCATTTAAAAAAAATTTTAAGTCCTCTATTGGTCCTTTAATTTTCATTTTTATAACCTACTATTACCTTGCAAAAAAAGACTCTAATTTTAAAGAAAGTTTCATATATATTTTTAATAATTTTTGTGATTTTTAAAAATATTTTATTTTTGAGAATCTAACCTGTACTCTAGATTTTTAATCTTTGCTTTTTGATATTTGTTATCAGTTTTGTACTTTTAAGAATCCAATCTTCAGTACCTATTTTTACTTAGGAGTGTGATTACTGCCTTGATTACTCTCTCCCCCTTTTGACTCTCCTTTTTCTCCCCAAGGTCAGCTCTATCTCCTCCCTCCCCCTTCTCTTCTCTACCCAACTCTGTGAATCTCTGTGTGTGTTCCAGTCTGTGGAGAACACTTAGGGAACTGATTATTGCCTAGATCTGTCTCTCACATTTTGATTCCCCATTCCTCTTCCTGGTCACCTTTATCTCCCTCCTCCTTCTTCTCTGCTCCATTTAACTCTGTGAACCTCTCTGCATGTCACTCACTGTGGAGAATCTTTTCACCATTAACATAGATGTTCTATCATCGGTGCTGTATGGATGGAGAAGTCTTGAGGCTACTGTAAGAATAAGACTGAAAACCAGAGGCAGGAGGCTGAAGCCCCAAATCTGAGAACACCAGAGAACTCCTGACTCCAGGGAATATTAATCGATAAGAAATCATCCAAAAGCCTCCATAACTACACGGAAACCAAGCACCATCCAAGAGCCAACAAGTTCCAGAGCAAGACATACCATGCAAATTCTCCAGCAATGCAGGAAGATAGCCCTGAGCTTCAATATACAGGCTGCCCAAAGTCATACCAAACCCATAGACATTTCAAAACTCACTACTGGACACATCACTGCACTCCAGAGAGAAGAAATCCAGCTCCACCCACCAGCACACTGACACAAGTTTCCCTGACCAGGAAACCTTGACAAGCCACTTGTCCCACTGCACCCACAGGGAGGAACCTCCACAAAAAAGAGGAATCACAAACTGCCAAAATACAGAAAGGACACCCCAAACAGCAATCTAAACAAGATGAGAAGGCATAGAAATACTCAGCAGGTAAAGGAACAAGATAAATGCTCACCAAACCAAACAAAAGAGGAGGAGATAGAGAGTCTACCTCAAAAAGAATTAAGAATAATAATAGTAAAAATGATCCAAAATCCTGAAAACAAAATGGAGTTATAGATAAATAGTTTGGAGACAAGGATTGAGAAGATTCAAGAGATGTTTAACAAGGACCTAGAAGAAATAAAAAAGTCAATCAATAATGAATAATGCAATAAATGAGATAAAAAACACTCTGGAGGGAAGCAACAGTAGAATAACAGAGGAAGAAGATAGGATAAGTGAGGTAGTAGATAGAATGGTAGAAATAAATGAAGCAGAGAGGAAAAAAGAAAAAGATGAATTAAAAGAAATGAGGACAACCTCAGGGACATCTGGGACAATGTTAAATGCCCCAACATTTGAATCATAGGAGTGCCAGAAGAAGAAGACAGAAATAAAGGGCATGAGAAAATATTTGAGGAGATAATAGTTGAAAAATTCCCTAAAATGGGGAAGGAAATAGTCACCCAAGTCCAAGAAACCCAAATAGTCCCAAACAGGGTAAACCCAAGGTGAAACACCCCAGACACATGTTAATCAAAATAACAACGATCAAACACAAAGAACAAATATTAAAAGCAGCAAGGGAGAAACAACAAATAATATACAAGGGAATTCCCATGAGGATAACAGGTGACTTTCAATAGAAACTCTTCAGGCCAGAAGAGACTGGCAAGACATACTTAAAGTGATGAAAGGGAAAAACCTGCAACCCAGATTACTGTACCCAGCAAGGATCTCATTCAAATATGTAGGAGAAATCAAAAGCTTTACAGACAAGCAAAAGCTGAGAGAATTCAGCACCACTAAACCAGCTCTTCAACAAATGCTAAAGGATCTTCTCTAGACAGGAAACACAGAAAGGGTGTGTAAACTCAAACCCAAAGCAACAAAGTAAATGGCAACGGGTTCATACTTATCAATAATTACCTTAAATGTAAATAGGTTGAATGCCCCAACCAAAAGAAAAAGACTGGCTGAATAGATACAAAAACAATACCCCTAAATACGCTGTCTACAAGACACCGACTTCAAAACAAGGGACACATACAGACTGAATGTGAAAGGCTGGAAAAAGATATTTCATGCAAATAGAGATGAAAAGAAAGCAGGAGTAGCAATACTCATAAAAGATAAAATGGACTTTAAAACAAAGGCCATGAAATGAGACAAATAAGGACATTATATAATGATCAAGGGATCAATCCAAGAAGAAGATATAGCAATTATAAATATATATGCACTCAACATAGGAGCACCACAATATGTAAGGCAAATGTTAACACGTTTGAAACGGGAAATTAAGAATAACACAATAATAGTGGGAGACTTTAATACCCCACTCACACCTATGGGTAGCTCAACTAAACAGAAAATGAACAAGGAAACACAAACTTTAAATGATACAATGAATCAGTTAAACCTAACATATTTATAGGACATTTCACCCCAAAACAATGAATTTCACCTTTTTCTCAAGTGCACGTGGAACCTTCTACAGGATAGATCACATCCTGGGCCATAACTCTAGCCTTGGTAAATTCAGAAAAATTGAAATCATTCCAAGCATCTTTTCTGATCACGATGCAGTAAGATTAGATGTCAATTACAGGAACAAAAAAACTATTAAAAATTCCAATATATGGAGGCTAAACAACAGGCTGCTGAATAACCAACAAATCACAGAATAAATCAAAAAAGTAATCAAAATATGCATAGAAACAAATGAAAATGAAAACACAACAACCCCAAACCTATGGGCCACTGCAAAAGCAGTGCTAAGGGGAAGGTTCATAGCAATACTGGCTTACCTCAAGAAACAAGAAAAAAGTCAAACAAATAACCTAACTCTATACCTAAACAACTAGAAAATGAAAAAATGAAGAACCTCAAGGTTGGTAGAAAGAAAGAAATCTTAAAAATTAGGGCAGAAATAAATGCAAAACATAAATAAATAAATAAATAAATAAATAAATAAATAAATAAATAAATAAATAAAAGAGATCATAGCAAAAATCAGCAAAGGTAAAAGCTAGTTCTTCCAGAAGATAAATAAAATTGACAAACCATTAGCCAGACTCATCAAGAAACAAAGGGAGAAGAACCAAACCAACAAAATTAGAAATGTAAAATGGAGAAATCACAGCAGACAACACAGAAATACAAAGGATCACAAGAGACTACTATCAGCAACTATATGCCAATAGAATGGACAACTAGGAAGAAATGGACAAATTCTTAGAAAAGGATAACTTTCCAATACTGAACCAAGAAGAAATAGAAAATCTTATCGGACCCATCACAAGCGTGGAAATCAAAACTGTAATCAGAAACCTTCTAACAAACAAAAGTCCAGGACCAGATGGCTTCACAGCTGAATTCTACCAAAAATTTAGAGAAGAGTTAACACCTATCTTACTGAAACTCTTCCAGAAAATTACAGAGGAAGGTAAACTTCCAAACTCATTTCTGAGGCCACCGTCACCCTAATACCAAAACCAGACAAGAATGCCACAAAAAAAGAAAACTACAGGCCAATATCACTGATGAACGTAGATGCAAAAATCCTTAACAAAATTCTGGCAAACAGAATCCAACAACATGTTAAAAAAGATCATTCATCATGACCAAGTGGGCTTTATGCCAGGATGCAAGGATTCTTTAATATCTGCAAATAAATCAATGTAATATACCACATTCATAAACTAAAAGATAAAAAGCATATGCTTATCTCAATAGACGCAGATAAAGCCCTTGACAAAATTGAATGTCCATTTATGATGAAAAAAAAAAAACCTTCCAGAAAGCAGGCATAGAAGGAACATAACTCAACATAATAAAAGCTATATATGACAAACCCACAGCAAACATTATTCTCAATGGTGAAAAATAGAAAGCATTTCCCCTAAAGTCAGGAACAAGACAAGGGTGCCCACTCTCACCACTACTATTCAGCATAGCTTTGGAATTTTTGTCCACAACAATCAGAGAAGAAAAAGAAAGAAAAGAAATCCAGATTGGAAAAGAAGAAGTAAAACTCTCACTATTTGTAGATGACATGATCCTCTACATAGAAAACCCTAAGGATTTCACCAGAAAATTACTAGAGCTAATCAATGAATATAGTAAAGTTGCAGGATGTAAAATTAACACACAGAAATCCCTTGCATTGCTATACACTAACAGAAAGAGAAATTAAGGAAACAATTCCATTCACCATTGCAAAGAAGAGAAGAACATACATAGGAATATATCTACCTAGAGAAACAAAAGACCTACATGTAGAAAAGTATAAAATGCTGATGAAAGAAATCAAAGATGACACAAATAGATGGAGAAATATACCATGTTCATGGATTGGAATAATCAATATAGTGCAAATGATTATACTACCCAAAGTGATCTATAGATTCAATACCTATCAACCTATCACTGGTACTTGCCTTAGAACTAGAACAAAGAATTTCACAATTTGTATGGAAATACAAAAAGCCTCGAATAGCCTAAACAATCCTGAGAAAGAAGAATGGAACCAGAGGAGTCAACCTGCCTGACTTCAGTCTCTACTACAAAGGTACAGTCATCAAGACAGTATGGTCCTGGCACAAAGACAGAAATATAGATCAATGGAACAGAATAGAAAGCCCAGAGATAAATCCAGACAACCATGAACACCTTATCTTTGACAAAGGAGGCAAGAATATACAATGGAGAAAAGACAATCTCCTTAACAAGTGGTGCTGGGAAAATTGGTCAACCACTTGTAAAAGAATGAAACTAGAACACTTTCTAACACCATATGTAAAAATAAACTCAAAATGGATTAAAGATCTAAAGGTAAAACTGGAAACTGTAAAACTTCTAGAGGAAAACATAGGCAAAACACTCTTCGACATAAATCACAGCAGGATCCTCTAAGACCCATCTCCCAGAGTATTGGAAGTAAAAGCAAAAATAAACAAGTGGGAACTAATTAAACTTAAAAGCTTTTGCACAACGAAGGAAACTATAAGCAAGGTGAAAAGACAGCCCTCATATTGGGAGAAAATAACAGCAAATGAAGCAACTGACAAAAAATTAATCTTAAAATTATACAAGTACCACCTGCAGCCCAATTCCAGAAAAATAGGTGACCCAATAAAAATATGGGCCAAATCACTAAGCAGACATTTCTCCAAAGAAGACATACAGATGGCTAACAAACACATGAAACGATGCTCAACATCACTCATTATCAGAGAAATGCAAATCAAAACCACAATGCGGTACCATTTCACACAAGTCAGAATGGCTGCTATCAAAAAGTCTACAAACAATAAATCCTGGAGAGGGTGTGGAGAGAAGGGAACCCTCTTACACTGTTGGTGGGAATGCAATCTAGTACAGCCACTGTGGAGAACAGTGTGGAAATTCCTTTAAAAATGGAAATAAAACTGCCATATGACCCAGCAATCCCACTGCTGGGCATACACACCAAGGATACCAGAACTGAAAGAGACACGTGTACCCCAATGTTCATTGCAGCACTGTTTATAATAGCCAGGACATGGAAGCAACCTAGATGTCCATTGGCAGACGAATGGACAAGAAAGCCATGGTACATATACACAATGGAATATTACTTAGCCATTAAAAAGAAAACATTTGAATTAGTTCTAATGAGTTGGATGAAACTGGAGCCTATTATACAGAGTGACATAAGCCAGAAAGGAAAACACCAATACAGTATACTAATGCATATATATGGAATTTAGAAAGATGGTAATGATAACCCTATATGCGAGACAGCAAAAGAGACTCAGATGTATATAACAGTCTTTTGGACTCTGTGGGAGAGGACGAGGGTGGGATGATATGAGAAAATAGCATTGAAACATTTATATTCTCCTATGTGCTACAGACCACCAGTCCAGGTTTGATGCATGAAACAGGGTGCTCTGTGCTGGTTCAGTGAGATGACCCAGAGGGATGGGATGGGGAGGGAGGTGGGAGGGGAGTTCAGGATGGGGAACACATGTACACCATGGCTGATTCATGTCAATGTATGGCAAAAACCACTATAATATTTTAAAGTAACTAGCATCCAATTAAAATAAATAAATTAAATTTAAAAAAAACAGCAGCAACAACAACAAAAAAGAATTGTTTCTATGACTTTCTTTTGATTTTCATTTGCATAATATATCTTTTTCTATCCTCTCACTCTCTGTCTCTGTGTTTCTGTGTCTTTTGGTCTCTTGTAGACAGCATATATAGGGGTCTTGGTTTTGTAGCCATTCAGCCAATCTGTGTCTTTTGGTTGGTGCATTTAATTCATTTGTATTTAAAGTAATTATTAATATGTATATTCCTCTTCACATTTTCTTAATTGTTTTGTTTTGTTTTTTTTTTTTTTTTGTTTTTTAGTAGGCCTTTCCCTTTTTCTAATTTTTCCTGCCTATAGAAATCCCTTTAGCATTTTTTGTAAAGTTGGGTTGCTGGTGTTCAATTCTTATAACTTTTGCTTGTCTGCAAAACTGTTGATTTCTCTGTAAATTTTTTTTCTTTTTTTTTTTTCCATTTATTTTTATTAGTTGGAGGCTAATTACTTTACAACATTGCAGTGGTTTTTGTCATACATTGAAATGAATTAGCCATGGATTTACATGTATTACCCGTCCCGGTCCCCCCTCCCACCTCCCTCTTCACCCCATCCCTCGGGGTCTTCCCAGTGCACCAGGCCTGAGCACTTGTCTCATGCATCCAACCTGGGCTGGTGATCTGTTTCACCCTAGATATACATGTTTCGATGCTGTTCTCTTGAAACATCCCACCCTCGCCTTCTCCCACAGAGTCCACAAGTCTGTTGTATACATCTGAGTCTCTTTTTCTTTTCTTGCATATAGGGTTATCGTTACCATCTTTCTAAATTCCATATATATGTGTTAGTATACTGTAATGGTCTTTATCTTTCTGGCTTACTTCGCTCTGTATAATGGGCTACAGTTTCACCCATCTCATTAGAACTGATTCAAATGAATTCTTTTTAATGGCTGAGTAATATTCCATGGTGTATATGTACCACAGCTTCCTCATCCATTCGTCTGCTGATGGGCATCTAGGTTGTTTCCATGTCCTGGCTATTATAAACAGTGCTGCGATGAACATTGGGGTGCGTGTGTCTCTTTCGGATCTGGTTTCCTCAGTGTGTATGCCTAGAAGTGGTATTGCTGGGTCATATGGCAGATCTATTTTCAGCTTTTTAAGGAATCTCCACACTGTTTTCCATAGTGGCTGTACTAATTTGCATTCCCACCAACAGTGTAAGAGGGTTCCCTTTTCTCCACACCCTCTCCAGCATTTATTGCTTGTAGACTTTTGGATAGCAGCCATCCTGACTGGCTTATAATGGTACCTCATTGTGGTTTTGATTTGCATTTCTCTGATAATGAGTGATGTTGAGCATCTTTTCATGTGTTTTTTTGCCATCCGTATGTCTTCCTTGGAGAAATGTCTGTTTAGTTCTTTGGCCCATTTTTTGATTGGGTCATTTATTTTTCTGGAATTGAGCTGGAGGAGTTGCTTGTATATTTTTGAGATTAATCCTTTGTCTGTTGCTTCGTTTGCTATTATTTTCTCCCAATCTGAGGGCTGTCTTTTCACCTTGCTTATAGTTTCCTTTGTTGTGCAAAAGCTTTTAAGTTTCATTAGGTCCCATTTGTTTATTTTTGCTTTTGTTTCTAAAATTTTGGGGTGTGGGTCATAGAGGATCCTGCTGTGATTTATGTCGGAGAGTGTTTTGCCTATGTTCTCCTCTAGTCAGAAACTTCTCTGTAAATTTTTAATGAGATCTTTGTTGAGTTATCTTGGTTGTAGGTTTTTCCCTTCAATTACTTTAAATGTATCCTGCCATTCCCTTCTAGACTTCAGAATTTGTACTGAAAGTGCAACTTTTAACCTTATGTGGTTTCCTTTTTATGTTACTTGTTGCTTTTCCCTCGCTGCTTTTAACATTTCTTAGTTGTATTTAATTTTTGTTAATTTGATTAATGTGCGCCTTATCATGTTTCCATTTGGATTTCTCCTGTTATGAGACTCTCTGCTTTTCTTGGACTTGATTGACTATTTCCTTATCCATGTTAGAGTACTTTCTGATTATAATCTCTTCAAAAATATTTTCAGACCCTTTCTTTTTCTAGTCTTCTTCCAGGACCCAAACACTTCCAATATTGGTGCATTTAATATTGTCCCTCCCTGATATTTCTGAGGTTATCCTCAATTATTTTCCTTCTTTTCCTTTATTTTGCTAGTCAGCAGTTATTTCCACCATTCTATCTTCCAGGTCTATTATCCAGTCTTCTGTCAGTTATTCTGCTGTTTATTTCTTCCTGAGTATTTTGAATTTCATTAATTATTTTATTCTTCACTTTTTGGTCATTTTTTATTTCTTCTAGGTCTTTGTTAAATGTCTTAAATGATTTTTTTTCATTTCCTCCATTCGATTTTCACAATTTTGGATATCTTCACTCTCATTACTCTGAATTGTTTTTCAGTTAGTTTGACTATTTCCTCTTTGTTTCATCTTTTGGATTTTTACCTTGTTCTTTCATCTGCACAATATTTCTGTCTTTTCATTTTTTATCACTTATCAAAGTGGAGATCTCTTTCCCCCAGGCTATAGAGTTGCATTTCCTCTTGCTTTTGGTCTTTGCCTCTGGTGGTTGTGGTTGGTTCAGTGGTTTGTGTAGGCTCCATGTTGGGAAGGACTGGTGCCTGCATTCTGTTGGAAGGAGGTGAGGTTTTCACCCTCTGACTGGTAGGGTCATGTGAGGTGGTTTGTTTTGGGGTGTCCATGGGAAGCCTGTCTGCTGATTATTGGGTTTGTATTCTTGTCTTGCTTGTTGTTTAGATGAGGCATCCTGCACTGGATTCTGCAGCCAGTTGGGTGGTACCAGGTCTTGGATATAGGTGAAGGCCTTTGTGGGAGTTCTTACTGATTAACAGTCCCTGGTGGTCTAGTGTCCTGGACTCAGCACTACAATCCCAGAAGTTCAGACCTGACCTCTTGTTGAGGCACCAAGATCTCACAAGCTGTTTTATTATGGCAATAAAGAGGAATTACAACAAAAAAGTACAGAACAAAATATCTACAAAAAAAAAAAAAAGAAACAAAAAGTGAACACCAGACAAATGGTAAAAGCAAAATCATACAAATAGGGACAAAAACAAAGGAACAGAGACACACAAGCATACACACACATATA
Organism: Odocoileus virginianus; assembly: GCF_023699985.2. NCBI lineage: Eukaryota > Metazoa > Chordata > Mammalia > Artiodactyla > Cervidae > Odocoileus > Odocoileus virginianus. The sequence continues at coordinate 36,574,004 of NC_069708.1, read as the reverse complement.
GAGAACCAAAACAGACCAAAAAGAAAAAAAAATGTATAAGAGAGTTACCCAGGGAGCAAAGGAAATCCAAAAAATATCAACCAGTTAGAAACAAAACTATCTAAAACTCAAAACAGTAAGCAAGACCAAAATAGAGTGTCAACTGAGAAATACAGAAAAGAAAGCAAGGAAACATATTGGAAAAAGGAAACAAACAAACAGAGAAGCAAAGCTAAATATAAGTATATAAAAAGATCTCTATATATTAAAGAACAAACTAAAACAAGGAAAGAACAACAACATAACAACCAAGAACACTCTATAGAACTATAGAAAGCCAAAGTGAAAGTAGAAATATGTAAAATAAATTAAAATTATGATTTTTTAAAAATTCCACAAAGCTTAAATAGAGATAATAAATCAAACACAGCAATAGAGAAAAAAAGAAGAGGGAAAATATCCAGAACCAACTACAGAAAGAATCAAAATATAAGAATAATTTTAAATGTTTTTCTTGGATCTCAGCTGTCAGTCTCTTTCCCCTGCTGTGAGCTACAGCCCACCTCCATCTCCCTAGGAGTCCAGACCACCTCCACATCCCTAGGAGGCCCTCCAATATTGGGGAGGGCTGTCTCTGGACCTGTTGTGGGACTGCATGGACTAATATGTCCCTACTCCTGTGTGTTCTCGCTTCCAATGTCCATAGCTTTCAGAGCTAGAGCATTTTCTTTTTGAGAACATTCATTGTTCTTTCACATATTCCAAAACCACACTCTAGTTAATCACATGGATTTCATCTGTAGCTTGTACAGCTGGTGGAAAGGTTTTCAATCCTCTTTCTTACACACTGCACCCCTGGAGCTCAACAGAGATTTATACCCACCTTTCCATGGGGGTTATCCATAGGAGTTTGCTCCTGAGGCTGTCCTGGAGGACTTGAGTCTGCCAGTTAGGACTAGGCATGGAGGTGGTGCAGTTTCTTGGATTGCAGGGACCCTGGCGGTGCCTGGTGCACAAGGAAGCCACAGAAACAGGAGATATCATGTTATTAGGATTCTTTCCCAGCTCTACCCCAGTGAGGAGCAGGCATGTAGATAGCATGACTGCTAGGATCACTGGAACCCTGCCAGTGACAGGTGTGCAGGGAAGCCAAGGGCCATGGGTGCAAGAGATATGGTGATTTTAAGGTTCTTTCCTACCCTCTGGCAGCTCTGCCCATGTGAGGACTGAGCATGGATGTAGCACAGATATTTACATTGCAGGGACCCCAGTAGCACCAGGTATGCAGGGAAGGCAGCAGTCACAGGTGCACAAGATATGGTGATACTAGGATCCTTTTGTAGCCTCTGGCAGAAGGCACATTTCAAAGGGGCTTCTAGATGGGGTCCTTTTCTATTGCTTTGTACTTCAGACTTTCAAAGGGTCACCCTTGCTGGGGTCTTTTTCTATTAGTCAGCATGCCAGTGCTGGCATGTAGGGACAGAGTGACTATAGTGATGGCCCCACTACCTGAACGTGACTGAGCAGTAGTGCCCTGCCCCCATGGCTGTCCAGCTTTCTTTCAAAGGCATTCCCCACAGCAATCTCCTCCTTCCCACCCCCTCAGGCCTGAGGCCATTTCCCCAGAGTCAACAGCAGTTTTTGCTCTGGGATTGCTCTCAAATGTCCCATTCCAATTCCTAGCCACTATATATTCTGGTGAACCTGCGTCCCTGTCAGGGGTATGTAGGGCCACGACATGGAAGTCTGTGTATTTCTCACTCCATTTAGACTGTCACAGATCAGTTGCTTCACCCCGACAGCCTCAAATGCTTCCCATCTGTCCCAACTGATTGCCCTTGATGTGGGGATCTCACCCCTACTTCAGCTGTCCCACTGCCTAGGTGTAGGACCAGTCCTGCTTGCTCTCCTATTTTTCCCTTCCTTCTTTCATCCTACTGAGTTTTGAGTGGATCTAACCCTAACACTAATCCTTATGGCAGAAAGTGAAGAAGAGCTAAAGAGCCTCTTGGTGAAAGTTAAGAAGAGTGAAAAAGTTGGCTTAAAGCTCCACATTCAGAAAACTAAGATCATGGCATCTGGTCCCATCACTTCATGGCAAATAGATGGGGAAACAGTGGAAACAGTGGCTGACTTTATTTTTCTGGGCTCCAAAATCACTGCAGATGGTGATTGCAGCCATGAAATTAAAATAACCTTACTCCTTGAAAGGAAAGTTATGACCAACCTAGATAGCATATTAAAAAGCAGAGACATTACTTTGTCAACAAAGGTCCTTCTAGTCAAGGCTATGGTTTTTCCAGTGGTCATGTATGGATGTGAGAGTTGGACTATAAAGAAAGCTGAGTGCAGAAGAATTGATGTTTTTGAACTGCAGTGTTGGAGAAGACTCTTGAGAGTCCCTTGGACTGCAAGGAGATCCAATCAGTCCACCCTAAAGGAAATCAGTTCCAGGTGTTCATTGGAAGGACTGATGTTGAAGTTGAAACTCCAATACTTTGGCCACCTGATGTGAAGAGCTGACTCATTGGAAAAGACCCTGATGTTGGGAAAGACTGAGGGCAGGAGGAGAAGGGGATGACAGAGGATGAGATGTTTGGATGGCATCACTGACTCAATGGACATGAGTTTGGGTAAACTCCAGGAGTTCGTGATGGACAGGGAGGCCTGGTATGCTGTGGTTCATGGGCTTGCAAAGAGTTGGACACTACTGAGCAACTGAACTGAACTGAACTGATACAGAGTTTTTTGGTGATCAGAGGCTCCTGCCAGCACTCAGTTGGTACTCTGCGAAAGCCTGTGCATCTGAGGATGTATTTTTGATGCATGCGTGGAGAGAGATTTACTCCATGTTCACCTAATCCTCCACCATCTTGTCTCTCATAATGCCTAATTTTATTTATTTACTTCAATTTATTTATTTTGATTGGATAATACTTTACAACACTGTGATGGTTTTTGCCATACATCAACATGAATTGGCCAACATGTGTTCCCCCCGCCCTGAACCTCCCTCCCTCCACCCTCCCCACCCTATCCCTCCAGGTTGTCCCAGAGCACTGGCTTTCGGTGCCCTGCCTCATACATCAAACTTGCACTGGTCATCTCTTTTACATATGATAACGTACATGTTTCAATGCTATTCTCTCAAATCATCCCACCCTCGCCCTCTTCCACTAAGTCCAAAAGTTTCTTTACGTCTATGTCTCCTTTGCTGCCCTGCATATAGGATCGTTGGTACCGTTTTTCTAAATTTCATTTAAATGGGTTAACATATAGTATTTATCTTTCTTTTTCTGACTTACTTCACTCTGTATGATAGGCTCCAGGTTAATCCACCTCATTAGACCTGACTCAAATGCTGAGTAATATCCCATTGTATATATGTACCACAACTTCCTTATCCATTCATCTGCTGATGGCCATTTAGGTTTCTTCCATATCCTAGCTATTGTAAATAGTGCTGCAATGAATGTTGGGGTACATATTTCTCCTTTAATTCTGGTTTCTTTGGGGTGTATGCCCAGCACCGGATTGCTGGGTCATATGGCAGTTCTATTCCTAGATCTTAAGGAATCTCCACACTGTTTTCCATAGTGGCTGTACCAGTATGCATTCCCATCAACAGTGTAAGAGGGTTCCTTTTTCTCCACAACCTCTCCATCATTTATTGTTCATGGACTTTTGATGATGGCCATTCTGACTGATGTGGAATGATACCTCACTGTGGTTTTGATTTACATTTTTCTAATGAGTGAAGCTGAGCATCTTTCCATTTGTTTATCAGCCATATATATGTAATTTTTTTTTGAGAAATGTCTGTTTAGGTCTTTCACCCACTTTTTGATTGGGTTGTTCATTTTTTTCTGGTATTGAGCTGCATGAGCTGCTTGCATATTTTGGAGATTTACTCTTTCCAGCTGTTTCACTTGCTACTATTTTCTCCCATTCTGAGGGTTGTCTTTTCACCTTACTTATAGTTTCCTTCGTTGTGCAAAAGGTTTTTTAAGTTTAATTAGGTCCAATTTGTCTATTTTTGTTCTTATTTCTATTACTCTTGGAGGTGCATCATAGAGGATCTTGCTGTGATTTATGTCAGAGAGTGTTCTGCCTATATTGTCCTCTAAGAGTTTCATAGTTTCTGGTTTTGCATTTAGATCTTTAATACATTTTGAGTTTATTTTTGTTTATGGTGTTAGAAAGTGTTCTAAGTTTCATTCTTTTACACATAGTTGACCAGTTTCCCCAACACCACTTGTTAAAGAGACTGTCTTTTCTCCATTGTACTTTTTGCCTCTTTTGTCAAAGATAAGTTGTCCATATGTGTGTGGATTTATCTCTGGACTTTCTATTTTGTTCCAATGATGTATATTTCTGTCTTTGTACCAGTATCATACTGTCTTGATGACTGTAGTTTTGTAGTATAGTCTGAAGTCTGGAAGACTGATTCCTCAAGTTCCATTCTTCTTTCTCATGACTGCTTTAGCTATTCAGGGTCTTTTGTGTTTCCATACAAATTGTGAAATTATTTGTTCTAGTTCTGTGAACAATATCATTCGTAGTTTGATATGGATGCTGATTTTTGATTACAGCTTCAATTTCTGTGCCTGTGATTTCTCTGTTCATATATTTTATTTCTCTATCACACACAGAGTGATTTCTACTACATTATTTTACAAGTTAGCTGATAGGTTCCCCTGTTTCATCAAATATATTGTTGACTCCTTGTGTATTTATTTAATTTATTTTATTTTTTTTATTGTTGCTTTGTTCTTTATAGGCTCTAACTCTATGTTAAAAACTTCTAACTTTTCACTCTGTTAATCCATTCTTCTCCCAAGTCATTTCAGTATCTATATGTACATTACCTAGAACTCTATCAGGCAGTTTGCTTATCTCCACGTCAAATTCTTCTAGGATTTAATCTTGGTCCTTCACTTGGGAGCTATTCCTCTGTTGCCACATTTTGCTTAATTTGCTGTTTTTAATTTATATTTATTTGCTACACTGGTTACATTTCCCAATTCTTGAGAAATGATCTTATGCGGTAAATGTTCTATGAGGCACAACAGCTCACTGCCCACCTTTCACCAGGGTTGTATGTTCTCAGGTTGCCCTCTATGTTGCCTGCATTGTTCCTTCAGCTTACTACTGTGGGTACACTCATAGGCAGAAAATTTGTCACTAGTGTATTGAAATGTCACTGATTTTTGTAACTTAATTTCACATCGAGAAACATTAGTGAATTCATTGATTGTCTAGAAGATTTCTCTTCAGTCTTCAAGACTTTAAACCCTTTTTTTCAACATATGGAGATCATTTTTATTCTTTTCCAATCTGATATTTAGTTTTCTAGTAATTTATTGACAATTTTTATATCTATATTAATTAAGAATATTGCCCTATAATTTTCTTTACTACAAGTTTCCTTATTAAGTCTTGGCATCACAATAATAAAAAACAATAATTGTAATAAAACTCTTAAAATGAGTTTGAAAGTGCCTCCTCCTTTTCTATCTTTTGGAAGAGTTTGAGAAGGATTGGTATAATTCTCAGGGCTTCCCAGGTGATGCTAGTGATAAAGAACCACCTGCCAGTGCAGGAGACATAAGAGATGAGGGTTCAATCTCTGGGTTGAGACAGTCCCCTGGAGGAGGGCATGGCAACCCAATCCAGGATTCTTGCCTGGAGAATTCCGAGGACAGAGGATACTGGTGGGCTATAGTCCATAGGGTTTCAAAGAGTCAGACGTGACTGATGTAACTCAGCATGCATGCACTCATGGTATAATTCTTGTTTAAATGTTTGGTACAATTTACCAGTAAAGCTATCTGGTCTTCAGTTTTACTTCATTAGAAAATTTCTGATTACTGATACAACCTCATTTCCAGTAATCAGTTTATTCAGATTTTCTATCTCTTCCTGATTCAGTCTTGCATATTTCTAAGAATTTTTCCATTTCTCCTACTTAGCCCACTTCATTGGTATATAATTGTTCCTAGTAGTCTTTTATGATTCTTTGTATTTCTGTGTTATCATTTGTAATGTTGCTATTCTGATAAAAGTATTTTATATTGGAGAATAGTTGATTAATAATATTGTGAGTAAACACCCTCTTCCAACAACACAAGAGAAGACTCTACACATGGACATCACCAGATGGTCAACACCAAAGTCAGATTGATTATATTCATTGCAGCCAAAGATGGAGAAGCTCTGTATAGTCAGCAAAAACAAGACCGGGAGATGACTCTGACTCAGATGATGAACTCCTTATTGCCAAATTTAGACTTAAACTGAAGAGAGTAGGGATAAACACTTAGATCATTGAGGTATGACCTACATAAAATCCCTTATGAATATACAGTGGAAGTGAGAAAGATATTTAAGGGAATAGATCTGATAGACAGAGAGCCTAATGAACTACGGATAGAGGTTCATGACATTATGCAGGAGACAGGGATCAAGACCATCCCCATGGAAAAGAAATGCAGAAAGGCAAATTGGTTATCTGAGGAGGCCTTACAAAGAGCTGTGAAACGAAGATAAGCAAAAAGCAAAGGAGAAAAGGAAAGATATTACCATTTGAATGCAGAGTTCCAAAGAATAGCCAGGAGAGATAAGAAAGCCTTCCTCAGTGATCAATGCAAAGAAGTAGAGGAAAACAACAGAATGGGAAAGACCAGAGTTATCTTCAAGAAAATTAGAGATACCAAGGGAACATTTCATGCAAAAATGGGCTCAATACAGAACAGAAATGGTATGGACCTAAAAGAAGCAGAAAATATTAAGAAGACGTGGCAAGAATACACAGAACTGTATAAGAAAGATGTTCATGACCCAGATAATCACAATGGTGTGATCACTCACCTAGAGCCAGACATCCTGGAATGTGAAGTCAAGTAGGCCTTAGAAAACATCACTATGAACAAAGCTAGTGGATGTGATGGAATTCCAGTTGAGCTATTTCAAATCCTGAAAGATGATGCTGTGAAAGTGCTGCACTCAATATGCCAGCAAATTTGGAAAACTCAGCAGTGGCCACAGGACTGAAAAAGGTCCGTTTTCATTCCAATCCCTAAGAAAGGCAATCCCAAAGAATGCTCAAACTACTGCACAGTTGCACTCATCTTACAAGCTAGTAAAGTAATGCTCAAAATTCTCCAAGCCAGGCTTCAACAGTAGGTGAACTGTGAAATTCCAGATGTTCAAGCTGGTTTTAGAAAAGGCCGAGGAACCAGAGATCAAATTGGCAATATCTGCTGGATCATCGAAAAATCGAGAGTTCCAGAAAAACATCTGTTTCTGCTTTATTGACTAAGTGAAAGCCTTTGACTGTGTGGATCACAATAAACTGTGGAAAATTCTGAAGGAGATGGGAATACCAGACCGCCTGACCTGCCTCTTGAGAAACCTGTATCCAGGTCAGGAAGCAACAGTTAGAACTGGACATGGAACGACAGTCTGGTTCCAAATAGGAAAAGGAGTACGTCAAGGCTGTATATTGTCACCCTGCTTATTTAACTTATATGCAGAATACATCATGAGAAACGCTGGACTGGAAGAAGCACAAGCTGGAATCAAGATTGCTGGGAGAAATATCAATAACCTCAGATATGCAGATGAAACCACCCTTATGGCAGAAAGTGAAGAGGAACTAAAAAGTCTCTTGATGAAAGCGAAAGAGGAGAGCAAAAAAGTTGGCTTAAAGCTCAACATTCAGAAAACTAAGATCATGGCATCTGGTCCCATCACCTCATGGGGAATATATGGGGAGACAGTGGAAACAGTGTCAGGCTTTCTGTTTTTGGGCTCCAAAATCACTGCAGATGGTGACTGCAACCATGAAATTAAAAGACACTCCTTGGAAGGAAAGTCATGACCACCCTAGAGTGTATATTAAAAAGCAGAGACATTACTTTGCCAACATAGGTCTGTCTGGTCAAGGCCATGATTTTTCCAGTGGTCATGTATGGATGTGATAGTTGGACTGTGAAGAAAGCTGAGCACCAAACAATTGATGCTTTTGAACTGTGGTGTTGGAGAAGACTCTTGAGAGTCCCTTGGACTGCAAGGAGATCCAACCAGTCCATCCTAATGGAGATCAGTCCTGGGTGTTCATTGGAAGGAATGACGCTGAAGCTGAAACTCCAATACTTTGGCCACCTTATGCGAAGAGTTGACTCATCGGAAAAGACCCTGATGCTGGGAGGGATTGGGGGCAGGAGGAGAAGGGGACAACAACGGATGAGATGGCTGGATGGCATAACCTACTTGATGGGCGTGAGTTTGAGTAAACTCCGGGAGTTTGTGATGGACAGGGAGCCTGGCGTGCTGCAATTCATGGGGTCGCAAAGAGTCGAACACGACTGAGCTACTGAACTGAACTGACTGAATTTCTGCTTTAGAGCAAAAGTGTTTCAGTTTTGTATATATTTGCATCTATTCTTTTTTTCAGATTTTGTTCTCATTTAGGCTTTTAAAGAATATTGAGCAGAGATCCCTGTGCTAGACAGTAGGTCTTTTTTTGTGTATCTTTTAAATATTGAAGTGTGTACATATCAATGCAAAACTCTCACTGTATCCCTCTCCATGACAGTTAAACTTTGGTGGCCATAATTTCAGGGCTTCCCAGGTGGCAATAGTGGTAAAGAACCCACCTGCCAGTGCATGAGATATAAGAGACACAGTTTCAATCCCTGGGTTGTGAATGTTCCCTGGAGTGGGGCATGGTAACCCACTCCAATGTTCTTGCCTGGAGAATCCCATGAACAGAGGAAACTTGTGGGCTATAGTCCATAGGGTGGGTCCCAAGGAGTTATGCTTGCCTGAAGCAACTTAGCATGCATGCAACCATAATTTCATTCAAAAGCCTTTAAGTCTGTTTATGTTTTGTAAATAAGTTCATTTTTATCATATATTTTTAGATTCTGATAAATCAGAGTCTTATGTGATATTGCTTACATGATAAGAAATATCATATAATATTTGTATTTTTCTATCTGACATTTCACTTAGCATGATAATCACCAGGTCCATCTACGTGGCTCTAAATGGCATTATTTCATTAATTTTCATGGCTGAATAATAATCAATTTTATACAAGTACCACATATACTTTATCTATCTGTCGATGGACATTTAGTTTGCTTCCATGTCTTGACTAATGTAAATAGTGTTGCAATGAACATTTGGGTGCATGTATCCTCTTGAACCATGGTTTTCTCCAGATATATGCCCAGGAGTGGGATTGCTGAATGACATGATAGACTATTTTTAGTTTTCTTAAGGAAACTCCATACTGTTTTCCATAGTGACTGCAATGATTTTCATTTCCACCAACAGTATAGGAGGGTTCCCTTGTCCCCAAATCCTTTCCCAGCATTTATTGTTTGTATACATTTTGATGATGGTTATTTGACTGGAGTGAGATGATATCTCAGTGTAGTTTTGATTTTCATTTCTCTAATAATTAGTCATATGAGCACCTTCCGTGGGGCTCTCAAAGCAAGAATACTGAAGCGGTTTGCCGTTCCCTTCTCCAGTGGACCACGTTTTGTCAGAACTCTCTAACATGACCCGTCCTTTTTGGGTGGCCCTACACAGCATGGCTTATAGTTTCATTGAGTTAGATAAAGCTGTGGTCCATGTGATCAGTTTGATTAGTTTTCTGTGATTGTGGTTTTCATTCTGTCTTCCCTCTGATGAATAGGGATGAGAGGCTTATGGAAGCTTCCTGATGGGAGAGACAGACTGTGGGGGAAAATGGGTCTTGTTCTGATGGGCAGAGCCATGCTCAGTAAATCAATTTTCTGTTGATGGGCAAGATTGTGTTCCCTCCCTGTTGTTTACCTGAGGCCAAACTATGGTGGAGGTAATGAAGATAACGGCAATCTCCTTCAAAAGGTCCCTTGCACCCACTGCCACAATCAGTGCCCCCGACCCTGCAGCAGGCCACCACCGACCCACGCCTCTGCCAGAGACTCCTGGACACTCACGGGCAAGTCTGGGTCAGTCTCTTGTAGGGTCACTGCTCCTTTCTCCTGGGTCCTGGTGGGCACAAGGTTTTGTTTCTGCCATCCAAGTATCTGTTTTCCCAGTCCTGTGTAAGTTCTGGTGGCTATGTGGTGGGGTTAATGGTGACTTCCCCCAAGAGGGCTTTTGCCATACTGAGGTCTGCTGCACCCAGAGCCCCTGCCCCTGCAGCAGGCCACTGCTGACCCATACCTTCACAGGAGACATTCAAACACTCAAAGGCAAGCCTGGCTCAGTCTCTGTGGGGTCTCCTGGTGCATACAAGGTTTTGTTTGAGCCCTCTGAATGTCTCTGGTGGGTATGGAGTTTGATTTAAATGAAATTTTGCCCCTCCTACCCTTGCTGGGGCTTCTCCTTTACCCTTGGGTGTGGGGGATATTTTTTGGTGGGATCCAAAATTCTCCTGTTGATGGTTGTTCAGCAGCCAGTTGTAATTTGAGAGTTCTCACAGGAGAAGATGAGCACAGGTCCTTCTACTCTGCCACCTTGTAGTCATGAAATTAAAAGACATTGCTCCATGGAAGAAAAGCTATGGCCAAACTAGACAGCATATTAAAAAGCAGAGATATCACTTTGCCAACGAAGGTCTGTCTAGTCAAAGCTATGGTATTTGCAGTAGTCATGTATGGATGTGATTTTTGGACCATAAAGAAAGCTGAGTGCCAAATAATTGATGCTTTTGGAGTGTGGTGTTGGAGAGGACTCTTGAGAGTCCCTTGGACTGAAAGGAGATCCAACCAGTCCATCCTAAAGGAAATCGATGCTGAATATTCATTGGAAGGACTGTTGCTGAAGCTGAAGCTCCAATACTTTTGCCACCTGATGTGAAGAGCTGACTCATTTGAAAAGACCCTGATGCTGGGAAAGATTGAAGGTGGGAGGAGAAGGAGACAACAGAGGATGAGATGGTTGGATGGAATCACTGACTCGATGGACATGAGTTTGAGCAAGCTCTGGGAGTTGGTGAGGAACTAGGAAGCCTGGCGTGCTGCAGTCCATGGGGTTGCAAAGTCATACATGACTGAGGAACTGAATTGGATTGAACTGAGCACCTTTCGTGTGTGTGTGTGTTTGTTTGTTTTGTATCTGTATGTCTTCTGTGGAGAAATGTCTATTTAGATCTTCTGCCTGTTTTTTTTTTTTATTTATTTTTTATATTGAGTACACGAATAATTTGTAAATTGAAGAATAATCTCTTGTCAGTCATGTCATTTGCAAATATTTTCTCCCATTCTGTGGATCATCTTTTCATTTTCTTCATGGTTTCCCTTGCTGTGCAAAAGCTTTTGATTTAATTAGCTCCTACTTATTTATTTTTATTTTTATTTTCTGCACTCTAGGAGACAGACTGAAAAAGATATTGTTGTGACTTACATCAGTGTGTGTTCTGCCTAAGTTTTTCCCTAAGAGTTTTAAATATTCAGTCTTATATTTAGGTCTTTAATCCACTTTGATTTTATTCGTATGAATGGTTTTTAAAAATGTACTAATTTCATTTTTTAAAATGTAGCTGTTCAGTTTTCCCAGCACAAGATGTTGAAGAGACCATCTTTACTCCATTGTAGAGTCTTGCATCCTTTGTCAGACATTACTTGGCCATAAGTGTGTGGGTTTATCTCTGGATTTGTGATCACTTTCCATTGATCTATATTTCTGTTTTTCTGCCTGTACCATACTGCTTTGATGATGCTAGCTTTGCGGTGTAGTATAATCTGAAGTCAAGGAGCCTGATTCCTCCAGCTCCATTTTTCTTTCCCAAGATTTCTTTGACTATTCAAGATCTCTTGTGTTTCCATTCATGCTTATACTTTAAAGATTTTTTTTGTTGTTGTTGTTCAGTCACTAAATCATGTCCAATTTGTTATGATTCCGTGGGCTGCAATGCAACAAACTCCACTGTCCTTCACTATCTGCCAGAGTTTGCTCAATTTCATGTTCATTGAGTCAATGTTGCTATCTAATCACTTTATCCTCTGCCACTCCCTTCTCCTTTTGCCTTCAATCTTTCCCAGAATCAGGGTCTTTTCTAACAAATTGGCTCTTCACATCAAGTGGCCAAATTATTGGAGCTTTAGCTTCCTTATCAGTCCTTCCAATGAATATTCAGCACTGAATTCCTTTAGAATTTACTGGTTTGATGTCTTTGCTCTCCAAGGGACTCTCAAGGGTCTTCTCCAGCACCACAATTCAAAGGCATCAATTCTTTGGTGCTCAGCCTTTTGTTATGGTCCAACTCTCACATCCATACATGACTACTGGAAAAACCATAGCTTTGACTGTATGGATCTTTGTTGGCAAAGTGATTTCTCCGCTTTTTAATATACTGCCTAGGTTTGTCATAGCTTTTCTTAAAAGGAGCAAGCATCTTTTAATTTCAAAGTTGCAATCACCATCTGCAGTGACTTTGGAGTCCAAGAAAATAAAATCTATCACTGCTTCCACTTTTTCTCCTTTTATTTGTCCTGAAGTAATGAGACTGGATGTCATAATCTTAGTTTTTTGAATGTTGAGTTTTAATGTCATTTTCCCCCTTTTTTACCCTCATCAAGAGGTTCCTTAATTCCTCCTCACTTTCTGTTATTAGAGTGGTATCATCTGAAGTCATGGAGATTGAATTTTCCAACTCCTAGGTTGTTGATATTTCTGAGGTTGTTGATATTTCTCCTGGCAATCTTGATTCCAGCTTGTGATTCATTCAGCCCAGCACTTCACATGATATGTTCTGCATATAAGTTAAAAAAAAGAAGGGTGATAACATACAGCCTTGTCATACTCCTGTCCCAATTTTGAACCAGTTAATTGTTCCATGTACAATTCTAACTGTTGCTTCTTGACCCACATACAACATTCTCAAGAGACAAGTTAGGTGGTCTGGTATTCCCATCTATTTGAGAATTTTTCACAATTTGTTGTGATCTACACAGTCTAAGGCTTTAGCATAGTCAATGAAGCATATGTAGATTTTTTCCTGAAATTCCATTGCTTTCTCTATGATCCATCAAATGTTTGAAATTTGCTCTCTGTTTCCTCTGCCTTTCCTAAACCAAGCTTGTACATCTGGAAGTTCTTGGTTCATAGACTGCTGAAGCCAGCTTGAAGGATTTTGACCATAACCTTACCAGCATGTGAAATGAGTGCAATTGTCTTGTAGTTTGGACATTCCTTTTTGGTTTTAATTCTGTGAAAAATGCCTTTGGTAATTTGGTAGGGATTGTATTGACTCTGTAGATTGCTTTCTGTAGTATACTCATTTTGACAATATTGATTCTTCGATCAAGAGCATGGTGCATGCGTGCGTGCTAAGTCACTTCAGTCGTGTCTGACTATGACCCAGTGGACTGTAGCCTGCCAGGCTCCTCTGTCTATCAGGGTTTTCCAGGTAAGTATATTGGAAGAGGTTGCCACGCCCTCTTCCAAGGGATTTTCCAGACCCAGGGATCGAACCCATGTCTCCTGTGGCTTCCCCATTGCAGGTGAATTCTTTACCACTGAGCCATCATGGAAGCCCAAGAATATGGTACCTCGTTCCAATTTTTGTGTCATCTTTGATTTTTTTAATCAGCATCTTATAACTTTCAGAGTACAGGTTTTTTTTTTTTTTTTGTCTCCTAAGGTTGGTTTATTTCTAGTTATTTTATTCTTTTTGAGGCTATGTAAAACGGAATTGTTTTTTAAATTTCTCTTTCTAATTTTTCATTGATAGTGTATAGAAATACAAAAGATTTCTCTATTTTTTGTATCCTGTAACTTTGCCCAATTCATTGATGAACTCTAGCAGTTTTCTGATAGGATCTTTATGATCTTCCATGTATAATATTATAACATCTACAAACAGTGACAGTTACCCTTCTTCTTTTCCAATTTAGATTATTTTATTTCTTTTTCTTCTCTGATTGTTGAGGCTAGGACTTCCAAAATTATGTTGAATAAAAGTGGTGAGATCAGATATTCTTGTCTTGTTCCTAATTTTAGAGTAAATACTTTCTGCTTTTCACCCTTGAGCATGTTAGCTGTAGATAATTATTATTATGTTTAGGTATTTGCTCTCTATGCCCACTTTCTGGAGGGTCTATTTTTGTTTTATCATAAATGTGTGTTGAATTTTGTCAGAAGTTTTCCTGCATCTATTGAGATGTTCATACGATTTTTATTCTTCAATTTGTTGATGTGGTATATCAAATTGATTGGTTTGCAAATACTGAAAAATCTTTGCATCCCTGGAATAAATCTCTCATGATTATGGTGTATGATCCTTTGAATGTATTATTGAATTTGTTTTGTAGTGTTTTGTTGAGGATTTTTGCATCTATGCTCATCAGTAATATTTGCCTGTAAATTTTCTTTTTTATTATCATTGTTCACTTGCAATCTTCACAGGGTTAGAGTAATGACTCCCACAGAGCAACCTACAATGATGGGGGGATTCTTGTTGTCCCATTCATGTTCTCTTCTCCTTTGAGTAATCTGTGATTCAGGGGAGAACTCTCCATGTTGTCTCTGTTCGCCTAGTGGATGGGGAAGGTAGTCAGTTTGTAACTGCTTCTCTTAGCCCTTCTAATGTAGTCTGTCTCAGTCTCTGTGGTGCTTTAGCCTCACGTTCATATTCTGAGGTTCATTTATTGGTGTGTCTTTCTAGAAAATGTGTTAGTCCTTCTTGTGAAGGAGAACAAAGTCGGGAACAACCTATGTTGCCATCTTGGTGATGCCACTCCCCTGTCTATTTTTTTAAGTTGTTTAAAGTGAGAAGCCCAATCTCCTCTGGAGAAGGGAATGGCTATCCTCTCCAGTGTTCTTGCCTGGGGAATTCCATGGACAGAGAAGCCTGGTGGGCTACAGTCCATGGGATTGCAAGAGTCAGACATAACTGGGTGACAACACTCACTTTCAAGGTGGGAGGGAAACTCACTCTTGCTACTTTATTATGAGGAAGTAGAAGCCCATGTTTAATATTTGAACTACTAATTCCATTTCTAAAATATATCAAAAATATACATAAAAATTTGAAAGTACTTTCACACATAAAGTTGTCTATTGTTATGAAGCACAAGGGGAATGTAGAAGTAAATAAAGAACATCCACATAGTGGACTACCAAATAAATGCAAAAGAAGTGAGGAAAACATCTGTATTTTTCCTGGAACTATCTTCAGGATATATTGTTAAGTGAAAAAATGTGAGATTAGAGTTTAGTTATATACTGCCTTCTGTAAATACAGGGGGTATAAATATCAGTTCATGTTTTCAATATGTAACAATTAAAGAGTAAACAAAAAGCTAATACAAGCATTTATCCATGGGAGAGAGACAATAGTGTGCAATATAGAGGGGTAGAAATGAGATTTTGGAATGAACTATGTTGCATCAATTTTATTTTGCAACAATACAAAATTTTTACATAATTAAAAATAAAATTTAAAAAGCAATCCGTAGAAATTGCAAATTAAATGTGGCAAATAATCTTAACTGCATATTATATATATCTACTACACACAGCAATCTCTTTTCACTTCTCCATCATCTTAGTCACACCCTGACAGATCTGCTATGTCACTTAACTATAATGACATCTTTACAAATAAAACAAACAAAAAATCTTTATAATAACTATGGCACAACCACACAGAGAAAACAATTGCTTCAACTGACTGTAGTTAAAAAAAAATTATTGATGACCTAAATAAATATGTCCAGCAAGAAGATCCATAAACACAATGTTATTTAAATAATTTTAATTGCATTTTCCTGATGATCATTGTGTTTGGTCACCTGTCTATTTTGTTTATTGGGAATTTGAATATCTTCTTTTGTGAGGCGCATATTCAAGTATTTTGCACATCTTTATTGTAGGGGTTTCATTTTTTTCTTATAGATTTGTAGGATCTCTCTATGTAGTCTAGATCCAATCCTTTTTCATTACTAAAATAGAAAGCATCTTCTTGCTGCCTGTGGCTTACTCTTCCACTCACTTTATGTAGCATATGATGGAAGAAATTATTAATCTTAATGTAGTCACATTTGCCAAGTTTTGAAACTTACTGCCAGCAATAGTTTTTGCTGTTTAAGAAATCTTTACCTACTTCATATCATGATATTTCATATTTTCTCCTAAATAGTATTGCCTTACCTTTCATATATAGGTCTGTGTGTGAGTGTGCACTCAGTCATGTCTGACTCTCTGCGACCCCATGGACTGTAGCCCACCAGGCTCCTTTGTCCATGGAATTTTCCAGGCAAGAATGCTAGAATGGGTTGCCATATTCTGCTTCAGGAAATTTTTCTTAACCCAGGGATTGAACCCATGTCTCTTGCATCTCCTGCATTGGCAGGTGGGTTCTTTACCAATTGATCCCCTGGGAACAGTCCATATGAAATTCATTTCATATATATCTACATTTTAAAATCAATTTATTTTAATATTTTCATATAGACTTCTAGCAAACACAAGTCTAAGACCAGGTGGTTTTACAGTGGATTTCTACCAGATATACAGAAAACTAATGCCTATCCTTCTGAAGCTATTACAAAAAATTTAAGAGGAGGAATATTCCAAATTAATTCTACAAGGCATTATCCTGACACAAAACCAAAGATACTGTAGAAAAGAAAATGAGAAGCCAATATCTCTGATAAAAATAGATGCAAATATTTTCAAGAAAGTGCTAGCAAACCAAATCCGCCAATATATAAAATAAGGTCAAACACTTTGATCAAACTGGATTCATTCCAGGGTTACAAAAATAGTGTGACATTTTAAAAGCAAATCAACAAGTGTGATGTAATAAATTAACAAAAGGTAGAATAAAAATCACATTATCATCTCAAAAGACACAGTAAACGCACTGGACAAAATTTAACATACATTTATGATAAAAAATGCTCATTGAAGCGTGTAGAGAGGAGATATCTCAACATAATAAAAGTCATTTATGATAAACTGAAAGACAACATCATATTCAACAATGAAAAGATGCAATACTTCCCACTAGATTCAAGAACAAAACAAAAACACCCACTCTAAACACTTCTAGGGAAATTAAAATGGAGGTAGTCTTGTTCAGATTTCAGAAGCAGGAGAGCGGGCCTCAGACCTTTCTTCTGACCTGCCTGGACATTGCCAGGATCCCATGCCTCCTGTAAGCACAGCAAGGCAAGGAACACTTTAGATAAGATAAGGAGTGTGTCTTGGAGTTCTTGAGCCCATAGAGGTCTGGCCCACTACTCAGGGCTTAATAAAATCCTATGACTCACAAGATAAGGCAAACAACATTGTAACAAGATTAAAGTAAAACTGGAGCTGCATCTTTGCCTGAAAACTGATAATGATATCAATTTGTGACCTGAGATTATAAGTGGGAACCCCTGGAAATGCAATTTGAAGTTTCATCTGTGTAGTAGACACATAGCCTGGGACGTTTTCCCAATTGGGACTCCAGATTGCTGTTAATCTGGATGTTGATTGGCCCAATTTGGTGATATATGTACTGTTAACTCTTTTCTATTGTTTCTATTCCTCTTCCTTTAATGATCATATATTGAAATTAAGTCAACAAATCATCTACTAAATTTTGAAATTGTTTATTGTGTGTAACAAGTGGTTTCTTTTGGTAATGATTCATTTATTTATTTTTTTGGCTGCACCAGGCTCCTCTCCAGTGGCAGTGTGGCTTGTTCCTGGCCAGCCTCCACCTCCACCACTGCCACTGCCTTGACGCAGAATGCCAGGAGTGCTTTGAACAGTGGGCCACATTGATGCTCCCCGTTGTCAGGATGTGGAGCCAGGCTCCTAGGCCAGGGCTGTGGAAAGGGCATGGTGGCCAGCTGACTGGGCCTTCCCAGGTGATATGAGGAGAGGCCAGACTGCCCCATCTCCACCGGTCTGCATCAACCTGCCCAGCTTCTGTTAATGAATTTTTCGAATGTGAAACAAAAGTAAAACTCTTGCAAACACTCTTTAAAATAGCATTGTAAGTAATAGCCACAGCAATCAGACAAGAGAAAGAAATAAAATGAATCCAAATTGGAAGCCAAAACTCTTAACTATTAGGAGATGACATAATACTTTGTATAGAGAACCCTAAAGCCTCCAGCAAATTGAACAGAATGCAGAGCCCAGAAGTACCCATGCACCAATGGTCAACTAATCCATGACAAAATAGGCAAGAATATAAAATGGAAAAAAGAGTGTCCTTCAACACGTGGTGTTAAAAAAACCTGGACATCGGAGCGAGGGAGACACCAAGCTGAGCTCCGGAGGCTACTGCCGCTGCTGTGGAGAGCGAGAGCCAAGGAACATGTGAGAGACCCAGCGCCCGTGCACTGGCCGCCGCCAAGACCTCTGCTCTAACCTGGGTCAGCGAGAGCTGTGGCCACCCCTCCCCTCCCCCCCTCACCTTCCCGGTGACTGAGCCAGATCCTGTGGCTAGAGGGCAGGGAAGTGGCTACCTTGGGCCGGGACTAGTCAGCTGCTCCGAGGTGAGAGGACGCTGAGGAGGGGACAGAGCTTCTGTTCCTGCCAGGGTGTGGGGCGAGGGACTCCCAAGGTGGAGGGAGGGGGTCCCAGCCACAGTGACAGATGCGGGAGCCGGGAGCAGGGAAGGCACCGAGAGGAGCCAGCCGGATCCCCCACCACGCCGCCGCTCAGCTCGCTGTCTCTCTCGCCCCGATGTCCAGGTGGTTGTTGTTTTAACACCACAGGGACACTTTTTCCATTATATATTATATATTCTTGCCTACTTTGCCATGGATTAGTTGACCATTGGTACATGGGTACTTCTGGGCTCTGTAGTCTGTTCAACTGATCTATACATTTGCTTTTGTGCCATGCTTTTTTTGTACGATGCTTTTTTTTTTTTTTACCGTGCTTTTTTTGATTACTAGAGATTTGTTTTATATTCTGCAGTCCAGGAGGGTTATAACTCCAACTTTCTCCCCTTTTCTCAAGTTCATTTTGCAGTTCTGTGTCTTTTGTAGTTCCATCTGAATTTTAGGATTATTTGTTATACTTCTGTGAAAAATGTCATGGATATTTTGATAGGGCTTCCATTAAATCAGTAGATTACTTCGGGTAGTATGAACACTTTAAAAACATGAATCCTTCCATTCCAAGAACATTGGATGTCTTTCCATTTCATTATAGAATCTTCAAATTCCTTCATCAATTTTCTATACTGTTCAGAGTATAGGTCTTTCACCTCCTTAGGGAACTCATTTTTTTGTTGTTTCATTCTTTCTGATGCTATGCAGGTGGCCCTAACATCTAGCCCCCAGAATGTAGGAGCTGAGGCTCCAAGCCAGGCAAACGCCCCCCGCTGGGGGTGGGGGGGGTGATCCCCGATGTGAAGCGGTGTCTGGGATGGCTGGGACAGCAGGACCGGCGCCGCAGTCCTTTCCTTCCCTCCCCCCTGCCCTCTGCCCCCTTGGGGGTCTTCTTTCTCGGCCAGTCTCTGGACTTCTGGCTTTTCTGTTTGACTCAGGGAGGAGTTCTTAGAGCCCCCTCCCTGCCCCAGCCCCGAGGGTGGCGGTGCCGGGGTGGGTGGGGGGAGAGGGACGGGAAGGGGTGGGGGGGGGAGGCCACAGCCTCCACTCAGAAGAAATGTTATAAAACAAAAATCTGGAGCCTCCCAAACGTGACTGTCAGGGAGAGTGTCCTGGGAAGGGCAGAAGACCCAGCTTGAAGAGACCTAGGAAGAGGAAAAGAGGAAGTAAGGGGGGCCGCAGCCGCCTCTGCGGAAGAGACTTGGGTGGCCTGGCTTGGTGATCCCAGCCCCGCTTCTTGCTCAGTAATGCACGGGAGCTGCCACGCTGCCGCCTCAGCCCCAAGGAGGACAGGAAGCACCACTTTCTCAGCGCCACCGGTTCTTCTCTAAAGTGGAGTCTCAACCATCAGTGAGATATATAAAAGACTATCAAATATTTGGAATACTTCCTTAGGATAAATTGCCAGAAGTGGGCTAGAGGATTGTGAAAACCTTTGCATCTTCTGATAGCCTAGCCAAGGTCCAAGAAGTAGCAAGCTGGCTTTTGGAAATGAATCAGGAACTGTTCTCTGTGGGCAGCAAAAGACGACAAACTGGAGGCTCTCTGAGAGGAAACCCTTCCTCAAGCCAGGCAGATGAGGAGCAGATGAATCATGTGGTGGAACAGCAGCAGCAGCAGCAGCTCAGATACCAAGAGGCAGAGCACACTGTGAGGAATGGTGAAGTCATTGGAGTAGAACCTAGACCTGGACACCAAAATGATTCTCAGCAAGGACAGTTGGAAGAAAACAACAACTGGTTTATTTTGGTAGATGAGGACTCCTCCAGAAACCAGGAAGGACAGGAGGAAGAGGAAGAACATGCTGGTGAACAAGAGGAGGAGGATGCGGAGGAAGAAGAAATGGACCAGGAGAGTGATGATTTTTATCAGTCTAATGACAGCAGCAGGGAAGATGAACATACACATAGTAACAGTGTCACAAACTCTAATAGTATTGTGGACCTGCCTATTCACCAACTCTCCTCCCGGTTCTATACAAAGACAACAAAATTGAAAAGAAAGTTGGACCATGGTTCTGAGATCTGCCTTTTTTCTTTGGGAAAGCAACCATGCAAAGTCTCAGGATATACAAGTACCACTGGGCTTGTACCATGTTCAGTGACACCAACAACTTTTGGAGACCTGAGAGCAGCCAACGGCCAAGGGCAACAACGACATGGAATTACATCTGTGCAACCACCTATAGGCCCCCAGGAATGGTTGAAAATGTTTCAGAGCTGGAGTGGACCAGAGAAATTGCTCGCTTTAGATGAACTTATTGATAGCTGTGAACCAACCCAGGTAAAATATACAATGCAAGTGATAGAATTCCAGTTTCAATGAGACTTCATTTCCTTGCTTCCTAAAGAGCTGGCACTTTATGTGCTTTGATTCCTGGAACCTAAAGACCTGCTACAAGCAGCTCAGACTTGTCTTTACTGGAGAATATTGGCTTAAGACAACCTTCTCTGGAGAGAAAAATGCAAAGAAAAGGGTACTGATGAACCATTGCACATCAAGAGAAGAAAAGTAATAAAATCAAGTTTCATTCATAGTCCATGGAAAAGTGCATACATCAGACAGTGCAGAATTGATACTAACTGGAGGCGAGGAGAACTCAAGTCTCCTAAGGTGCAGAAAGGACATGATGATCACGTGATAACATGCTTATGGTTTTGTGGTAAGTGAATAGTTAGTGGTTCTGATGACAACACTTTAAAAGTTTGGTAAGTAGTCACAGGCAAATGTCTGAGGACATTAGTGGGACACAGAGGTGGGGTATGGTCATTACATATGAAAGAAAATATCATCATTAGTGGGTCTACAGATTGGACTCTCAAAGTATGGAATGCAGACATGGGAGATGTATACACACCTTATAGTCATACTTCTACTGTGCATTGTATGCATCTCCATGAAAAAAAGAGTTGCTAATGGCTCTTGAAATGCCTCCCTTAGGGTTTGGAATATTGAGACAGGCCAGTGTTTACATGTGTTGATGGGTCATGTAGCAGCAGTCCGCTGTGTTCCATATGATGGCAGAAGGGTTTTGAATGGAGTATATGACTTCATGTTGAAGGTGTGGGGCCCAGAGACATCACATTGCCAACAAAGGTCCGTCTAGTCAAGGCTCTGGTTTTTCCAGTAGTCATGTATGGGTGTGAGAGCTAGACTATAAAGAAAGCTGAGAACTGAAGAATTGATGCTTTTGAACTGTGGTGTTAGAGAAGACTCTTGAGAGTCCCTGGGACTGCAAGGAGATCCAACCAATCCATCCTAAAGGAAATCAGTGCTGAATATTCATTGGAAGGACTGATGCTGAGCTGAAATTACAATACTTTGGCCACTGGATGCAAATAACTGACTCATTTGAAAAGACCCTGATTCTGGGAAAGATTGAAGGTGGGAGGAGAAGGGGACACAGAGGATGAGATGGTTGGATGGCATCACTGACTCAATGGACATGAGTTTGAGTAAACTCCAGGAGTTGGTGTTGGACTGGGAGACGTGGCGTGCTGCAGTCCATGGGGTTGCAAAGAGTTGGACATGACTGAGCGACTGAACTGAACTGATTTCTAGGAATATCACTGGACCTGTTGTGGGCAGTGTGAGATCAGCTCAGATTAAGATTTGGCCTTACTCCGATTGGTACTTGATTCCAGAGTCAATAGTCCACAGTCTCAGGCTAATTGTGGGGATGTAATCTGCTGCACCTGTGGCTGCTGGAGTCCATTCCCTTCTTCTTCTTTGTTCCCACAACCCCTGGTATTCTGCTTTGGTTTTGTGCCTGCCTCTGTTTGTAGGGTACCTTCTGGTTTCTCTTCACTGCCCAGACAAGGGATGAGGCTTGTTAGAGCTAATTTACTCAGTCAAGTGGGGAGAGGTGTTATGACAGCCACAACTAGGATGTACTAGGGACTGCATTTTGATCTCTGGTTCCTCTGCCTTTTCTAAAACCAGCTTGAACATCTGGAAGTTCTCGGTTCACATATTGCTGAAGCCTGGCTTGGAGATTTTTGAGCATTACTTTACTAGCGTGTAAGATGAGTGCAACTGTGCAGTAGTTTGAGCATTCTTTGGGATTGCTTTTCTTAGGGATTGGAACGAAAATGGACCTTTTCCAGTCCTGTGGCCACTGCTGAGTTTTCCAAATTTGCTGGCATATTGAGTGAAGCACTTTCACAGCATCATCTTTCAGGATTTGAAATAGCTCAACTGGAATTCCATCACATCCACTAGCTTTGTTCATAGTGATGCTTTCTAAGGCCCACTTGACTTCACATTCTAGGATGTCTGGCTCTAGGTGAGTGATCACACCATTGGGATTATCTGGCTCGTGAAGATCGTTTTTGTATAGTTCTTCTGTGTTTTCTTGTCACCTCTTCCTAATATCTTCTCCTTCTGTTAGGTCCATACCATTTATGTCCTTTATCAAGCCCATCTTGGCATGAAATATTCCCTTCGTACTTCTAATTTTCTTGAAGAGATCTCTGGTCTTTCCCATTCTGTTGTTTTCCTCTATTTCTTTGCATTGATCCCCGAGGAAGTCTTTCTTATCTCTCCTTGCTATTTTTTGGGACTCTGCATTCAAATGGGAATATCTTTCCTTTTCTCCTTTGCTTTTTGCTTCTCTTCTTTTCACAGCTATTTGTAAGGCCTCCTCAGACAACCATTTTGCCTCTGCATTTCTTTTCCATGGGGATGGTCTTGATCCCTGTCTCCTGCATAATGTCATGAACCTCCATCCGTAGTTCATCAGGCTCTCTGTCTATCAGATCTAGTCCCTTAAATCTATTGCTCACTTCCACTGTATAGTCATAAGGGATGTGATTTAGGTCATACCTAAATGGTCTAGTGTTTATCCCTACTATCTTCAGTTTAAGTCTGAATTTGGCAATACGGAGTTCATGATCTGAGTCACAGTCAGCTCCCGGTCTTGTTTTTGCTGACTATACAGAGCTTCTCCATCTTTGGCTGCAAAGAATATAATCAATCTGATTTCGGTGTTGACCATCTGGTGATGTCCATGTGTAGAGTCTTCTCGTGTTGTTGGAAGAGGGTGTTTGCTGTGATCAGTGTGTTCTCTTGACAAAACTCTATTAGCCTTTGCCCTGCTTCATTCTGTACTCCAAGGCCAAATTTGCCTATTATTCCAGGTGTTTCTTGACTTCCTACTTTTGCATTCCAGTCCCTATAATGAAAAGGACATATTTCTTGGGTGTTAGTTCTAAAAGGTCTTGTAGGTCTTCATAGAACCATTCAACTTCAGCTTCTTCAGCATTACTGGTTGGGGCATAGGCTTGGATTACCATGATATTGAATGGTTTGCCTTGAAACAACAGAGATCATTCTGTCATTTTTGAGATTGCATCCAAGTACTGCATTTTGGACTCTTTTGTTGACCATGATGGCTACTCCATTTCTTCTAAGGGATTCCTGCCCACTGTAGTAGATATAATGGTCATCTGAGTTAAATTCACCCATTCCAGTCCATTTGAGTTCGCTGATTCCTAGAGTGTCAACATTCACTTTTGCCATCTCCTGTTTGACCTCTTCCAATTTGCCTTGATTCATGGACCTAACATTCCAGGTTCCTATGCAATGTTGCTCTTTACAGCATCGGACCTTGCTTCTATCACCAGTCACATCCACAACTCGGTGTTGTTTTTGCTTTGGCTCCATCCCTTCATTCTTTCTGGAGTTATTTCTCCTCTGAACTCCAGTAACATATTGGGCACCTACCCACCTGGGGAGTTACTCTCAGTATCCTATCATTTTTCCTCCTCATACTGTTCATGGGGTTCTCAAGGCAAGAATACTGAAGTGGTTTGCCATTCCCTTCTCCAGTGGACCACATTGTGTCAGACCTTTCCACCATGACCTGACCATCTTGGGTGGCCCCAAGATTAAATTTCCAATATCCACTGGATCATGGAAAAAGCAAGAGAGTTCCAGAAAAAAAAAAATCTATTTTTGCTTTATTGACTACGCCAAAGCCTTTGACTGTGGACCACAATAAACTGTGTAAAATTCTGAAAGAGATGGGAATACCAGACCACCTGACCTGCCTCTTGAGAAACGTATATGCAGGTTAGGAAGCAACAGTTAAAACTGGACATGGAACCATAGACTGTTTCCACATAGGAAAAGGAGCATGTCAAGGCTGTATATTGTCACCCTGCTTATTTAACTTATATGCAGAGTACATCATGAGTAATGCTGGGCTGAAAGAAGCACAAGCTGGAATCAAGATTGCCGGGAGAAATACCAATAACCTCAGATATGCAAATAACACCACACTTATGGCAGAAAGTGAAGAGGAACTAAAAAGCCTCTTGATGAAAGTGAAAGAGGAGAGTGAAAAAGTTGGCTGAAAGTTCAACATTCAGAAAACTAAGATCATGGCATCTGGTCCCATGGGAAATAGATGGGGAGACAGTGGAAACAGTGTCAGACTTTATTTTTTGGGGGCTCCAAAATGACTGCAGATGGTGACTGCAGCCATGAAATTAAAAGACGCTTACTCCTTGGAAGGAAAGTTATGACCAACCTAGACAGCATATCAAAAAGCAGAGACATTACTTTGTCAACAAAGGTCCATCTGGTCAAGGCTATGGTTTTTCCAGTGGTCATGTGTGGATGTGAGAGTTGGACTGTGAAGAAAGCTGAACACCAAAAAATTGATGCTTTTGAACTGTGGTGTTGGAGAAGACTCTTGAGAATCCCTTGGACTGTGGGGAGATCCAACCAGTCCATCCTAAAGGAGATCAGTCCTGGGTGTTCATTAGAAGGACTGATGCTGAAGATGAAACTCCAGTACTTTGGCCACCTCATGCAAAGAGTTGACTCATTGGAAGAGACCCCAATGCTGGGAGGGATTGGGGGCAGGAGGAGAAGGGGACAACAGAGGATGAGATGGCTGGATGGCATCACCTACTCGATGGGCATGGGTTTGGGTAGACTCTGGGAATTGGTGGTGGACAGGGAGGCCTGGCGTGCTGCAATTCATGGGGTCACAAAGAGTCATATGTGACTGATCGACTGAACTGAACTGAGGGACTGCATATGGCATTAGATACCTGCCAGATTTATTTACAGTCTGAAGGAGGTTGTGCACTTCCCTCAGGGAACTGGCCTAGACTCATGAGTCCCTAGGTTGATCCAAGCTGATAAGGCTCCTAGCAAGGTGTGAGCCCTGTGCCCACTCACAGCTTGGTGGCAACTGCCACCTCTGTAGTCAGGACTGTAGTGTTGGCATTTTGCCCACTGCCTCACGTACTCTCCATGGGTTTGGCAATGACTACTGGCTTATGTTTCCCCATCTGAAATAGTAAACTGTAGTTGAATCTAGCCCCACCACTGGTGCTCCTGCCGGCTTTTTTGGCCACCACTGGGGGCACAGCCACTCTTTGCAAGCATGTGGTGTTAGAATGTACCAGCAGCAATTATCTCTTGCCTCTATGGGAGGTCCAGGCTTTTCTCTGGATTCCTTCAGCTGTGTCATGCTAGCCCCCTGAGTATCTTCGTTAAAGTCAACTGCAGTCCGCTACCTGGGCCTAACCCCCAAAACCTGAGCTTGAGCACCCAGCTCCCACTCACCGCTGTAGGCATGAACATGTAAGCCTTTTCTTTACTGGGAAGTGCTGTTCATTGTGAATTCTTTCTGTTTTGCCTTCTTAGCACCTATTGCTGCGTTCCCCACTGAAATTCCCGGGTTCCTTCCTATCCCCACCCATGTGGGGGTCTGCGAGTGTGTGGAAACTTTCCAGGACTCCCTTCTGGGAGCACAGTTCTCTGTCATAAAATCTTTTATCTCTCACTTTTTTTAATCTTCATCTTTTTCCCGTTCTCATTCTAAGGAGATTGGCTTGCCTTTTTGAAGTCTGGATTCTTCTGCCTTGTTCAGAAGGTGTTCTGTAGCTGTTGCATATGCAGAATGAAGTTTTGATGTATTTGTGGAGAGGGAGATGTTCTCCCTATCTTATTCTTCCACAATCTTGGAAGTCCCTTCTAGATGTATTCTTGTTGTATTTGTCTGTTGACTTTTTAATGATGGCCGTTAATTTGTCTGTAGACTTTTTAATGATGGCCGTTATGACTGGTGTGAGGTGATTTTCGTTGTGGTTTTGATTTGCAATTCTATAATAATTAGCAATATTGAACATTTTTCATGTGTCTATATGTTTTCTTTGGGAGAAGAAATGTTTATCCCTTCTCCTTTAAATTTCCCCTAAGAAGGGGAAGCACAGACAAACTTTGGAGGAGCGAATATGGATGGAGAAGTGGATCCTTGTATTGATAGTTATGGGAGCTTGCTGCTCAGATCTCACTTGGAGATCCTGTTGTGAGCAGTGTAGTCACCTGACAGTAGATTCTAGCTGTTGCAAATTTGAATTTCACCAGTGTGAAATCTGTGTCCACACTCTCACTAGACTGCTCCCAGCCAGTAATTGAACACCATGGAAGAACACAGGCCAGGATATTCCTGCCCAACACAGAATCCTGTGCTCCTCATTAGCCTAGTTGAAACTTTCTCTGAGCTACAGCGCAGTGTGGCTCTTTCTACTCACCTCTCCTTTCTTTCCTTTTTCCTTTCACAGAAGCCAAAACTGCATGGTAGTTTGAAGGCTCTCCCCACCTACTCCTCCTCCCCTTTTCCTTTATTTATCACCATTGTTTCCCTCAAAAAGCCTTTTATACTTCTCATTATATTTTAGCATTTGATTCCTTGTGAGTTTCTGGGGCTTTAGGTGAGGAGGCCAGAGTGACATTTAAGTTGTAGGGTAAACAATATAGGTGCCATTTACCAACTCTTTTGGAAGTATTTTATCAAAAAATATGGCTTGATTTGTGCATGCTAGCTGAATATCAGTTCGGGGTCTGAACTTCATTCTTGTCCCTCGTCTATTCATTTCTTGAAGCATCATTCCTCCTTTATTGGTAAGTTCATTTATGTGAATCTATATGTATATATATATATATATATATATATATTCATGTGAAATACATATATATATATACATTCTCTTACCTTTAAAAAAAATACTATAGCTCATACACCATATGCTCTCTTCTGCACCTTGACTTTTTCACTTATATTTATACTGGACATCTTTCCATCTCACGACATAGAGAGGTAACATTCTTTTTCACATCCATATGACATTTCCCTGAGAAGTATTTTTATATATCAATCAATCACTTATTGATAGAAGATTGGATTGTTTCTGAACTTTCTGTATTTAAAATGTCTAAATGAGAAACCTTTCATATGTCATTTAGGGCATGTGTAAATTTATAAAATGAGCTATAAAATGACACCTATTTAAGAATTGGATTTGAAATCTAGTAATTTCTAAGAGAAAATAGAAGTCTATATAATAATAAAAGGACAGAAAGCAGACCGAGTAAAGTGAAGGAAAGTCACCAAATTTTTGTCTGTCTGTGGCCACCATCAGGTGGCCAAAGTATTGGAATTTCAACTTCGGTCTCAGTTCTTCCAATGAATATTCAGGACTGATTTCCTTTAGGATTGACTGGTTGGCTCTCCTTGTAGTCCAAGGGATTCTCGAGAGTCTTCTCTAACACCACGGTTCAAAAGCATCATTTCTTCTGTGCTCAGCTTTCTTTATAGTCCAACTCTCACATCCCTACATGACTATCGGAAAAATCATAACTTTGACTAGATGGACCTTTGCTGGCAAAGTAATGTCTCTGCCTTTTAATAAGCCATCTAGGAGCAAGGGTCTTTTAATTTTGTGGCCGCAGTCACCATCTACAGTGATTTTGGATCCCAAGAAAATAAATTATTTCACTGTTTCCATTGTTTCCCCATCTATTTGTCATGAAATGATGGACCCGGATGCCATGATCTTAGTTTTCTGAATGTTGAGTTTTAAGTGAGCTTTTTCACTCTCCTCTTTCACCTTCATCAAGAGGCTCTTTAGTTCCTCTTTGCTTTCTGCCATAAGGGTGGTGTCATCTCCATATCTGAGGTTATTGATATTTCTTCTGGTAATCTTGATTCCACTTTGTGCTTCATCTAGTCCAGCATTTCACATTGATGTACTCTGCATATAAGGTAAATAAGCAGGGTGACAATATGTAGCCTTGCTGTCCGTGTCAGGTTCTAACTGTTGCTTCTTGACTTGTATACAGGATTCTCAGGAGGCAGGTAAAGTGATCTGGTACTTCCATCTCTTTAAGAATTTTCCATAGTTTGTTGTGATCCACACAGTTTAAGTCTTTAAGCAGAAATAAATATTTTCCTGGAGTTCTCTTGCCTTTTCTATGATCCAATGAATGTTAGCAGTTTGATCTCTGGTTCCTCTGCCTTTTCTAAATCCAGCTTGTACATCTGTAATTTCTCAATTCACATACTGTGGAAGCCTAGCTTGAAGAATTTGGAGCATTGCCTTGCTAGCATGTGAAATGAGTGCTATTATGTGGTAGTTTGAGCATCTTTGGCCTTGCCCTTCTTTGGGACTGAAATGAAAACTGACCTTTTCCAGTCCTGTGACCACTACTGTGTTTTCCAAATTTGCTGGCATATTCAGTGCAGCACTTTGACAGTGTTGTCTTTAGAATTTGAAATAGCTCAGCTGGAATCCCATCACCCCCACTAGTGATGGTGGTGATGCTTGTAGTGATTCTTGATGCTTTGTAGTGATGCTTCCTAAGGCCCACTTGGCTTCATACTCCAGGATGTCAGTCTGTAGGTAACTAGTCAGACCATTGTGGTTGTCCAGGTCATTAGGATTTTTTTAAAATAGTTCTTCTGTGTATTCTTGACATTTCTTCTTAATCTCTTCTGTTTCTGTTAGGTCCATACCATTTCTGTCTTTTATTGTGCCCATCTTGGCATGAGCTACTCAGTTCATGGTATTTTTATTACAGCAGCCTGAACAGATGCATGTACCTTTCCTTCCATATCCATCTCCTCTCTCCAGAAGGAATATGAAAAGCATATTCATAGGAATTTGTATAATGATTGATAAGCATGTTTTATTCTCCTACGGTCACTTGCAGTGTATCATTAAATAAAATAATAAACTAAAGAAATAATTTCTAAAGATAAATGATTGTGGAATTTTGTTTATGTATGTGGGTGGTGGGGATTATGATCTACATATATCTGTTTATTTTAATGGTGTGAAAGATCTGGTTCCTTCCATTTTCTTTACTTTTTCTAAATATAAAGTAAAACAGAAATTTAACAGAACACACAAGAGAATCCCAAAGAACATTGCTGTTGCAACCTGAACAGAGAAGTAGCTTCCAAAGTGAAGTGATGTAAAATGCTGCAAAACTTTGTCTTGAGTAGATCAGGGTTTTAGTAAATAAATCATACACCTCTATACATCACCTTTATAAATTATGTGTAAAGAAATCAACTCCTGGTGCTCACAGAAGACTTGTTTTTATTTATTACAGTTCCACAGAAGTAGAAATGCTCATTTGAGAGTAGCTATTGTTAACTGTGGTAAGGCCATTCTGTGAAATGAAGTGCTCAGTTGTTCTTTAAAGCAGCTTATGAATCCATTTTACTTCAGGCTGAGGAATAAAGTAGAAAAAAGATTAAAATAAATAGTAGGATTAAGAAAAAGCTAGTAATTATAGAGAGTTCCTGGTATGTTAAAGACCATAATGAAACACACAATTGGAAACAAACTTGGATATGATTTTTATGTTTTCTTATTAAAAATGTAGATCCCTGCACCCCACCCCAGAGTTACCAAGTAAAAGCCTGAGATGGAGTCAGCAATGGCATGTTTAATAATTTCTCTGCATGATCCTAATGTTCACTTAAAGATGTGAAATACTGAATACTAGTCCAAGCACCACCATTTGTGTAGGAACCAAGTCCTAACCAATGTTACATTATGAATACAACTACTTTAATGGACAAGGACTTCAAAAATTGATAATATAAAAACACAAAAATACATTTAAAATACTGATAGTCTCTCTAAATTTCACCACATTAATAAAAGTATTTTCACATTTGCACATTACTGTCTATTGTTTGTAGAGTAGTTGCAAATTACATATAGTTGCAAACCTATAGTATTTTCCTCTACATTCTCCCTTAATATTATAGAATAAACTTTCCCCTCTAAACTCAAGGTCTCACAACTTGTATTTCAATGAATAAATACTATGTTTTATGTTTCAGTAAGCCAATCTTCTAATTTTCTACATTTAGTTTAATTCCAAAATTTTTGTCTTATAAACAGTATTGCAATTATCATCCTTATGTCCAGAGTTATTTTTTTCCTTCTGTTGACTTGTTTTTGTTACAATACATTTTTACTAATAGGATTACTGAATCAAATAGTCCCATCCCATTTGTGACTCTTCCTACATAGTCCCATATAGGTCTAGAAGAAATTTAACCAGTTTGTGTTGTTCCTGTTTTGCCATCAGCAATGAATTAATGGTATAGATACATAGATATACATATATCTGTATATCTTACTTGGAACTGTTGAGGCTTCAGGGATAGTGGTGTATTTATTCATTTATTCAAAGTTCAGAGAGTACTAGTAGAATTTTTTCCATACATAAAAGTGTTTTGGGAATGTTCAGAAAATGGAACTTTGCCTAAGGAAGGCAGATCATGGAATTAGAGCTTATTCTTGACAGTCAGACGTCAGCAAGAAGACATCAAAACTAATGGTGAGTGAGGGGAAAGGGTAGATTAGTTGCACACTTAGAGCAGAGCAAAGAAGCAGTGTATCAACACCGTTATATAACAGGTAAAAAGAAATATCTTGAAACTATATATATATTAAATTAAAGAATCATCATGGAACAAATCAGTACTTTGTTCATCTTCCATTTATTTATAGTTTAGTATTTCTTAAAAAGAAAACTGAAGTTGTAGTAGAGGAATCACAATTTTCTATTGCTGCTTTTATGCCCCTTAGCCTTGCATTATGCTTACTATGCTTGTTGCCAACTCTGTGTCACTCCCATCAACCACTTTATCTGCTTCCTGGTCTGGAAATTTTATTTCTTCCTTCAGTTAATTTCATCTTTCAATGTCATACTCATATTCCGTTTCATGATGCAATTTCATAGACTGGTTCTGGTATTAACTAGTTGGGTATTCTTGAATAGAAACTTCTCCCATTGCCTTTGCCTTTTAAAAATATTTTTTTATCTTTCATGACCCAGTTCATATATCACTTTTTCACCCTAACTGAATGGGTGAATGAGTAAGTTAATTCATAAACTGGGCAGACTAAAATTTCATACTATCTAGTACCATCTGGAGTTTAAAAAATTTCCAGCAATTCTTTCATTCATTTCTTGCTAATTTCTAATAAATGACAAATTAATTGATTGATTAAATTAATATTGAGTGCCAGCCACTCTCTTGGACATATAAACAAAGAGTTTTTATCTTCACAGAGCTTACGTTTTACCAAAGGATACACAAAATAAACATAATAAATAAGTAAATTACATAGTGGAAGGTAACACATTTCATAGGGAAAAATGTAGATGAGGTGAGGCCTAGTATGCAGTAGTGGGGATTGTTGCAATTATAAATTGTATGGTTAGATTAACCTAATTGAAAAATTGATATTTGAGTAAATATTTGAAAAAGAATTAACCACATAGAAATCTGAGGAAATAAGATTCTAGCTTGAAGAGTGGATCTGTGCAAAGTCCTACTCCTAGGATGTATGGAAGGATGCCAGTATGGTTTTATCAGACTGATGAAAAGGTGAGATCAGAGAGAATAGCAAGTCAGATTATCTAGGATCTTATTGGCAGTTGTAAGCATTTTGACGTTTATTCTGAGTGAAATTAAGTACTAGAGTTTGTTGTTGTTTTGTTTCATTAGGTTTAATTTAACTTTGTTAATTCTAAATATACATTTAATAAACTTTATCAATTAAATGATGGTCAATAAATTGCATCCATGTTGAGGATATGAAGAGGAATGATTAGAAGCAAGAGATATATTAGGAGGCTACTGTAGTAATAAAGGAGATAGATAATAGTGATGAGGGCCAGGCTGGTAGCAATGTGGTTCACAAGCAGT
This sequence comes from Odocoileus virginianus, assembly GCF_023699985.2. Lineage (NCBI taxonomy): Eukaryota > Metazoa > Chordata > Mammalia > Artiodactyla > Cervidae > Odocoileus > Odocoileus virginianus. Next base: position 36,541,418 of record NC_069708.1, on the reverse strand, counting down.
TAGATTTTAAATATATACTGAGTCAACAGCATCCAAGAAGGGCTGAGAAAGAAAGAAATTAAGATGTTTCTAATGAATTATAATCTTATTCTTGATTTTAAAGAAAATATGTCTTGAGAATGTACTGTTTCCTTTCAGTCTTTGATAGTTAGCTATTATCAAGATAAGGGAATTCTCTATTCCTTTTTAATTGGTGCTTTCATCTTAAGTAAATGCTGAAATTTATCAAATACTTTTCCAAAGACATTCAATTCCAGTTCTCAAGAATAAAGTAGATGAGCAAAGAACATAACGATGGAAAGTTTGTGTGGTATTTTGACTGTTTCTATTCTCAGGGATCTTCCCAGGTGGCTCAGTGGTAAAGAATCTGCCAGCCAAGCAGGAGACAGAAGTTCAGTCCTTGGGTCAGGAAGATCCCCTGGAGAAGGAAATGGCAACTCACACCAGTATTCTTGCCTGGGAAATCGCATGGACAGAGGAGCCTGCAAGGCTACAGTCCATGGGATTGTACATGAATTAAAGTTGGACATGATTTAGTGACTAAGCAACAATAACAATTCTCGAGGAAGACTATCTTCAAGATTATTGTTGTTCAGTTGCTAAACTGTGTCTGCCTCTTTGTGACCCTATTGACTGTAGCATGTCAGGCTCCTCTGTCCTTCACTATCTCCTGGAGTTTGCTCAGATTCACATCCATTGAGTTGGTGGTTCTATCTAACATTCTCATCCTCTGTTGCCCCCTTCTTCTCTTGCCCTCAATTTTTCCTAGCATCAGGGTCTTTTCCAATGAGTCAGCTCTTCGCTTCAGGTGGCCAAAGTATTGGAACTTCAACTTCAGCATCAGTCTTTCCAATGAATATTTAGAGTTGATTTCCTTTAGGATTTACTCTTTTGATCTCCTTGCAGTCCAACGGACTCTAAAGAGTCTTCTCTGGCACCACAGCTCGAAAGCATCAATTGTTCAGCACTCAGCCATTTTTATGACTCAAATTTTACATCCATAGATGACTACTGGGTAAACCATAGCTTTGACTATAGGGTCCTTTGTTGGCAAAGTGATGTCTTTGTTCTTTAATATGCTGTCCAGGTTTGTCATAACTTTCCTTCCAAGGAGCAAGCATCTTTTAATTTCATGATTTTAGTCACCATCTGAAGTAATTTTGGAGCCCAAGAAAATAAAATCTGTTACTGCTTCACTTTTTCCCCTTCTATTTACCATGATGATGGTACTGGATGCCATGATTTAGGTTTCTAATTTTGAGTTTTAAGTCAGTTTTTTCAGTCTCCTCTTTCATCATCATTAAGAGGCTCTTTAGGTCCTCTTCACTTTCTGCCATTAGGGTGATATCATCTGTGTAACTGAGGTTGTTGATATTTCTCCTGGTAATCTTGATTCCAGGTTGTAACTCATCCAGCCTGATATTTTGCATAATGTGCTCTGTATCTGGAAGCTCTTGGATCATGTTCTATTGATGCCTAGCTTGAAGGATGTTTAGCATAACCTTGCTAGCATGTGAAATGAGTGCAATTGTACAGTAGTTTAAACATTATTTGGCATTTCTCTTCTTTGGGATCTGAATGAAAATTGACCTTTTCCAGTTCTGTGGTCACTGCTGAAGATTCCAAATTTGCTGACATATTGAGGGCAGCACTTTAATTGCATCATCTTTTAGAATTTGAAAGAAGTAGGGTGACAATATACGCCTTGTACTCTTTCTGTTTTTTTCTGTTGCATCTTGACCTGCATACAAGTTTTTCAGAAGACAGGTAAGGTGGTCTGATATTTCCATGCCTTTAAGAATTTTCCATAGTTCCTCATGATCCACACTGTCAAAGTCTTTAGCATAGTCAATGAAGCAGAAGGAGATGTTTTTCTGGAACTCTTTTGCTTTCTCAATGATCCATTGACTGTTAGCAATTTGACCTCCAATTCCTCTCTTTTCTAAACCCAGCTTGTACATCTGGAACTTCTTTGATCATGTCTTATTGAAGCCTGGCTTGGAGAATTTTGAGGATAACCATGCTAGCATGTGAAATGAGTGCATTTGAACAGTAGTTTGAATACTCTTTGGCATTACCCTTCTTTGGGATTGCAATGAAAACTGATCTTTTCAAGTCCTGTGGACACTGATGAGTCTTCCAAATTTGCTAACATATTGAGTACAGCACTTTAATCGCATTCTTTTATGATTTTAAATAAGCCAGCTGGAAACCCATCACCTCCACTAGCTTTGTTCGTAGTAATGCTTCCTGAGGCCCACTTGACTTCACACTCATCGATGTCTGGATCTAGGTGAGTTACCATGCCATCATCATTATCTGTATCATTAATACATTTTTTTTTGGTATAGTTCTTCTGTGCATTCTTGCCAACACTTCTTAATCTCTTCTGCTTTGGTTAGGTCCATACTGTTTCTGTCCTTTATCATACCCATCTTTGCCTGAAATGTTCCCTTGATATCTCCAAATTTCTTGAAGAGTTTTCTAGTATCCCATTCTATTGTTCTCCTCTATTTTTTTGCATTGTTTATTTAAAAGCCCTTCTTATCTCTCCTTGCTATACTCTGGAAATTTGCATTCAGTTGGGTATATCTTTCCCTTTCTCCTTTGCCTTTCATTTCTCTTCTTTCCCCACTATTTGTCAAGCCTCCTCAGACAACCATTTTGCCTTCTTGCAACTTTTTTACCTTTGGGATGGTTTTGGTCACTGTCTCTTATATAATGCTATGAACATCCATCCATAGTTCCTCAGGCACTCTGTCTACCAGATCTAATTCCTTGAACCAACTTATCACATCCACTCTATAAATGATTTGACTTAGATCACACATGATTGGCCTACTGGTTTTCCCTACTTTCTTCAATTTAAGCCTGAATTTTGCAACAAGGAGCTCATGCTCTGAGTCACAGTCAGCTCCCGGCCTTGTTTTTGGTGACTGTATAGAGCTTCTCCATCTTTGGCTGCTAAGAACAAAATCAGTCTGATACTGGTATCGAACATTTGGTGATGTCCATGTAAAATTATCTCTTGTGTTTTTGGAAGAGGGTGTTTGCTATGACCAATATATTCTTTTGACAAAACTGTTAACATTTGCCTTGCTTCATTCTGTACTCCAAGGACAAATTTGCCTGTTACTCCAGATATCTCTTGACTTCCTAGTTTTACATTCTGTTACCCTGTGAAGAAAAGGACACCCCCCCCCTTTTTTTGGTGTTAGTTCTAGAAGTTTGTCTAGAAGTTTAGTTCTTGTAGGTCTTCAGAGAACCAGTCAACTTCAGTTTCTTCAGCATCAGTGATTGGGGCATCAACTTGTATTACTATGATAATAAATGTTTTGCCTTGGAAACAAACCAAGATCATTCTTTCATTTTTGAGATCGCATCCAAATATGCTATCTCAGACTATTTTGTTGATTTTGAGGGTACTCTATTTCTTCTAAGGGATTCTTTCCCACGGCAGTAGATATAATGGTCATCTGAATTAAGTTCACTCAATTCTGTCCATTTTAGTTCACTGATTCCTAAGATGGCAAAGTTCACTCTTGCCACTTCCTGCTTTACCACATTCAATTTATCTTGGTTCATGGACATAACATCCCAGGTTCCTATGCAATATTTTTCTTTACAGCACCAGACTTTCCTTTCACCATCAAACAAAGTCACAGCAGAGCATCATTTCTTCTTTGGCCCACCCACTTCATTATTTCTGAAGCTATTAATAACTGCCCTTCACTCTTCCCCAGTAGCATATTGGGTGTCTTCTGACTTGGAGGACTCATCTTCTGGTGTCATATCTTTTTGCCTTTTCATACTGTTTATGGGGTTCTTGTGGAAACAATACTAGAGTAGTTTGTCAAAATAGAGTAGAAACGTCAAACTACTCTAGTATTCTTTCCACAAGTGGGCCATGTTTTATCAGAACTCTTCACTCTGACCTGTCCATCTTGGGTGGCTCTGCATGGCAAGACTCATAGATTCACTGAGTTATGCAAGTTCTCTTGTCATGACAAGGTTGTTATCCATAAAGGGGAGCTTCAAGAAAGGGGACAAATGAAAGATGTGCTGCAAGCATTTTCATTTTCTGGGGAAAGATCTTATGTTTTACGACAGAAATAGACATGTATCTGTGTATATGCTTTGTTTAGCTCAGTGTTCAACACAGAATATTTGTTCAAGAAATATTTGTTGACTGATGAAACAAAAAATGAAGATGGATGATTCTAATGAATAGTGAATTTTCCTGAATATATTTATAATTCAAATATAAATCATTCTAAATATAAAATTTTAATGTAACTGATAACAAAACCAGAGACTGCTCTGGCAACATCTGAAAGTTCATCAGTCAAATATATGTATTAACTTCCTTACACTGCTATTTTCTTGGTGGATGACTTAACCAAAAGCACAAAATAACTCCTATTTAGTGGTGGAGCTAAGTCTCAAGTTCAGTTTTTGTGTTTCTTTCAACGTAGAAGTTGAATGAAAGGAGATAACCTACAAGAGTATGGATGAGAAAATAGTCTAGGGACACAGATTTGGAAATACACACAGAAAGGTGAAAATTAAACACATAAAATAGATGAATGCTTCTAAGTACAGTGGAAGATAGAAATATAACATAGTAGGATTCAACTATGCAAAAAAGCTTATCTATTTAATACATATCTTTATGAGTGGTTGCTTGTGTTTTTGGAAGACAGTGTTTGCTATGAGCAGTGCATTCTCTTGTCAAAATTCTGCTAGTCTTTGCCCTGCCTAATTTTGTATTTCAAGGCCAAATTTGCCTGGTTCTATACCTGTATATTTGCACAATTGCACTCCTCTCACACGCTAGTAAAGTGATGCTTAAAATTCTCCAAGCCAGGCTCCAGCAATATGTGAACCATGAACTTCCAGATATTCAAGCTGGTTTTAGAAAAGGCAGAGGAACCAGAGATCAAATTGCCAACATCTGCTGGATCATCGAAAAAGCAAGAGAGCTCCAGAAAAGAAAATATATTTCTGCTTTATTGACTATGCCAAAGCCTTCGACTGTGTGGATCACAATAAACTGTGGAAAATTCTGAAAGAGATGGAGTACCAGACCACCTGACCTACCTCTTGAGAAACCTGTGTGAAGGTCAGGAAGCAACAGTTAGAACTGGACATGGAACAACAGACTGGCTCCAAATAGGAAAAGGGGTACGTCAAGGCTGTATATTGTCACCCTGCTTATTTAACTTATATGTAGAGTACATCATGAGAAACGCTGGGCTGGAGGAAGCACAAGATGGAATCAAGATGGCTGGAAGAAATATTAATAACCTCAGATATGCAGATGACACCAGCCTTCTGGCAGAAAGTGAAGAAGAACTAAAGAGCTTCTTGATGAAAGAGGGGAGTGAAAAAGTTGGCTTAAATCTCAACATTCAGAAAACTAAGATCATGGCATCCAGTACCACCGCTTCTTGGCAAATAGATGGGGAAACAGAGGAAACAGTGGTTGACTTTATTTTTCTGGGCTCCAAGATCACTGCAGATGTTGATTGCAACCATGAAATTAAAAGACACTAACCCCTTGGAAGGAAAGTTATGACCAACCTAGACGGCATATTAAAAGCAGAGACATTACTTTGCCAACAAAGGTCCATCTAGTCAAGGCTATGGTTTTTCCAGTGGTCATGTACGGATGTGAGAATTGGACTATAAAGAAAGATGAGCACCAAATAATTGATGCTTTTGAACTGTAGTGTTGGAAAAGACTCTTGAGAGTCCCTTGGACTGCAAGGAAATCCAACCAGTCCATCCTAATGGAGATCAGTCCTGGGTGTTCATTGGAAGAACTGATGTTGAAGTTGAAACTCCAATATTTTGGCCACCTGATGCGAAGAGCTGACTCATTTGGAAAGACCCTGATGCTGGGAAAGATTGAGGGAAGGAGGAGAAGGGGACGACAGAAGATGACATGGTTGGATAGCAACACTGACTCAATGAACATTGGTATGGGTGGACTCTGGGAGTTGGTGATGGACAGGGAGGCCCGACATGCTGTGGTTCATGATGTTGTAAAGAATCAGACACAAGTGAGTGACTGAACTGATACCTGTATATTGTCACTCCTGTATATTGTAAACTTATTGTATATTGTCACCCTGCTTATTTAACTTGCATGCAGCGTACATCATGCCAAATTCTGAGGCTGGATGAAGCAGAAGCTGGAATCAAGATGGCCTGGAGAAATATAAATAACCTCAGATATGCAGATGACACCAACCTTATAGCATAAAGCAAAGACCTAAAGAGTCTCTTGATGAAAGTGAAAGAGGAGAGTGAAAAAGCTGGCTTAAAACTTAACATTCAGAATACTAAGATCATGGCATTTGGTCCCATCACTTCATGGCAAATAGATAGGGAAACAATAGAAACAGTGAAGGACTTGAGTTTTTTGGGTTCCAAAATCACTGCAGATGGTGACTTCAGCATGAAATTAAAAGACACTTGCTCCTTGGAAGAAAAACTATAACCAATATAGACCGCATGATAAAAAAAACAGAGGCATTACTTTACCAACAATAGCCCAACTAGTCAAAGCTATGGTTTTTCCAGGAGTCAAGTGTGGATGTGAGAGTTGGACCATAAAGAAAGCTGAGCACCAAAGAATTGATGCCTTTGAACTGTGGTGTTTTAGAAGACTCTTGAGAGTCCTTTGGACTGCAAGATCAAGCCAGTCAATCTTAAAGAAAATCAGTCCTGAATATTCATTGCAAGGACTGATGTTGAAGCTGAAACTCTAATACTTTGGCCACCTGATGTGAAGAACTGACTCACTGGAAAACACCCTGATGCCAGGAAAGACTGAAGGCAGGAGGTGAAAGGGATGGTAGAGGATGAGAAGGTTGGATAGCATCACCAGCTCTATGAGTTTGAGTAAGTTCTTGGAGTTGGTGATGGACAGGGAAGCCTGGAGTGCTGCAGTGCATGGTGTTGCAAAGAGTCGGACATGACAGAGCAACTGAACTGTACTGAACTGATGACTGGTTGCTAGTACTGATAACTAGGGGCAGAAAAATTAACTTGCTGGCAATAATATATATTTTATGGCTTATAACAGTCTCTTCAAGGTTAACCCCAAAAATGAACCATAGAAAAAACAGTGAGTTGGACATGGGATGAAGAATAAGTGATAGACATGAATATAGATACATAGTAATTAGGAAGGATAAAAGAAAACGATAAGAGTAGAAATTCAAAACAGTTAATGGAGGAGACAGTTCCAATGAAAGCAAGAAGTCACAAGGTAATGAGGATGGAGATAAGGCCATAGTAATTGGTAAAAGATTATTTCAGGACATCCCTAAAAGAATGTTTTTAATAGAAAAACTAGAGTAAGGGAACAAGAAAGGAGAACTGAAGAGAAAAAAATTAAGAGCACTAGGAAAAAATGAAGTTACAAATACAATGTTTCAAGTTACAAGTGTAATTAACAAATGAACTAAGAACAAAGAATCATATTAGAAAAAGAGTAGATGAATAAAATCTTCATCCATTTTGGAAGTGAGCCAATAGAAAATATATGAAATTGAGAAAAAACTACATAAATACATTATGTAGAGATACAGAAGGGTCACAAAGCGACTGAACTGACTGACTGACTGATCTCTATTCTAATCCAATAATGGGCAGACATATTGCCTACATCTTTAAACCACCAGTAGGGAACACCAAGCTCTTCCTCTTATGCTGTCTACAGTTACATTTATAGTTCTTCTAGTTTGATTCCTTATTCTGGAAATGAAGAAACACGTTTGGAATAAGAAAGAGATTTATGTGCCTTATTTTATCATGAAGCAACACGTGTTTTAGGAATAAAGTATATTTTAAGCCAGTTCCATAACTCAATAATTCCTATCTGTTTAACTTCAATTTGTAATTTGGCTGATTTTACATAGATTAAGTATGTTGAAGTCTTGAGGCTGCTTTTGGAGAAGGACCAAAAGCCAGAGGCCGGAGGCTTGACTCGAACACTTTAGAACATCATAGAACTCCTGACTCCAGGGAATCTTAATAGACAAGAGATCACCCAAAAGTTTCCGTGCCTACACTGAAACCAAGCTCACCCAAGAGCCAACAAGTTCCACTGCAAGACACACCACACTAATTCTCCAGCAAAATAAGAACACAACCATGAATATTAAAAGACAGGCTGCCCAAAGAGATGCCAAAGCCATAGACTGTCCAAAAATCTCTACTGGACATTTCATTGCAAGCCAGAGAGTGGATCCAGCTCCACCAACCAGAACAGAGACACGAGTTCTCCCAACCAGGAAACCTTTACAAACCACTGGTCCAACCCCATCTTCAGGGAGCAGTCTCCACAATAAACAGGAACCATGAACTTCTAACCTGCAGAAAGGGCACCCCAAACACAGCAATCTAAACAAAGTGAAAAGGCAGAGAAATATTCATCAGGTGAAGGAACATGATGAAAACCCACTGTACTGTACCAAACAGAAGAGGAGGAGATAGGGAGTCTACCTGAAAAAGAATTCAGAATAATGATAGTAAATATGATACAAACTCTTAAAAACAAAATGGAGTTACAGGTAAATAGACTACAGACAAGAACTGAGAAGATGCAAGAAATATTTACAAGACCTAGAAGTAATATAGAGGAGTCAGTCAATATTGAACAATACAATAGCTGAGATTAAAAGCACTATGGAGTGAACCAACAGTAAAATGACTGAGGCAGAAGAGAAGATAAGTGAGGTGGAAGATAGAATGGTAGAAATAAATGAAGCAGAGAGGAGGAAAGAAAAAGAATTAAAAGAAAGGAGGACAATCTCAGAGACCTCGAGGACAATGTTAAATGCCCCAACATTCAAATCATGGGTGTCCTAGAAGAAGAAGACAAAAAGATAAGGCATGAAAAAATACTTGAGGGGATACTAGTTGAAAACTTCCCTAAAATGGGGAAGGAAATAGTCACCCAAGTCCAAGAACCCCGACAACTCCCAACAGGATAAACCCAAGGTGAAACACCCCAAAACATGTATTAATCAAACTTAAAAAATTGAAAACAAAGAGCAAATATTAAAAGCAGCAAAGGTAAAGCCAGAAGGGAATGATTAGACATACTTAAAGTGAAGAAATAGAAAAACCTACAACCAAGACTACTCTACCAAGCCAAGATCTCATTCAGATATAAAGGAGAAATCAAAAGCTGTACAGACAAGCAAAATTGAGAGAATTCAGTACACCAAACAAGCACCTCAACAAATGCTAAAGGATATTCTCTACTCAGAAACACAAAAGAGTCTTATAAAAAAGAGCCCAAAACAAAAAAAGTAAATGGTAACGGGATCACACTTATCAATAATTACCTTAAATGTAAATGGACTGAATGTTCCAACTGAAAGACAAAGACTGGATGAATGAATGGATACAAAAACAAAACCCCTCTATATGCTGTCTAAAACAGACCCACCTCAAACCTAGGGACACATGCATACTGAAAGTGAGAGGCTGGAGAAAGATATTTAATGCAAATGGAGACCAAAAAAAAGCAGGGGTATGAATACCTATATCAGATAAAATAGACTTTGAAATAAAGACAGTGATAAGAGACAAAGAGCACCCTACATAATGACCAAAGGATCAATCCAAGAAGAAAATATAGCAATTATAAATATATATGCATCCAACATAGGAGCACCAAATACATAAGGTAAATGCCAAAACTATGAAAGGGGGAATTAACAGTAATGCAATAATAGAGGGGGACTTCAATACTGAACACACACCTATGGAGAGATCAACAAAATAGAAAATTAGCAATGTAACATAAGCTTTAAATGATACAATGGACCAGTTAGACCTAATTGATATCTACAGGACATTTCATCCCAAAACAATGGATTTCAACTTTTCTCAAGTGCACATGGAACATTCTCCAGGGTAGATCACATCCTAGGCCATAAATCAGCCTTGGTAAATTTAACAAACATGATCATTTCAAGTATCTTTTCTAATTGCAATGTGCTAAGATTAGATGTCAACTACAGGGAACAAAAATGTATTAAAAATACAAACATATGGAGGCTAAATCACATGCATCTAAATAACTAACAGATCATGGAAGAAATCAAAAAGGAAATCAAAATATGCATAGAAACAAATGAACATTTAAAAAAATGACAACCCCAAACCTATGGGATTCAGTAAAAGCAATGCTAAGACAGAGATCCATAGCAATACAAGCCTACTTCAAGAAAGAAGAGAATCACCAAATAAACAATCCAACTTTTCACCTAAAACAGGTAGAAAAAGAACTCAAAGTTAGTAAGAGGAAAGAAATCTTAAGAATCAGAGCAGAAATAAATGAGAAAGAAACAAAGGAGACTATAACAAAGAACAACAAAACTAAAATTTTGTTGTTTGAGAAGATAAACAAAATAGACAAACTGTTAGGGGACTGGAATGTAAAAGTAGGAAGTCAAGAAACACCTGAAGTAACAGGCAAATTTGGCTTGGAGTACAGAATGAAGCAGGGCAAAGGCTAATAGAGTTTTGCCAAGAGAACGCACTGGTCATAGCAAACACCCTCTTCCAACAACACAAGAGAAGACTCTACACATGGACATCACCAGATGGTCAACACTGAAATCAGATTGACTATATTCTTTGCAGCCAAAGATGGAGAAGTTCTATACAGTCAGCAAAAACAAGACCAGGAGCTGACTGTGACTCAGATCATGAACTCTGTATTGCCAAATTCAGACTTAAACTGAAGAACGTAGGGAAAACCACTAAACCATTCATGTATGACCTAAATCAAATCCTTTATGACTATACAGTGGAAGTGAGAAATAGATTTAAGGGACTAGATCTGATAGACAGAGAGCCTGATGAACTATGGATGGAGGTTCATGACATTGTACAGGAGACAGGGATCAAGACCATCCCCAAGGAAGAAATGCAAAGAGGCAAAATGGTTGTCTGAGGAGGCCTTACAAATAGCTGTGAAAAGAAGAGAAGTGAAAAGCAATGGAGAAAAGGAAAGATATTCCCATTTCAATGCAGAGTCCCAAAGAATAGCCAGGAGAGATAAGAAAGCCTTCCTCAGTGATCAATGCAAAGAAGTAGAGGAAAACAACAGAATGGGAAAGACTAGAGATCTCTTCAAGAAAATTAGAGATATCAAGGGAACATTTCAGGCAAAGATGGGTTCGATAAAGGACGGAAATGTATGGACCTAACACAAGCAGAATATATTAAGAAGAGGTGGCAAGAAAACACAGAAGAACTGTTCAAAAAAGATCTTCATGAGTCAGATAATCCCAATGGTGTGATCACTCACCTAGAGCCAGACATCCTGGAATGTGAAGTCAAGTGGGCCTTAGAAAGCATCACTATGAACAAAGCTGGTGGATGTGATGGAATTCCAGTTGAGCTATTTCAAATCCTGAAAGATGATGCTGTGAACATGCTGCACTCAATAGGCCAGCAAATTTGGAAAACTCAGCAGTGGCCACAGCACTGTAAAAGGTCAGTTTTCATTCCAATCCCTAAGAAAGACAATCCCAAGGAATGCTCAAAATAATGCACAATTGCACTCATCTCACATACTAGTAAAGTAATGCTCAAAATTCTGCAAGACAGGCTTCAGCAATATGTGAACCAAGAACTTCCAGATGTTCAAGCTGGTTTTACAAAAGCAGAGGAAACAGAGATCAAATTGTCAATATCCACTGGATCATTGAAAAAGCAAGAGAGTTCCAGAAAAACATCTATTTCTGCTTTATTGACTACGCCAAAGCCTCCGACTCTGTGGATCACAATAAACTGTGGAAAATTCTGAAAGAGATGGGAATACCAGACACCTGACCTGCCTCTTGAAAATCCTGTATGCAGGTCAGGAAGCAACAGTTAAAACTGGACATGGAACAACAGACTGGTTCCAAATAGGAAAAGAAGTACATCAAGGATGTATATTGTCACCCTGCGTATTCAACTTATGTGCAGAGTACATCATGAGAAACGCTGAGCTGGAAGAAGCACAAGCTAGAATCAAGATAGCTGGGAAAAATATCAATAACCTCAGATATGCAGATGACACCACCCTTATGGCAGAGAGTGAAGAGGAACTAAAAAGCCTCTTGATGAAAGTGAAAGAGGAGAGTGAAAAATTTGGCTTAAAGCTTAACATTCAGAAAACTAAGATCATGGCATCTGGTCCCATCACCTCATGGGAAATAGATGGGGAGACAGTGGAAACAGTGTCAGACTTTATTTTTGGGGGCTCCAAAATGACTGCAGATGGCGACTGCAGCCATGAAATTAAAAGACGCTTACTCCTTGGAAGAAAGTTTTGACCAACCTAGATAGCATATTAAAAAACAGAGACATTACTTTGCCAACAAAGGTCCATCTGGTCAAGGCTATGGTTTTCCCAGTGGTCATGTATGGATGTGAGAGTTGGACTGTGAAGAAAGCTGAGCACCGAAAAGTTGATGCTTTTGAACTGTAGTGTTGGAGAAGACTCTTGAGAATCCCTTGGACTGCAAGGAGATCCAACCAATCCATCCTAAACGAGATCAGTCCTGGGTGTTCATTGGAAGGACTGATGCTGAAGCTGAATCTCCAGTACTTTGGCCACCTCATGCGAAGAAGTTGACTTATTGGAAAAGACCCTGATGCTGGGAGGGATTGGTGGCATGAGGAGAAGGGGGTGACAGAGGATTAGATGGCTGGATGGCTTCACCGACTCGATGGACATGGTTTTGAGTAAACTCCGAGAGTTTGTGATGGACAGGGAAGCCTGGCGTGCTGTGATTCATGGTGTCGTGAAGAGTCAGACATGACTGAGCAACTGAACTGAACTGATGGCAAAAAAAAGCACATGAATAGATGCTCAATATCACTCCTTATTGGAGAAATGCAAACCAAAACCACAATGAGGTATCATTTCATGCTGGTCAGAATGGCCACCATGAGAAAGTGTATAAAAGATAAATGCTAGAGACGGTGTGGAGAAAAGTGAACCCTCTTACACTGGTGATGGGAATGCAAACTGATCTAGCCACTATGGAGAACAGTGTGGAGATTCCTTAAGAAAATGAAAATAGAACTGCCATGTGAGGCAGCAGTCTCACTTCTGGGCACAAACACCAAGGAAACCAGAATTGAAAGAGACACATGCACCCCAGAGTTCATTGCAGCACTTTTTACAATAGCTTGGACATTGAAGCAACTTAGATATCCATCAGGAGATGAATGGATAAGGAAGTTGTGGTCCATATACACAATGGAATATTCAGTTCAGTTCAGTCGCTCAGTCGTGTCAGACTCTTTGCGACCCCATGAATCTCAGCATGCCAGGCCTCCCTGTCCATCACCAACTCCCAGAGTTTACTTAAACTCATGTCCATCGAGTCGGTGATAGATACTTTTGTATCAGCTCTAATGTGGTGAATGAAACTGGAGCCTATTATACAGGGTGAAGTAAGCCAGAAAGAGAAACACTAATACAGTATATTAATGCATATATATGGAATTTAGAATCAGTAACAATGATCCTATATGCAGGGCAGGAAAGAGACACCAATATAATGAACAGACTTTTGGACTATGTCAGAAAAATGAGGGTGGGATGATTTGAGAGAATAGCATTGAAACATATATATTACTATATGTAAAATATATGACCAGTGCAAGTTTGATGGATGAAGCAGGGCACTCAAAGCTGGTGCTCTGGGACAAACCAGAGGGATGGCATGGGACAGGAGTTGGGAGTGGGTTCAGGATAGGGAGACACATGTGTACCCATGGGTGATTCATATCGATGTATGGCAAAACCCAGCACAACATTGTAAAGAATTTATCCTCCAATTAAAATAAATTGATTAAAAATATTGGAAAAAAGATCTGGATAGCCATTTTCCTAAGGATGATACATTCATGACCAATAGGTACTTGAAAAGATGTTCAAGATCACTAATCATCAGGGAGTTTCAAATCAAAACAATAATGCCTCACAGTTGTTAGATTGGCTATTATCAAAAAGACAAGAAATAAGGGTTGATGATGATGTGGAGAAATGAGAACCCTTGTATACTGTTGGTAGTGATGCAAATTGGTGTGGTCTCTAGGGAAAATAATATGGATGTCTTTCAGAAAATAAAAAATAAAACTGCCTATGACCCAGCAATCCCAATTCTGGGTATTTACCAGAAAAAAAAAAATAAACCAGTAACTCCAAAAGATATATGCACCCTCATGTTCATTTCCGCATTGGTTATAATATCTGAAACATGGAAAAATGAGTATTCACCAATGGTTGAATAAATAAAGAAGTTGTGAAATATATAAAAAGTGGAATATTTGTTAGCCATAAAAAGAAAATCTTGCAATTTACAGCAACATGAATGGAAATTGAGGGAATTATGCTAGTAAAATAAGTCAATCAGAAAAAGACAAATATTGATATTGAATTTATATACATAGGAAGTCCTAAAATAATATTATAGCTCATCAGTGAATTTGATAAAGCTATGATACAAAATAAATACACAGAAATTTCTTGTATATCTGTTCACTAACAATTAAACATCTGACAGGGAAATTAAAGAAATAATTAAATTTGCCATTGCATCAAAAAGAATAGTGAAATACCTAGAAATATACCTACCTGAGGAGGCAAAATACCTGTAGTCCAGAAACTATAAGATGCTGATTAAAGAAATCAAAGACAACACAAACAGATGATGATATATACTATGTTCTTGGATTGGAATAATCGATATCATCAAAAAGGTTATCCTACTTAAAACAATCCCTGTCAAATTACCAATGAAATTTTCCCCAGAAGTAGACCCCCCCCCACCAAAAAAGCCCTTACAATTTGCATGGAAACACAAAGAGACCCCAAATAGCCAAAGCAATTTTGCAAAAGAAAAGCAGAGCTTGAGGAATGAGACTCCCTGATTTTAGGCTATTCTAAAAAGCTACAGTCATCAAAACAGTATGGTACTGGCACTGAAATAGAAATATACATCCAAGGAACTGGATAAAAAGCACAGAAATAAACCCACACACCTATGGTCAACTAATCTAGGACAATGAAGGCAAGGATATACAATGGAGAAAAGACAGCATCTTCAATAAGTATTTTTGGGAAAAATGGACAGCTACATGTAAAAGAATAAAATTAGAAAATTCTATAACATCATACACAAAAATAAACTCAAATGGATTAAAGACATAAATATAAGATCAGATACTTTAAAACTCTTAGGGGACAGTATAGGCAGAATGATCTTTGACATATATCATAGTAAGTTCCTCTATGACTCACCTCCTAAAGTAATGGAAATAATAACAAAAATAAGCAAATGGGATCTAATTAAACTTAAAAGCTTTTGCATAGCAAAGAAAAACATAAACTAGATGAAAAGATGACCCTCAGAATGACAGAAATAATTGCAAATGAAAGTGAAAATTGAAGCCACTCAGTCGTGTCTGACTCTTTGCAACCAACTGACAAAGGGTTAATCTCCAAATATGCAAGGAGCTCAGGCAGCTCAACATTAGAAAAACAAACCACCCAATCAAAAATGGGCAGAATACCTAAACAAACATTTCTCCAAAGAAGACATACAGATAGCTAATAAACACATGAAAATCTGCTCAACATCTCTTATTATTAGAGAAATGCAAATCAAAATTGTAATGAAGTACCACCTCGCACTGGTCAGAGTGGCCATCATCAAAAAATTTACAAATAATAAATGCTAGAGAGAATGTGGAGAAAAGGGAATGCTCTTGCCCTGTTGGTGGGAATGTAAATTGATACAGCCATGATGGAGAACAGTATAGAGATTTCTTTAAAAAACAAAAACAAAAATAATATAACTAGGAATAAAACTAGCATGTGATTCAGTAATCCCACTATTGGGCATATATCCTGAGAAAATCACAACTTTAAAAGGCACAAGTATCTCAGTATTCACTGAAACACTATTTACAATAGCCAGGACATGGAAGCAACATAGATACCCATTGGCAGATGATAAGATGAAGAAGTAATAGTACATATATACAGTGGAATATTACTCAGCCATAAAAAAGAACACATTTGCATCAGTTCTAGTGAGGTAGATGGACCTAAAGCCTGTTATAAAGAGTGAAGTAAGTCAGAAAAGAAAAAGCAAAT
Organism: Odocoileus virginianus; assembly: GCF_023699985.2. NCBI lineage: Eukaryota > Metazoa > Chordata > Mammalia > Artiodactyla > Cervidae > Odocoileus > Odocoileus virginianus. The sequence goes on along the minus strand of NC_069708.1, from coordinate 36,525,223 downwards.
ATCACATAATAATGTGTATATATGGAATCTAGAAAAATGGTACTAATGAAGCTATATCTAGGGCAGGGTTAGAGACATAAACATAGAGAATAGACTTGTGGACACATTGGGGGAAGGAGAGGGTGGGACAAACTGAGAGAGTAGCATGGAAACATATACATTACCATATATAAATATCCAGTGGGCATTTGCTATGACACAGGGAGCTCAACCTAGTGCTCTGTGATGAGTTAGAGGTGTGGGATAGGGTGGGACAAGGGTGGAGGTTAAAGAGGGAGGGAATATATGTGTACCTATGGATGATTTATATTGATGTGTGGCAGATACCAACACAACATTGTAAAGCAATCATCCTACAATTAAAAATAAACTGTTAAAAATGTGGTACATATATACAATGGAGTATTACCAAACTATTAAAAAGAACAAAATACTACCATTTGCAACAACATCAATGGACTTATAGATTGTCATACTGAGTGAGGTAAGTCAGAAAGAGAAGGACAAATATATGTTATAACTTATATGTAGAGTTTAAAAAAATGGTACAAATGAACCCATTTCCTGAACAGAAATAGAGTCACAGATGTAGAAAATACATTTATGTCTACCAGAGGGATAATAGAAAGGGAGGGATAATAGGATAGACATATACACAGTACTATATATAATACAGATGCCTAATAAGGACCTATTGTGCAGGCCAGGGAATTCAATACTCTGTCACAACCTATATGGGAAAGGAATCTATAAAAAAGTGAATATATGTACATGTATACCATGTATCCTTAGAGATAGCAAGAGAATATTTTATGCAAAGATGGGCACAATAAAAGACAGAAATGGCATGGACCTAACAGAAGCAGAAGATATTAAGAAGAGGTGAAAAGAATACACAGAAGAACTATACAAAAAGGATCTTCATGACTCAGATAACCACGATGGTGTGATCACTCACCTAAAGCTAGACATCCTGGAACGTGAAGTCAAATGGACCTTACTTAGGAAGCAACGCTACGAACAAAACTAGTGGAGGTGATAGAATTCCAGTTGAGCTATTTCAAATTCTGAAAGATGATGCTGTTAAAGTGCTACAATGAATGTGTCAGCAAATTTGGAAAACTCAGCAGTGGCCACAGGACTGGAAAAGGTCAGTTTTCATTCCAATCCCAAAGAAAAGCAATGCAAAGAATGCTTGAACAACCGCACAATTGCACTCATCTCACACACTAGCAAAGTAATGCTCAAAATTATGCAACACTATGTAAATTCAACAATATGTGAATCAATAACTTCCAGATGTCCAAGCTGGATTTACAAAAGGCAGAGGAACCAGAGATCACATTGCCGACATCTGCTGGATCATAGAAAAAGGAAGATAATTCCAGAAAAACATCTGCTCTGCTTCACTGACTATGCTAAAACCTTTGACTGTGTGGATCTCAAAAAACTGGGGAAAGTCTTATGGATATGGGAATGCCAGACCATCTTACCTGCCTCCTGAGAAGTCTGTATGCAGGTCAAGAAGCAACAGTTAGAACTGTACATAGAACAATGGGCTGGTTCCAAATTGAGAAAGGAGCATGTCAAGGCTGTATATTGTTACCCTGTTTATTTAACTCATATGCAGAATACTCCATGCAAAATGCCAGTTGCATAAAGCACAGGCTGAAATCAAGATTGCCAGGGGAAATATCAATAACCTCAGATATGCAGATGACAACACACTTATGGCAGAAAGTGAAGAGGAACTAAGAGCCTCTTGATGAAATTGAGAGAGTGAAAAACCTGGCTTAAAAGTCAACATTTAAAAAAACGAAGATCGTGCCATTAGGTCCCATCACTTCATGGCAAACAGATGGGGAAACAATGGAAACAATGACAGACTTTATTTTCTTTGGCTCCAAAATCACTGAAGATGGTGACTGCAGCATGAAATTAAAAGACGCTTGCACCTTGGAAGAAAATCTATGACCATCCTAGACATCATATTAAAAAAGCAGAGACATTACTTTGTTAATAAATGTCCATATAGTCAAAGCTATGCTTTTTTCAGTATTCATGTAGGGATGTGAGAGTTGGACCATAAAGAAAGCTGAGCACCAAAGAAGTGATGCTTTTGTGCTGTGGTGTTGGAGAAGACTCTTGAGTATCCCTTGGACTGAAAGGAGATCAAATCAGTTTTCCTAAAGGAAATCAGTCCTGAATATTCACTGGAAGAAATGATGTTGAAGTTGAAGCTCCAATATTTTGGCCACCTGATGTGAAGAACTGACTCATTAGAAAAGACCCTGATGCCGGGATAGATAGAAAGCAGGAAGAGAAGGGGATGACCGAGGATTAGATGGTTGGATTGCATTACCAACTCAATGGACATGAGTTTGAGCGAGCTCTGGGAGGGGGTGATGGACAAAGACCCCATGGACTGGCTTGCTGCCATCCATGGGTCACAAAGAGTCGGACATGACTAAGCAACTGAACAGATCTGATGAACATGTATAAGTGATTTTCTTTGCTGTACACTGGAAATCAACAACATTGTAAATTAACTATACTCCAGTAAAAATTAAAAAAAAATAATAAAATATTGTGTGATATCATATGCAGAAAATTTAGAAAGAAAAACAAAATTGAATTATGGAAAACAGATTGGTTGTTGTCAGATGTGGGGAGGGTGGGTGGTGGACAAAACGGTTCAAAGGAGTTAACAAGTACAAATTCACAGCTATGAAAAAAAAATGTCATGAAAATATAATGTAAAGGAGGGCAACTACAATTAATAATACTATATGTATGTTTGACAATGTTAATAGAATACTTTTTAAAAATTTTCATCACACAAAAATAGTTTGTAGCTGTGCACAGAGTTGAATATGCTATTGTCATGATTATTTCTAAATATATAAAAATATCAAATCTTATGTTGTAGACATGAAACTAAAATATCAGTGTATGCCAATTATATATAAATAAAACATAGAAAAAATAGAATGGAAAACAAGCAGTTTAAACTTAGTTTTATACCTCCATCAAATGGAACAAAAATAATTCTTCATTCAATCTTGAGGAGCATGTCAATCTTCACAAGCATAATTTCAATGCAAATTATTTTAATCCAGGAATAATGTTGACCCTGAAACAAGGCACTAGCCTTATTTCTGTGCTGCTATTAGAATCAGAAGGTCTCTGGTGGGAGGAGTAAGGACATGGCTTTTCAAGCTCATACAAAAAAAGACTTAAGATACATTAACACTCTCTAATCATTAATTTCCCACACAAAAGTGAGGTTATACATATTTTCTATTCAGATGTCAATTTAGAATGTAACTTGCACTATTGTGACTTCTCTCCTTCTAAAATGTCTTATTTGTACATTTTAGTCTAATATTGCTAGAAAAGAAATACTTAGGAAAATGGATGTCAGATATGACATGATCTGCAGCTCTTTTAGAGATATCAAATTCTTAACCAGTCAAATATAGGCCAGGTGACACTTTTTGAACTGTGGATACCGAAATGAAGAAAAAAAAAAAAAAAAAAGATCAGGTTCACTGTTGCAGGGAGCCTAAATTTTAATGGTTAATGTAACTAGCAAACAAATGAATAAACATAACATTTTATATTAAGATACATTCTATGAAGGGGTTTCCCTGGTGGCTCAGTGGTAAAGAATCCACCTGCTGATGCAAGTGTGGGCTTGATCTCTGGGTGGAGAAGACCCCTTGGAAAAGGAAATGGCAACCCACTCCAGTATTCTTGCCTGGGAAGTCCAATGGACAGAGGAATTTGGTGGACTGTAGCCCTATAGGGTTGGAAAAAATTCAGACATGATGCAGCAACTGAACAACAGCAACAATAACAATAGAAATATTCTATGAAGAAAAATAAATTAGGATTCTGGGTTAGAAGAGTAACTGGACAGTTGTGGGAGGGGATAGCATAAGATATAGTAAATCAGGGAAGGCTTCTCCAAAAAGATAATATTTAAGTTGAAAAAACAAATGATGAGAAAGACTAGTCATGCAAAAACTGGGGAGAAGAATTCCAAGGAGAGGGAACAGTATATGCAAAAGCTTGGCAAGAGAGCAATCTTAATGTATATGAGAAGCAAAAATACCTTAGTTTGGGTAGGTCAAAAAATAAAATGGGAAACAGGTTCAAGATGAGGGTAGAAAACAGATAGAGGCTGGATAATGTAAACATTGAAAGCCAGGGTAAGAAGTCTGAGTTTATCATGAATGTAATGGGAAACCATTAGTGTTTTAAGCAGTGGACAGTAGAGGCAGCAAGACTCTTGCAGTACTTCAGCAAAGATTATGATGAATATTGGGACTATTTAGGTAGTAGTAATTGAGATGGAAGAAGTGGACTGATTCAGGATATATTTTGGACGTAAGGTACATAAGTTTTAGTGATTGATCACATATGGGGGATGAGGAAAAGAGCAGAATCATAGATGATATCCAGATTTTAAAAGATTAAATGGGTGGATGGCAGTGCCATTTACTAAGATGGAGAATATTGGGAAGGACTAGGTTTTGAGATGGGTTAAGAGTGTTATTCATATATGTTAAATTTGAGATGTCCAGTAGACTACACCGAAACTTCCAAGTAGGTGTTTAGAATTTGGAAATCATTGGAAAGACCAAAGTTGGCTATATTACTTTTGCAGTTATCAATACATAAATGACATTTAAAACTATTGAATTGGATGAACTCACCGAGGGAGAATTTTAGAGAGAAGGTCCAGGACCAAGATTTAGATCATTCTAACGTTAAAAGTGAGGAAGTGTAAGATATAACAAAGGGGGTGAAAAGCTACCAGTAAGTAGAAAGAACAGGATGGGATAGACTCAAGTAAAGTAAGTATTTTTTTAAATTTATTTTTATTAGTTAGAGGCTAATTACCTTACAATATTGTAGTGGTTTTTGTCATACATTGACATGAAGTAAGTATTTTTAAAAAGAAGAAGAGGTTGGTTTAAATGCTGCTGGATTTTAGAATAGCATGAAGAGAGAAGAGAGCTCAGTATGTGTGGCTACAAGAAGGTATTTGGTAATCCTGAAAAGAGCACTTTTAGTAAAGTGATAGGGATGGAAGAGCCTGATTACATGGTAGCTATACAAATTTAAGCTTATTACAGTGATGGTATGAATATATGCAAGGCCAGAACATATCCTGAACGTTTTTTTTTTTTAACAATTAAAATTAATCCTCAGATTCAAGGATTTTGTAGTATTACTTTCTTGTATTTTACATATTTTTCATAAAAACTGCTTTTGGAAAAGAGTTCAGCTTTTCGAGGGTCTCTTTTTCTCAATTACCTTAAAATTATACACCAATATATTTTCATTCCTTACAAATTTTGTTGCTTTACTGGTTATCTGGCCCATTGACTTAGACTGAGCCCTAAACAATGGGGTCATTAATCAGCTTTGTCACAAAGCTGACATTTTGAGTCTGCCAGGAGAAAAATGGACTTAAAATCAGCCTTTTTGAAAGAGATAATAGGGATTTATTCATCTCTCCCACAAATGAAAAATATATGAAGAACAAATGCAAGTCAATAGATAGAGTTTTATTATAAATAAACCAAGGATAGAAAAAAAAAAACCTTGGAATACAAGGTAAAGTGAGATTTCCACCATTCAGAAGAGGAAATGGAAGCTCTTTGAGATATAAGAACAAGAATAGGGGGACAGAGAGGAAGAGGAGAAAGGGTGGGGGAAAATTAATTAAATATAAGGTCAAGACCCAGACATATCTACAGATGTTCTGAATTTAGCAGGACAGACAGCATGAGACCTATAATGCTGAGAATAGTCAATTAACACTGTGGAAAAGCAAAGGAAACACAGACTGATGCCCAGAAACAATGCAAATGAATCACACCTCAACCAAAAATCAGAGAGCCAACAAGGGAGGACAAGAATGGGAAGAGCAGACCTTCCATCCAAAGTGAAATGTTTAACTAAGCTTCCCTTTACAGCCATGTTTTAAAGGAAGGGGGATTGAAAGGGAGATCCTCTGTAGGAGAAAAATAGAAAACTTTAAATTTACAGATCCAAAGAGATTGGATCAACCTTGAAGATACTGTTTCCCACCCTTGATTATCAGTACTAGCAACAACTCATAAAGATACTGTTAAAAAATTAAATAGTTAAATATGCTTTTTTTCATATCTGAATCCTAGTATGTTATGTTTCTATCTTGCTGTATCTGAATTTGGTTGAGATTTTACCATATTCATCAACTTCCAAGGAAATGTCTTTATATCCTACTAAAATATGCCCCTTAGAAATTTTAGCTATTTTCCTTTTTGTTCTTTCATAAGTATAGGACAGTTAGCCACATCTGTAATATGATCCTTTTTACAAATAATTATAGTTTCTTAAATCCCAAGCCAGTTCTCTCTGCTCCAGTCTAAATACTATTCTTAACTTTTTGACATTTGTTTTGCATCCCTTTTGGGTCCTACAGAAGTACTCTATCTTTTCTCATCTGTGAGTCTCAAACTTGTCAATATTCCAGTAAAAGAGAACTAATCTTCAGAGAAAATATGAATTCAAAATTTAAAATATATCTTTCATTTTTAATCAAATTTTCTCTAAAAAAATAAAACAGGAACAAACATACCAGAGGAGCGTATCTTGGCTTTGGAGGTGGAGGAGGCATCTGGCACCAACAGAGGCGTTTGACTCTAGGTGATGGCAGTAAAGGCTCACAAGGAGGTAGTGGTGGTCTTTTTCTTGATGGAGGAACTCTACCTGCACCTATTTCTTTTCCTTTTTCTTTGAATGTAGTCCTCCGGGATGGCATTTTGATTCCTCTTTTTAGTTCCACTGCATCCTTCTTTGAATCTGTAGATGTGGCATCTGATTCATCAACTCTCATTTTAGGTCCAGGTTTAAATAGAGACTCTTCAGATTCAGCATTGGAACTTTTGAGCATTTCAGTCTTCTTTAGGTTTCTTTTGGAAGACACATCAGATTCAGCATCACTAGACTCTGTGTCCTTCTTTGCACTCTTTTTGGAGTCTTCCTTTGAATCTCGTTTAACCTTCTTTGACTCCCAATCAGACTCAGTTTCAGTAGACTCTTCAGATTTCATTGCAGACTTCTTTTTGTCATCTTTCCTTAAATCTTTCTTATCTTTCTTTGAATCTTTCCCACCCTTTTTTGCATCCCATTCAGATTCAGAATCGGCATCAGTAGACACAGCATCCTTCTTGGCATCCTTTTTCTTGTCATTTTTCTTGCCCTTTTTCGAATCTTTCTTTGCATCCTTTGAGTCTCCAGATTCTGCATCAGTAGACTCTGCATCTTTCTTGGCATCCTTTTTCTTATCATCTTTCTTGCCCTTTTTTGAATCTTTCTTTTCATCCTTTGAGTCTCCAGATTCTGCATCAGTAGACTCTGCATCTTTCTTAGCACCCTTTTTATCATCTTTCTTTGAATCTTTCTTTGCATCCCCTGAGTCTCCAGATTCTGCATCAGTAGACTCTGCATCTTTCTTGGCACCCTTTTTCTTAGCATCTTTCGTGCCCTTTTTCGAATCTTTCTTTGCATCCTTTGAGTCTCCAGATTCTGCATCAGATGCAGCATCCTTCTTGGCATCCTTTTTCTTGTCATCTTTCTTTGACTCTTTCTTGCCTTTCTTTGCATCTTTTGAGTCTCCAGATTCTGCATCAGTAGACTCTGCATCCTTCTTTGCATCCTTTTTGGTGTCTTTCGCTGCACCCTTCTTACCTTTCTTTGCATCTTTCGTTGCATCTTTTGAATCTACAGATTCAGCATCAGAGCCCTTCCCCTTTGCATCTTTTTTTACATCCTTCTTTGTGGGCTTCTTCGAATTATTCTGTGAATAATTCTTTAACAACATATTAAATTTCATGCGTAGAGTATCTGACTCCCCTGAATGCATCCTTAAACCCACATTTGATCTATTTTTTGAGAAAGTCTCTGATATGGCACCAGAATTATTCTTTGAGCTCTTAGAGTACTTATTTGTACTTATGGATTCAAATTCCATCTCCTTGGAATCTTTTGAATATCTCTGATCTTTGTTTTGATGCTTTATTGAAACTGGTATAGAATCTTTGGATTCTGGGTTTGCTTCTGATTTGGACTGTAACTTCTTAGATAGTTGACTTTCATGTGATGATTTTGATGGAGTTTTATCTGCTTCATTTCCTCTTTTAGGTTTCTCATCTATTTCATGTGGGCCTGTGTCTTCCTTGGAAATTTTCTTCAAAGTTGTTCCTTTTTTGTCATCTTTGCACTTTCTAGATTCTGCCTTGTTAGAATGGGTTATATGTCTGAATGAGGCCTGTCTCCTGATGGTTAAATTAATAGATAGACTTTGAAATTTTGTCCTTAAAGAATTCCTTATCCATATATGAGCTGGCTCCTGAAGTTCATGTACATTTCTTTTGTCAAGTATCTGAAAAAAATGGTTTGAATAATGATAAGTTTTTTAATGTGTTATGTCTTTTTCATATTGAAACAAATAGTCTAGCTTTTCGATGACCATCTATTTAGATTGTGTCTTGTTTCTTTTTCAACATTCTGTGTGTGTTTGTATGTGTATGTGAGAAAACTCCACTTTGGAAATAAAATTAATTTAAGAGGAACCTCAGAATATCCTCAGTGATTCATATTAGGATAAGAAGGGGTCGACAATGATTCATGACATTTCAGGACCTGGCCTCACAATAGATAATAAATTCATTTAGAACTCCTACATGGGAGAGATATTTTGAACCATTTCGCGTACCTTTCTGCCCCAAAATAGATAAAAAAAAATAAGCTGATACTCTTGAAGTTTGCCGTGATAATTCTTATGATAGTTTACAATTCTGTAGGCTTCAGGGTTAGCCTGATTTCTACATCTACTTTCAAGATTTTCTTACCAAATTGAAAGCCTAAGATCTCTGCTGTGAAGAACTGCTGAAAACAAATACATAAAATAAAACAAGTGTCTTATCTGCATTAATTAGTGTAGCAGTAGCATATTATTATAATTTTTGTTTTACTTCTGTCCAAACATTTGTCAAGGCTGGTTGCCATAGTGACCACATAGACTAATTTTACATTTACTTCTTATATTTTTTCCATTTTTATATGGAATGAAAGGAAGACCATGAAGAGAAGCATGAAACTTGGATCTCTATAGATGTAAATAAATGGCCCTTGAATAAATGCATTGACTATAGCTCTGCTTTGGGAGATGCTTTTAAAACATATTTTGCTATCACTATGGATGACCTCTGTAAGCTAACTTTTCTTTTGGTTAGTTGAAAGGATAACTACACTTTATTAAAAAAAATAGAAAACTTGAATCTCCAAGTATCTGGTATTTGAATTCTAGATTAAAGAAAATGTAAAGGCCCTGAAACCTCAAGATTGGCTCCTATTCTAAAACTCAAATTTTACATGTTTTTGCAGCTGGTAAACATTTCCTGAGAGATCCCACCAGTTTCAGTATTAGATTCTCCAGCTTACCAAGCCTATGAGCTTTAAAATGCCTTTGAAATGGAGAAACACATATAAGTTCAATCAGAAACAGCTGGGGACAATCTGCTATACAGGGAATTATACACCTAAAATATTTGCCTCCTGAAGGTATCAAAATTCAAATTATGTATTTTATTTGTATGTATGTATTGTAACATATTATATTTAATTAAAAATGATCTTGTCAATACTCACAGGAACTGTGATTTGTATTTGTGAAGGTCTTAATATCTTTTTTCCATCTGACTGGGATGGTTTGGGAAGTGCTGTAGTGAAATATTTTTGATTCCATAATTTTTTGTTTGATTCAATGACTGAAATGAGAGAGGATAAGAAACAATTTTGCAGCTAATAGCCATACTTTCATCAGTCCTGAAATATTCCTGAGCAAGGAATACAGTTTAATTTAAACTAAATTATAACTCAAAATACAGTCCCCCAGCCTAGAGTTTGTAGTTTATTTGCATGACAGTTAAGGGAAAATAAAAATCGATTGTTCCATTTAGAACCAAATTAAGTTTAAAATGACATTTGTAATTTTACTTTCTAGATTAAACCAATATATGCACTACCATGTGTAAAATAGATAGGTAATGGGAAGCTCCTGTATAACACAGGGAGCTCAGCTCAGTGCTCTGTGATGACAGAAGGGGTGGGATGGGGTAGTGGAAGGGAGGCTCAATAGGGAGGGGATATATGAATATTTATAGCTGATTCATGTTGCTGTGCAGCAGAAACTAACAAAACATTGTAAAGCAGTTATCCTCCAATTTAAAGTATAATGAAAATAATAGTCACAGTAATACAACCAAACAATAGGAATGGAAAATAAAGAAACTGTTTCCTTCCAAACATCTCCATCATCTCCACTACCTTCATGTCATTTTGTTCAGATTGCAGAGCATATGACTTCTTCTATAGTCCCCGTAATAGCTATTAACAGAGCATCAGTTAAAAGTCTCAATTGATTAAGTGTTTATGTTACTCCTCCTCTGTCCTCAATGACATCCCAAGCCATAAAAATTAGGGCCACAGGCACAAATGCTACATTCAGTTCTGACACTCTTATTTAAAGAAGGGGCATGCACACATTTGAGGGCACCCAGAATAGAGTGATCAGGAGGATCAAGCTATCTGGAAGCTATCAAAAGAAGAAAAGTGGGATAGTTTAGATAGTTCTTCTGGAGATTAACAAGAGATGTGATCATTATATTCAAATATTTAAAGAGCTGTTACATAAAAGAGTAGTAGTAGTAATAGTAGTAGTAAGATAGCTGCAACTGCTAACACATATATATCACTTGCTATATGCTGGACTGTGTTTTAAGCACTTTCTATATATCAACTCTTAGTCATTGCAACACTTTGATTAGTTAATACAATTCATGATTGACTCTGTTTTACAGATGTAGAAAAATAAAGCACCTAGAGAGGTTAAATTACTTGCCCCCAAATCACAAATTTAGCAGAAGAGTTAAGATTCAAGCACAGATAGTTTGGCTCCAGAGTCCATGCTCTTTTTTTTTTTTTTTAATTTTTTTTTATTAGTTAGAGGCTAATTACTTTACAATATTGTAGTGGTTTTTGTCATACATTGACATGAATCAGCCATGGATAAACAGTGTGGAGATTTCTTAAAAAACTGGAAATAGAACTGCCATATGACCCAGCAATCCCACTTTTGGGCATACACACCGAGGAAATCAGATCTGAAAGAGACACGTGCACCCCAATGTTCATCGCAGCACTGTTTATAATAGCCAGGACGTGGAAGCAACCTAGATGCCCATCAGCAGACTAATGGATAAGGAAACTGTGGTACATATACACCATGGAATATTACTCAGCCATTAAAAAGAATTCATTTGAATCAGTTCTAATGAGATGGATGAAACTGGAGCCCAATATACAGAGCGAAGTAAGCCAGAAAGATAAAGACCATTACAGTATACTAACACATATATATGGAACTTAGAAAGATGGTAATGATAACCCTATATGCAAAACAGAAAAAGAGACTCAGATGTATAGAACAGACTTGTGGACTCTGTGGGAGAAGGCAAGGGTGGGATGTTTCAAGAGAACAGCATCGAAACATGTATATTGTCTAGGGTGAAACAGATCACCAGCCCAGGTTGGATGCATGAGACAAGTGCTCGGGCCTGGTGCACTGGGAAGACCCAGAGGGATGGGGTGGAGAGGGAGGTGGGAGGGGGGACCGGGACGGGGAATACATGTAAATCCATGGCTGATTCATTTCAATGTATGACAAAAACCACTGCAATGCTGTAAAGTAATTAGCCTCCAACTAATTTAAAAAAATGGAAAAAAAAAAAGATATTTCCTAAAGTTTTAGCTGTTCAACACATGAACTGTCAACTTTCTTCTTTCTGACTACAGGAATATTTTAAACACACACACACACATACCAATATTCATGCTTCTCTTAGATTTTAACAAAAACTCAATGTTTTTTTATGCTTTATCACATTGAATGGAAGACACTAGTCATTTTCCCTAAAATTATTTTCAAATATAATTTTAATTCTTACTTGGTATGGAATTATCACATGATTCGATGTTTATTTCTTGCCTGTTTAAAAAAGAAAATGTTTGAATTAATACTATGTCTAATAATAATAATAATAATAATGATTATTATTACTAAGATGCCATTAATAGTAATGCTGTTAGAAATCTGATGTGTTCTCTGAATTCCATTATCTAAGATTGTCTACCTCTAATCCACAATTCCCTTCCTCTAAATCAAGTTATAGATGTATACGACTGTATTTCTCATCAGAAAATTGAATAAAAATAGACTATAGATCAAAACTGAAATAAAAACACTTCAATTAAAGTAAATAAATTAATTTTAAAAACTTGGTAAAGAGAAGGAAATATTATCTTATGTGCATATCTAAATAAACTTACTAATGACAAATTTAACTTAGTAAAAAAAAAATCCACTAATTTGAAAAATTCTATAACATGTAAAATATCTTATTTAATTATATAGAACAATAAATAGAATTAGTTCCCCTGCAATTTTCTAATGAAAACATCTAAATCAGTATGAACCATATATCTTCTAAATTCACTACATAAATTTTGAAGACAACCTACCACTTTTTAATATTCTTAGTACTTAAATTAAATTAAACCACTAATGATGTGTGAGAGGGGAGCATATAAGTGTTGATCTGTATTTTGAGTTGCTCCTACACATGAGACAATTGGTCCATGGTAGTTTCCATTTGGAAAGTATTCATTTAATTTTGTAATGATTGTGTTGTCTATCGAAGATACACATGGTATAATTTGTTTTTAATTTTAAAATTTTTATCTTTTTAAAATTGTATTTTATTTAAGTATTGCTTCCTTATTAATTAGCAGGAACAGTAGAATGGAACCATTGCTAATTCTGAGATTGTACTTCTGTGTGCTAAGTCACTTCGGTTGTGTCAAACTCTTTGCAACCCAGAGTCTCTAGATGTGGCTTGATCAAGTCTATTTAAAAACTCTCACAGGTTATTTGGACACTCAGTTCTAGTTATGAATCACACTCAGTTCTATTTATGAATTAATGGTCTTGAAAAAGAAAACTTCATAGATTTCTGAAATAGTCAAACCTGTGATGTTTGCTTTTTCAAAAAAAAAAAGTAGATCAGTGGTCTATTCATCTGTATTGAAACCACATTTATTCTATAGCATAGCTAGAAGGTTAAATGGCCTGGGATCCTGGAAATCTTATAGTTTGAAAGTTCGAAATGCTGGCTGGATCACTACCTTCACATTCTGGGAAAAATACTTTGCACCTGTATTGATTTTGACTTCTTTGCTACAGTCTAAAGTAATCCTTTTCAAACTTTCTTTTGAGCATGATTCAATATAGATGATGTGTGGATAGTTCAAATTCTACTGTAATAATATACCTTATAAATTATGCATTAAGATAGAAAATTTTAAGAGATGAAATAAAATACATAAATTGAAGCTGTAATACCCTGTTCACACATTCCAACTGATTATCTTGCATGTGCATCTCATTTTGGAAAACACTAGAAAAGGCAATCAAGGAACAATAAGAAATGGGAAAAGAGTCAAATATCATAACATGTCTACCTTGTATATGGCCTTCCCAGATGGTAAAGAATCTGCCTGCCAATTCAAGACATGAAAGAGATGTGGGTAAAAAAAAAAAAAAAAAAAAGAAAGAGATGTGGGTTTGATCTCTGGGTTGGGAAGATTTTTGCCAGTATTTTTGCCTGGAGAATTCCATGGATAGAGGAGCCTTGCAAGCTATGGCCCATAGGGTCACAAAGAGTTGGACACTACCAAAGTGACTTAGCACACACTGCCTTGTATAAAAGTGGCCTCAGTCTCAAATCATTAGGGCTTTAATATAGTTAAAATCCTGATAATTTTAATTCATTTCAAAGAGTACATTTTAGTGCAATAAATGATTGTGTGCATACGGTTTTGTTACATAGGTGATCTGAACCTATATTTTGAAACACAGGGGAAAATTAGTGACAGAAGCTGGAAGAGAATGGAAGGAATATTTAGTTCTAAAAAGAAAAAAAAAAAAACCCTGACAATTTAAGATTTTTATCACAGGACAAATATTTTTCAAAAGTGAGTGTGAAATAAAAACATTGTTTTTATATTAAAATAAAAAAAATTGTGAAAGTTGTATGGCTAGCATAAAGTACTAAAACAAATGCAAGTAAGAATTCTTAGTTAAAAAAGAAAAAAGAATTCTTCAGGTAGAAGGAAATGACCTAAGGTAATACATACTTAAGATAAAATAAAGAGCATAAGAGAGCACATATTTGGGTGCAGAACATGAATATTAAGTATTTACACATGATAATCTGGTGAGTTTAAAATAAAAATTATAAATTTAAACACAAAATTTATAGTGGTAATAAAGATTTGTGAAATAATTGGAGTTAAAGTGTTATAAGAAGCTTGATTCTCTGGGAGTTGTAAAGATACTAATTTGTTATATACCTCTATAAATTAAAACATAACCACTAAAGAATAATGAAAAGTGTATAAATAAAATAATAGAGAAGGTAATGTAATTAAAATGTTTGATTAATATAAGGGAAAGCAATAAAGGATAAATGAACAAAAACATGGGGCAAATAATAAAGCTAAAATGAAAGATGTAAATCCAAACGTAAAGCAGTTACATTAAAAGCAAATGGTCTGGGGACTTCCCTGGTGTGCATTGAGTAAGAATTTGTCTGCCAAAGCAGGAGACGCAGGTTTGATCCCTGGTCTGGGATCAAAGTTTCCACATGCTGCAGAACAACTAAGCCTGCGAGCCTCAACTACTGAGTTTGTTTGCCATAACTACTGAAGCCTGTGAACCTAGATCCTGTGCTCTGTAATGAGAAGCTACTGCAGTGAGAAGCTCATGCCCAACAAGAGTAGCTCCAGCTCACCACAGCTAGAGAAATGCTCGCAAGCAGCAACAATGCAGTGAATTCTTTACCCTCTGAGCCACCAGGGAAACCCAAGAATACTGGGGTGGGTAACCTGTCCCTTTTCCAGGGGATCTTCCTGACCCAGGAATCAAACCAGGGTCTCCTGCATTGTAGGCAGATTCTTTACCAACTGAGCTACCAGGGAAGCTGAAGAAAGACCCAGTGCTGCTAAAAATAAATAAATAAATAAGTAAGTAAGTAAGTAAGTAAGTAAATAAATAAATAAATAAACTTAAAAAAGCAAATGGACTAAAATCAACAAGTTATAGAGTTTTTCTGTGTAACTTTGGGCCTATAATTAACAATACTGTGTTTTACACTTAAAAATTTGGTGAGTAGTTCTAATGTTTAATTTTCTTACCACAGAAAAGTATATAGACTAAGTAGACCACTTAAACCATGAATCTGTCACTGGATTATAATAAATAAACCTAAAATATAAGAGAACATGATGTTTTATTGTTTCTTTTTTTAATGGAAAAGGGATACACTGTGTACCTTAATGGATAATAAGCTAGTGGAGCTAAACTAATGTCAAAGTCAAATTTAAGATACATAAAAATAAATAGGAATATTTTATAAAGGTAAAGGGGTTAATCCAACAGAAAGATGTAATAATTCTAAATATGCATGTACTCACTGACATAGCTCTAAAAACCATAAAAATATAAAAGAAAAAGTAATGTGCAAAACTGACAATTATAGTTGGGAACTTTAGCATATTTATTTAAATAATTAATAGAACAAGAGGAAAAGAATATAGAGTAGAGATATAGAAAAGTTGAATAACATGATTGACAAAACTTAGCATAATATAAAGACATTACACCAAATAACTGCACAATACTATACATTTTTTTCAAGTTCACATGGAACATTTAACAAAAGTGACCATAGACTAGGCAATAAGCAAATCTCAACAAGTATCAAAGTACTAAATCATATGGCATATGTTTGCTACTTACAGTTGAATAAAGCTAGAAATCAACAACAAAAATGAAAAAAAATCTAAACAATTGGAAATTAAAAATACAATCTATGGATCAAAGAATAAATTACAAAGGAAGCTAGAAAATATTTTTAAAACTTTTTGAATTGTATAAGGTAAATACAGTATTGAAATATTTGTGGGATGTAAAAACCTATTTAAAACTTTATAACTTTAAATTTGTAAATTAGAAAAGAAGAATAGCTGAAAAGTCAATGTTTTAAGTATCTAGTTTAAGAAGCTAAAAACAGAACAGCAAAACAAAGCCAACATATATAAGAGGAAAAAATAATAAAATTATTATCAGAAAGGAATGAAGAAGCAAAAGCTTTATGCTAATATATTCAAAATTTAGATGAAATAGGCAAATTCCTTTAAAAAGAAAACATATCAAATCTGAAACAAGGGTTAAGTAGAAAATATGGGTTACCGTATGTATACTAAAGACATTGTTTGATCATTAAACACTTACTGACATAGAGAATTCCAGGTGTGGATGTCTTCATTGATTAATTCTCCCAAACACCTAAGGAAGAGAAACTAACAATTATTCAAAAAATCTTCCAAAGAACAGAAAAAGAAGGACTTATCAATTTATTCTATGGAAAGAACATAACCTTGATACGAAAATCTGATGAGGTCATTAATAGACCATTACAGTATACTAACACATATATATGGAATTTAGAAAGATGGTAACGATAACCCTATATGCAAAAAAAGAAAAAGAGACTCAGATGTATAGAACAGACTTGTGGACTCTGTGGGAGAAGGCGAGGGTGGGATGTTTCAAGAGAACAGCATCGAAACATGTATATCTAGGGTGAAACAGATCACCAGCCCAGGTTGGATGCATGCGACAAGTGCTCGGGCCTGGTGCACTGGGAAGACCCAGAGGGATGGGGTGGAGAGGGAGGTGGGAGGGGGGACCGGAATGGGGAATACATGTAAATCCATGGCTAATTCATTTCAATGTATGACAAAAACCACTGCAATGTTGTAAAGTAATTAGCCTCCAACTAATAAAAATAAATGAAAAAAAAAAAAAGAAAAACATCACAGACTTATATCCCTCATAAATATAAATACCCCAGGCCTTAAACAGTTGATCTAATTCAATACATAAAAAGGATACTCTATCACAATCAAACAGGATTTAATTCAGGTTAGCTTAACATTTGAAATTCACCACATTAACACATCAAAATAAAGAAGGGAAAATTATATGAACATTTCAATATGCAATCTAACAAATTCATGGTAAAATTTTAGCAAATAAAAATTGGAAAGAAACTTCCTTAACCTGATAAAGGATATTTACAGAAAACTAGAGAAAATACGAATACTCAGTGCTGAAGCATTAGAAATATTCCCCTTAAGCTCAGGAACAACAAAAGGATATCTGCTAGCACAACTTCAATGTAACATTTTACTGGAGATTCTAGCTAGTGCAATAAGACAAGAAAAAATATAAACAAAACGTCTAAGAATAGGGGAAAAAAGAAATAAAACTGTTAGTATTTACAGGCAGCATGTTTATGTAGAAAATCCATAATACCTATAGACACACAATTAGAATTAATAAGCTAATTTAACAAAATAGATATAAGATTAAATGTGAAGATCAATTATATTTATATATACAACAAAGCAAGTAGAAAATATTTTAATAATACAATTTGTCAGTTCAGTTCAATCACTCAGCTGTGTCCGACTCCTTGTGACCCATGGACTGTAGCACGCCAGGCTTCCCTGTTCCTCACAAACTCCCAGAACTTGCTCAAATTCAGGTCCATCAAGTCAGTGATGCCATCCAACCATCTCATTCTCTGTTTTTGCCTTCTCATCCCACCTTCAACCTTTCCCAGCATCAGAGTCCTTTCCAATGAGTCAGTTCTTCACATCAGTTGGCCAAAGTATTGGAGCTTCAGCTTCAGCATCATTCTTTCCAATGAATATCAGGACTGATTTATTTAGAACTGACTGGTTTGATCTCTTTGCACTTAAAGACTCTCAAGAGTCTTCTCCAAGACCACAGTTCAAAAGTATCAATTCCTTGGCATTCAGCTTCCTTTATAGTCCAACTCTCACATCCACACATGACTACTGGAAAAACCATAGCTTTGACTAGATGCACTTTGTATGCAAAGTAATGTCTTTGGTTTTTCATATGCTGTCTAGGTTGGTCATAGCTTTTCATCCAAGGAGCAAACGTATTTTAATTTCATGGCTGCAGCCACCATTTGCAGTAACTTTAGAGCCAAAGAAAAATAAAGTCTATCATTGTTTCCATTGTTTCTCCATCTGTTTGCCATGGAGTGATGGGACTGGATCCTAGGATCTTAGTTTTTTGAATGTTGAGGTGTTTTTTTTTTTTTTTTTCTTCTCTTCCATTTTTAAAAATTTTATTTATTTATTATTTTACTTTACAATGTTGTATTGGTTTTGCCATACATTGACTTGAATCCTCCATGGGTGTACATGTGTTCCCCATCCTGAACCCCCCTTCCACCTCCCTCCCTGTTGAGTTTTAAGCCAGCTTTTTCATTCTCCTCTTCCACTTTCCTCAAGAGGCTTTTTGGCTTCTCTTTACGTTCTGTCACAAGGGTGGGGTCATCTATGTATCTGAAGTTATTGATATTTCTCTCAGCAATCTTGATTCCAGCTTGTGCTTCATTCAGCCTGTCATTGCACATGATGCACTCTGCATCATGGCATCTGGTCCCATCACTTCATGGCAAGTAGATGAGGAAACAGTGAAGACAGTGACAGAGTTTATTTTTTTGGGCTTCAAAATCACTGCCGATTGTGACTGCAGCTATGAAATTAAAAGAAGCTTGCTCCTTGGAAGAAAACTTATGATCAGCCTAGACAGCATATTAAAAAGCAGAGACATTACTTTGCCAACAAAGGCCTGTCTAGTCGAAGCTATGGTTCTCCAGTAGTCATGTATGTATGTGAGAGTTGGACTATAAAGAAGACAGAGCACCAAGAATTGATGCTTTTGAACTGTGGTGTTGGAGAAGACTCTTGAGAGTTCCTTGGACTGCAAGGAGATCCAAACAGTCCATCCTAAAGGAGATCAGTCTTGGGTGTTCATTGGAAGGACTGATGCTGAAGCTGAAACTCCAATACTTTGGCTACCTAATGCGAAGAACTGGCTCCTTTGAAAAGACTCTGATGCTGGGAAAGGTTGAAGGCAGGAGGAAAAGGGGACGACCGAGGATGAGATGGTTGGATGGCATCACAGACTCAATGCACATGAGTTTGAGTAAACACCAGGAGTTGGTGATGGACAGGAAGGCCTGGCATGCTGCAGTTCATGGGGTCGCAAAGAGTCAGACACGACTGAGGGACTGATCTGAACTGAACTCTGCACATATGTTAAATAAGCAGGGTGACAATATACACCCTTGACGTACTCCTTTCCCAATTTGGAACCAGTCTGTTGTTCCATGTCCAGTTCTAAGTGTTGCTTCTTGACATTCATACAGATTTCTCAGGAAGCATGTAAGGTGGTCTGGTATTCCCACCTCTTGAAAAATTTTCCACAGTTTGTTGTGATCTACACAGTCAAAGACTTTGGTGTAATCAATAAAGCAGAAGTAGATGTTTTTTATGAAACTCTCTTGCTTTTTCTATGATCCAATGGATGTTGACAATTTGATCTCTGTTTCCTATGTCTTTTTAAATTTCTGCTTGAACATCTGGAAATTCTTGGTTCACGTACTTTTGAAGCCTGAATGGAGAATTCTAAGCATTGCTAGCACATGGAATGAGTGCAATTGTGTGGTAGTTTGAACATTATTTGGCATTCCCCTTCTTTGGGATTGAAATGAAAACTAAACTTTTCCAGTCCTTTGACCACTGCTGAGTTTTCCAAATTTGCTGGCATACTGAGTGCAGCACTTTAACAACATCATCTCTTAGGATTTGAAATAGCTCAACTGGAATGCCATCACCTCCACTAGTTTTGTTCATAGGGATGCTTCTTAAAGCTCATTTCACTTCACATTCCAAGATGTCAAGCTCTAGGTGAGTGATCATACAGTCGTGGTTATCTAGGTCATGAAGATCTTTTTTGTATAGTTCTTCTGTGTATTATTTCCACCTCTTCTTAATATCTTCTGCTTCTGTTAGGTCCATGCCGCTTCTGTCCTTTATTGTGACTATCTTCAAGTGAAATGTTCCCTTGGTATCTCTAATTTTTTTGAAGAGATTTCTAGCTTTTCCCATTCTACAGTTTTCTTCTATTTCTTTGCATTGATCATTGAGGAAGGCTTTCTTATCTTTCCTTACTATTTTTTGGAACTCTGAATTCAGATAGAAATATCTTTCCTTTTCTCCTTTGCCTTTAGCTCCTCTTCTTTTCACAGCTATTTGTAGGGCCTCCTCAGACAACTATTTTGTCTTTTCTACATTTATTTTTCTTGATGATGATCTTGATCACTGCCTCCTGTACAATGTCATGAACCTCTATCCATAGTTCTTCAGGCACTGTGTCTATCAGATCTAATTCCTTGAATCTATTTGTCACTTCCAGTCTATAATCATAAGGGATTTGATTTAGGTCATACCTGCATGTGGTTTTAAGCATTTTGTACTTATGTTAATGACATATAGTATAAGTACAAAATACTCAAAATAAATTTTAAAATATATGTGCAATGCTTCTACACTGAAGGGTACAAATCAATGTTAAGATAAAGAAAACATAAGTAAATAGAGCTATATACTATATTCAGAAGGTTCAATGCTATAAATGTAACAATTCTTCCCAAATTGATACACTGATTCAATATAATCCCAATAAAATTTTCTCTGACTTTTTCTGATAACTGACTAGATAATTTTAAATTTTATATGAAAATAAGAGCCAAGAATATACAAGACAATTTGAAAGATAAACAATCAATGTGAAGGATATTTATTACCAAATATCAGTATTATATATTGATATATGTTACCAAATATCATTTACTAAAAGGTGAGAGCAATTAAGATGATGTATACAGGTCAAGAAGCAACAAATAGAACCTGATATGGAACAATGCACTGACTAAAATTTAGGAAAGGAGTACAATGAGGCTGTGTATTGTCACCCTGCTTATTTGAATTACATGCAGAGTATATCTTGTGAAATGCCTGGCTGGATGAAGCACAAGCTGGAATCAAGATTGCCAGGAGAAATGTCAATAACCTCATGTACACAGATGGCACCACCCTTATGACAGAAAGTGAAGAGGAATTAAAGAGCATCTTGATGAAGGTGAAAGAGGAGAGTTAAAATGCTGGCTTAAAAGTCAACATTCAAAAAATGAAGATCATGGCATCTGGTCTTATCCCTTCATGGCAAATAGATGGGGGAAATAATGAAAACAGTGAGAGATTTTTATCTTCTTGGGCTCCAGAATCACTGTGAACAGTGACTGTAGTCATGAAATTAAAAGACACTTGTTCTTGGAAGAAAAATCATGACAAACTTAGACAGCATATTAAAAAGAAGAGACATTACTTTGCAGACAAAGGTCCATATAGTCAAAGCTATGGTTTTTCCAGTGGTCATGGATGAATGTGAGAGTTGAGCATAAAGAAAGCTGAGTGCCAAAGAACTGACGCTTTTGAACTGTGGTGTTGGAGAAGACTGTTGAGAGTCCCTGGGCTGCAAGGAGATCAAACCAGTCAACCCTAAAGGAAATCAACCCTGAATATTCATGTCCAACTCTTTGTGACCCAATGGACTATACAGCCTATGGAATTCTCCAGGTCAGAATACTGGAGTGGGTTGCCTTTTCCTTCTCCAGGGAATCTTCCCAACCCAGAGATTGAACCCAGGTCTCCCTCATTGCAGGAGGTCTTTCTGCCAGATGAGCCACAAAGGAAGCCCCAAAATACTGGAATGGCTAGCCTATTACGTCTCCAGCGGCTCTTCCCAACCCAATAATTGAACCAGGGTCTCTTGAATTGCAGGTGAATTCTTTAACAACTGAGCTATCAGGGATGGAAGGACTGATGCCGAAGCTGAATCTCCAATACTTTGGGCACTTGATGCAAAGAGTCAACTCATTGGAAAAGACCCTGATTCTGGGAAAGATAGAAGTCAGAAGAAGAAGGGGATGATAGAGGATGAGATGGTTGGATGGCATTAGTGACTCAACGGACGTGAGTTTGAGCAAGCTCCGGGAGATGGTGAAGGACAGGGAAGCTTGGCATGCTGCAGTCCATGGGATCACAGAGTCGTACATGACTGAGCAACTGAACAACAACAAGAAGTATTAGCCTGAAGACAAATAACCTACAATACAGATTAAGGAGTTAAAAAATGAGAGCTATACAGATATGGTCATATGAATTGTCCCAAAGTTGTTATGCATTGAGGAAAAATTAGATTTTCAATAAACAGTACTAATCAATTGGATATCTTCAAGGAGGAAAAAAAAGTGTTTCTTGACCTGATCTCACATTACACACTAAAATCAATCCTAGATGTAAAGTAGACCCAAAGGTGAAAGGTAAAAGAGTAAAGTTTCCAGGAGGTAACAAAGGAGATTATCTTAGTGATAGTGGAGTAAACGTTTCTTAAACATGACACAAAAATCTATAACCATAATGGAATAGAATGACAGATTTGGCTTCTGTTATCCAATTATTATTAACTCTAATACTCTTCCTTTTTTCAGTAATGGAGATGTAAAAAAAAAATGAATCGAAGGAAAGACACATTTGTTCTTTCAATATCTTGAGAGAAATAATATAGTCATGACAATAGTAATAACAGTAATAATTAATATGCTTATTATGCTTTCTGTTTAAAACAGTTGCTGCTTAAAATATACTTTCAAAGATACTATATCATTTCATATAATTATACAATTTTTTACTCAGGTTTTTCTGAAGTGAAATTTTTCCCTCAAAATTCTTTATTCTTTTTCAGTTTATATGTACCTTACTTCAAATCTGCCTTTTATAAAATTACTTCTTTCTTGTCCTATTGTTTTTGCTCCACTTGCTTTCACTCATTCCTATTCTTGCAGTTGTATTCCCTAGTAACTGAATGAGTCCATCCTTCAAATTTGAACAAGAAAGTATTATGTGATTTTCATTAATCTGTTCATTCAGCTAATTAATATTGAGCACTGTGAAAAGTTGATAAACGACTCCTCAAAGTATTCATATCCAAATCCCTGAAACCTGTGAATGTTGTTTTAGGTGGAAAAAAAAGGACTTTGCACATGTGACTAAATTAAAACCTTGTGAACAGGAAATTATTCTAGATTACCCAGGAAGACACTAGATATAGTCACTAGAGTTCTTATAAAGAGGGAAACAACGGGGTTAGAGAAGAAGAAAGCAGGCTGATGATAGGCCTTGTTTCCAGCTGTGGTCCAAGAACTAGCCTCAACCCCCTTCAACTATGGTCCAGGATTCCCTGGAGAACATTGTTTTAGACAATCTCCCACAGATAAGACAGACTTTGTGGAAGTCCAAATTTCCAGGAGAATGATTATAGGTTATAATGAGAGCAAAAAATATAAATTTGGGTGCTTGGAGAGGATCAGAGAATACTTGATTTTATAGACATTATCCCTCCCTTAAGGTAGCACAGTATACTGCTAAAAGAAATCTCCTTGGCCTGTGATTTCTCCCATGAGAGGCAGTAAGGTTGTGTGAGTGAGCATCCAGCTTCCTCTGCAGTGTCTGATGCTGTCAAAAAGGATCATTTCTCTGTCACCACCTCTAAAGTACTGAGTCATAAGCAGCATGGGTGGAAGAAAGAAGCTGAGAGAGCAGCAGATATGACCCTCCGAGGGCATTAAAGGGAAATAAATCCTATAGTGTTGCAAACTACATCATGAAGCCTACCCACAAGCTGCTGGAGATGACTTGCTTAGGGATACCCCCAGCTGGCCCACAGGCACCCCTGGAATATCGTGTGCTTTATCCATACATATTCTCACCCTGTGGCTGGTTCCTTGTACATATTTTTAATGATGGTGAGAGTGAGCTTTGAAAGACAGTGAGCATGCACAGAAAGCTGGCATGAATCTGTGGGCCAAGGAGAGACGTTCTGCCACTAGAAAAGTAAAATGGAGACTGTCATCAGTGGGCCTGGTACATTGTAAGACCAAAAGATGGTTACAAGCTTAAGAATTCTGCTGCAAAAGGGATCAAGAAGCATGGAGCAGAAATATCCATAGAGGGTCTGAGAAAACCCCAGAATCCCAAGCAGGTCTGATGGAAGGTATTTCTCTCTCAAAGAATGGAGGAAGTCACTGCTTTTTCAAATGTGAAGCCAGTAATGCAAGACTTCAAAAAACGTGAAAAATCAAAGAAACATGATACCACGAAAGTATCATAATTATCTTCCAGCAACCAATCACAAAGACATAGAGATTTATGATTTATCTAATAAAGAATTCAAAACAGCTGTTTTAAGAAAGTTCGATAAGCTACAAGAAAGCACAGAAAGACAATTCAGAAAGAAATTAGGGAAACAATACACTAACAAATTTAGCAGTTTAACAAAGAGGTGGAAATCACACACACAAAAAAGACTCTCAAGCCGAAGAATATGGTGAATTAAATAAAAATGCAATACGTAGCAGAACACAAAGTAGAATAGATCAAACAGAAGAAAAATCCTAAGAATGGAAAAACAGGACTTTTGAAATAATTGAGTCAGAATAGAACAAAGAAAACAAATGAAAAAGACTGAAAAAATCCTATGTGATCTATGGGATACCATCAAAAGAAACAATCTGTGAATTATTGAAGTCAGAAATCTTACAGTTCAGGAGAGAGTGAGATGATATATTCAAAGGTCTGAAAGAACAAAAGGAATATTATTCAGCTATAAAAAACAGCACACTTGAGTTAGTTCTAATGAGGTGGATGAACCTGGAGCCTATTATACAGAGTAAGTCAGAAAGAGAAACATCAATACAGTATATTAATGCACATATATGGAATTTAGAAAGACAATAAGGACAACCCTGTATGCAAGACAGAAAAAGAGACACAGACATAAAGAAGAGACTTGGACCATGTCAGAGAAGGAAGGGGTGGAATGATTTGAGAGAATAGTGTTCAAACATGCATATTACCATATATAAAATAGATAACCAGTGAAAGTTTGATGCATGAAGCAGGGCACTCAAAGCAGATGCACTGGGACAACCCAGAGGGATGGGATGCAGAAAGAAGTTCAAGATGGAGGGACACATATACACCTGTGGCTGTTTCACGTCATTATATGGCAAAAACCATGCCACAATATTGTAAAGCAATTAACTTTCAGTTGGAAAAAAAAAAACACCCTGCCAACAAAGATCATTCTATCTAACAAAAATTTTCCTTCATAAATAAATGGGAAAAAAATCTCAGACCAAAAAACCTTAAAGAGTTCATCACCATTAGATGTTTCTTACAGGAAATGAAAGTTCTTCAAGGTGAAATTAAAGGATAATAACTAGTAACATGAAAAGATATGAATATATTCAACACACTTGGAAAAGGAGTATATCGTCAAATTAAGGATACTTTAATGCTGTAATATGATTATATGTTAACTTAATTGAAGCTAAGTATTTATCAGTGAAAAATAAAGTATTGCATTAATAAGACTTTTTTAAACTGATGGTAACTGTAAGGCAAAAACTTATAGTAGATACACAAAAGATAAAGGAAAAGGGAAATAAAAACAACTTACTATGATATTAATCAATTCACAAAGGAAGGCAGCAAGAGATGAAGGAAGAAAGAAACAAGGGAACTATAAAACTGTCAGAAAGAATAATATGACATCAGTAAATTCTTATTTATCAATAATTACTCTAAAAGTAAATGGATTAAATTCTCCAAATAAAATACATAGAGTGGCTGAATGAATGTAAAAACAAGACATAACTATATGATATGCACACAAGAGTCACTTCAGTTTTAAGATCACATATAGATTCAAAATGAAGTAATGGAAAAATATATTCCATACAATTGGAAATCAAAAGAGAGCTTTCATCATAAAAAGTAGACATTAGTCCAGAAACCATAATCAGAGAAAAAGAAGGTCCTTTTATGATGATAAAGAGATCAATTCATAAGAGGATATAACAATGATAAATATATATTCAGCAAAGATTAAAATACCTAAATATATTAAGCAGATACTAACAGGTCTTAAGGTAAAAATATACACCAATACAATAATATTGCGGGACTTCAATACCCACTTGCAACAATAGATAGATCCTCCAGACATAAAATCAATAAAGAACAATTCAATTTGGAATATATTTGATACCAAATGGGCCTAACAAACATATACATAATAGTCCATCCAATAACAGTAGGATACATATTCCTCTCAAGAGCACACAGAACAGTCTCCACAAAAGATCATATGTCAAAGAATAAATTTTAGAAAATTTAAGAAGATTGAAATCATAATTGACATCTTTTCCAATCACTATGATATTACAAATATTATACAGTATGATTACAAATCTGTAAATGTGACATTCTATATTAATAGCATGAAAACTGAGAATCACATAATTATCTCAATAGGCACAGAAAAAGCATTGACAAAATATAACATTCTTCCATATAGAAACAATGCTCTCAACAAATTGGCTATAGAAGAAATGTACCTCAATGTAATAAAGGTCATCAATGACAAACTCTCATTTTACATTACACTGAATGTTTAAATGTTGAAAACTTTTCCTTTGTGATCAGGAACAAGTGTGACCACTCTTGCCACTGTTAGTCAACATAGTAGAGGAAACCTTAGCCAGAGCAATTAGGCAAGAAAATAAACACATGACATCTAAATTAGGAATAAGTCAAATTCTTTCTGTTTGCAGATATGTGATCTTGAATACAGAAAGTCCTGAAGATTCTACCAAAAACTATTAGAACTAATCAGCAAATTCAGTAAAGTTGCAGTATACAAAACATAGAAATCAGTTATGCTTTAATACACTAAAACCAAAATACCTGAAAAATAAAGAAAACTATCCGATTTACAAGAGTTAAAAGTAACAAAATCCTTATAAATATATTTAGCCAAATAAGTTAAATAGCTACACACTAAAAGCTATAAGATTTTGATGGAAGAAAATGTAGAAGATACAAATAAATGGAAAGACATTTCAAGTTCATGAATCAGAAGCATAATATTGTTAAAATATCCAGACTACCAACCACAAGCCATCTATAGTTTAAATGCAACCTTTATGAAAATGTCAATGATGTTTTTCACAAAAATTGAAAACACAAATCTAAAATTTGTACAAAACCACAAAAGACTATGAATACCAAAGCATTCTTGAGAAAGAACAATGCTGAAGACTCATGGTTCCTTACTGTAAGCTACTCTTAAAAACTAGAATGTACTTGCATATATATATATATATATATATATATATATATATATATATATATATACTATTATAACAGAATAGAGAACCCAGAAGTACCAAGATAACAAAATGGGGAAAAGATAGCTCTTCAATAAATGTTTCTTTGAAAACTGGATATCCACATGGAAAAGAATAAAAGTGGACTCCTATCTTATACAACTCAAAAAATAAGTTTGAAATGGATTAATGACTTCAACATAGAAGATAAAAAACTTCAGCTCCTAGAAGAAAACAGGAAAAAAGATTTTTGATATTCTCTTGTCCCTGATTTCTTTTTTAACATGTCACCAAGAAAGTACAGGCTAACAAAAAGAGAAATGAATAAGCTGAAAAGCTTTTTTACAGCAAAAGAAACAATAGTAAAAAACAAAACAAAACAAAACAAAAAACTAGGGAATGAGACAACATGTATTCAAATTGTCTATCTGATAAAGGGTTAATATTTGAAATATATGAGACACTGATACAGCTCATCAGCAGAAATAATCCAAATAACCCTACTTTTTTTAAATGAGCAAAGAAACTAGAGACACCTTGTCAAAGTATTTATAACAATGGTCAACAGGTATATGAAAAGATACCCAGCATAATAATCAGGGTAACTAATATCAAAACTAGGGTGTGATATCATCTCATATCTGTTAGAATGGCTCTTATCAAAAAGAGTAGAGACAAGTATTGGTGAGACTGTGGATGAAAGGAGATTTGGGCACTCTTGGTACAGATGTCAATTGGTACAGCCACTGTGGGCAACAAGAGGGAGTTTCTTCAAAAATTAAAAACAAAACTACCATATTTTATAGCAACTCTACTACTGGACATATATCTAAAGGAAATGAAATCACACTTGAAGAGATGTGAGACTTGTCTATCAATCATTTATCTAATTAGCCATGATAAAGAAGGAAGTTATGGCATTTATGACAACATGGAAGGACTTTGAGGGCATTATGATAAGTGAAGTAAGTCAGTGAAAGACATATACAGTACAATCTCACTTATAAATGGATTCTAAAGAAGCCAAACTTAAAGAACAAACTGAGAGGTGGGGGGAAATGCAGAGATGCCATTCAAAGTGTACAGACGTTCAGTTAAAATATGGGTAATTTCTGGGTATTTATTATACAGTGTGTTGACTATAGTTAACAATACTATATTATATACTTGAAATTTGGTATGAGAGTAGACCATAAATGTTCTCACCACAAAAAGAAATAGTAATTTTGTGATGTGGTGGAAGTGTTAACTAATCCTATGTTACAATATACATGCATAACAAACCATCACATTGTACACCTTAAACTTAAACAATGTTTCATGTTAATTGTATCAGCAGAATTCTGTAATAAAAGGAAAGACAATGAGGATACAGAAGAAGAGTTAACTATAGGAGCTATACTTTTAGTGGAGAAAATCCAGCACCCAGTGTCGTGAGTTGATTTGTGCTCCTTATAAAGATACACACAAGTCTTACCAGTTGGTACCTGTGAATTTGACCTTATTTGAAAATAGTGTCTTTTACAGGTGTAGTCAATTTGAGATGAGATAATTCTGGATTAGAGTGGGGCCTACTACAATGACTGGTGTCATTATGAAAAGGGGAAATTTGGCACACACACAGGGAGAGTGAATTCTATGATGTTGGAGGCAGAGATTGAAGTGATGCATCTATAAACCAAAGAACACCAATGATTGCCAGCAATTGCTGTAACCTAGGGTAGAGGCATAGGCCTCCCTCAGAGCCTCAAGGAGCCAAATCTGCTGACACCTTAACTTTGGACTTAAAGCTTCCAAAAGTGTGAGACAATTAAGCCACTTGACTTGTGGTAATTTGTTTTGACCGCCCTAAGAAATTGTCACACTTCAAATTATACTCAGGCATGAGCAAGAAAAGGGCATTTGCTATAATAGAAGAGAAGGCAGAAAATAGGGTTGTAAGATGCCTGTAGATTAGTATATTCAGTAGTGATGATGGTGAAATTTTCCCCTAGCTGAGAGTAGGGTAGAGTATAGTTATTATAGATTTGAGAAGAGAGGAAAAAGTGGGGAACACTCATCTTCAAGAATATGAGAGCTATGAATAGATGATAGAAGTTTAATATTATTGCCAGGTACCATTAACAGTACACTTGCAGTTTGTCATCATAAATATGAATTGAAGCCAATCATCATGGCCACATGTCTTTCCTTAGTCATGTTCAGTTGCAAAAGTGCCACCAACCACTATGGAGTAATAGGATAATCAGATTTAACTAAAATTAGGGTTTTTGCTGGAAGAGATGTCAAAAGGATAGTGGGGAAATGGAATTGAGGATTTATGCAGGGAAACATTTGTGCTAATTCACCATGAGCTTGTAAGAATCTAAAATAGGTAAGAATTTATAATGGGTAAGAATATTAGTAAAGCCATGGAGAAGAGATTGATGAGTGACAGTTCAAAGATTGTAAATCAATGGTAGGTTTTGGAGGGGTGGAAACATTGTTGGAGTGGGGTTATTAAAGTTACCCGAGGCAGTGGTTGAAGAGTGAAATGCTAGAAAGTGAGGTTTTGGAGGGATATGTATGGAAGTGAGCCACTGAAATTAGATGAAAGGCAAGATAATTGGACATTAAAGATGGCAGAGAAGAAGGATGTGCACTCACCTTTTCCTGGGAGAACTCCAAAATTGAAATTAGCTGCTGAACAACCATGGGCAGAAAAAAGTTAGATCCAACCAAAATATGATGTCCCACATCCAAGGGCAAAGAAGAAGCCCAAACAAGATGGTAGGAGGGGCAAAATTTCATTTAGAATCAAACTTTATACAGGCCAGTGATGCTTGAAGGGTGCAAACAAAGCCTTGTGTGCACAGGACCCAGGGACCCCACAGGAGACTGAGCCAGACCTGCCTTTGATTGTTTGAGTGTTTCTTGCAGAGGCACAGGTCATTAGTGGCCTGCCACAGGGACAAGGTCTCTGACTGCAGCAGACCTGGGCGGCACGACATGTGGCATAAGAACTCTTGGAGGAGGTCGCCATTAGCCCCATTATAGAGCCACAGAGTGGAGGACTCACAAACTGGAGAAAATACCAAAGAAATTCTTGCAGTGTTGCAAAAGTTCTGTGGCCCACAACAGATTTCCCAACCTGGAGATCTGGCAAAGGGACTGTGAACTCCCAGGGAATTTGAAGGCCAGTGGGATTTGACTACAGAACGTCCACAGGATTGGGGAAACAAACTTTTGGATGGCACAAAATCTTGTGCACACCAGGACCCAGGAGAAAGGAGCAGTGACCCCACAAGAGACTGAGCCAGACTTGCCTGTGAGTGTCCAGGAGTCTCTGGTGAAGGCATGGCTCAACAGTGGCATGCTGCAGGGCTAGGGGTACTGACTTCAACAATCCTGGGAGCCACAGGGCGCTGGCATAAGTCCTTTGAAAGAGGTCACCATTACTACCATTACTCCTACTATAGTTTTGCCTCAGGCCAAAGTACAGGGAGGGAACACAGCACCACATCAGGAGATAATTGGATTAAAGATTTACTGAGCAAGGCCCCACCTATCAGAACAAAACCCAGTTTGCCCACAGCCAGTACCTAGCATCGGGAAGCTTCCACAAGCTTCTTATCCTTATCCACCATAGGGCAAACAGAATGAATAGGACAATTACAGAAAATCAACCAAACTGATCACATGCATCACAGTCTTGTATGACGCAATGAAACTATGAGCCATGGTGTGTAGGGCTACCCAAGACAGATGAGTCATGATGGAGAGTTCTAACAAAAAATGGTCCACTGGAGAAAGGAATGGCAAACCACTTCAACACTCTTGCCTTGAGAACCCCATGAACAGTATGAAAAATCAAAAACTGAAAGATGAACTCCTCAGATTGGTACGTGCCCAATATACTACTGGAGAAGAGTGGAGAAACAGCTACAGAAGGAATGAATAGGCTGAGTCAAAGTGGAAACAATGCCCAGTTGTGGATGTGTCTGGTAGTGAAAGTAAAGTCCAATGCTGTAAGAACAATAATGCATAGAAACCTGGAATGTTAAGTCCATGAGTCAAGGTAAATTGGAGGTCGTCAAACAGTGAATGTTGACATTTTAGGAATCAGTGAACTAAAGTGGGCTGGGATGCATGAATTTAATTCAGATGACCTTTACATCTACTACTGTGGAAAAGAATCCCTTAGAAGAAATGCAGTAGACCTCATAATCCACAAGAGAGTAAAAAATGTAATACTTGGGAGCAATGTCAAAAACAACAGAATGATCTCTGTTTCTAAGGCAAACCATTCAATATCATAGTAATCCAAGTCTTTGCCCCGACCACTAATGCCAAAGAAGCTCACGTTAAATGGTTCTATGAAGACCTGCAAGACCTTCTAGAACAAACACCAAAAAAAGATGTCATTTTCATCATAGCTGACTGGAATGAAAAAATAGGAAGTCAATAGATACCTGGAGTAATGAGCAAGTTTGGCCTTGGAGTACAAAATGAAGCAGGGCAAAGGCTAACAGAGTTTTGCCAAGAGAACACACTGGTTATAGCAAACAACCTCTTCCAATAACACAAGAGATGACTCTACACATGGACATCACAAAATGGTCAATACCAAAATCAGATTGACTATATTCTTTGTAGCCAAAGATGGAGAAGTTCTATACAGTCTGCAAAAAAGATTGGGAGCTGACTGTGGCTCAGATCATGAACTCCTTAGTGTCAAAATCAGATTTCAACTGAAGAAAGTAGGTAAGAAAAATAGGTCATTCAGGTATGACCTAAAACAAGTTCCATATGATTAAACAGTGGAAGTGACATATAGATTCAAGGGATTAGATCTGATAAACAGAGAGCTTGGAAAGCTATGGATGGAGGCTTGTAACATTGTAGGAGGCAGTGATCAAAACCATCCCCAAGAAGGAAACGCAAAAAGGCAAAATGGTTGTCTTAGGATGCCCTTACAAATAGCTGAGAAAAGAAAAGAAGCAAAAGGTAAAGGAGAAAAGGACACATATACATGGGGGTTGTAAAAAGCCTTTTTAAGTGAACAATGGAAAGAAATAGAGGGAAAAAAAAGAGTGGAAAGACTAGAGATGTCTTCAAGAAAACTAGAGATAACAAGGAAGCATTTCAAAAAAAGATAGGCACAATAAAATACAGAAACAGTATGGACCTAACAGAAGCAGAAGATATCAAGAAATGGTGGCAAGAATACACAGAACAACTGTACAAAAAAGATCTTCATGACCCAGATAATCACGATGGTGTGATCACTCACCTAGAGCCAGACATCCTGGAGTCCACAGTCAAGTGGGCCTTAAGAAGCATCACTACAACAAAGCTAGTGGAGTCAGTGAAATGCCAGGTGATCTATGTGAAATCCTCAAAGATGATGCTGTGAAAGTGCTGCACTCAATATGCCAGCAAATATGGAAAACTCAGCAGTGGTCACAAGACTGGAAAAGGTCAGTTTTTACTCCAATCCAAACAAAGGCAATGACAAAGAATGTTCAAGCTTCCCCACAATCACTCTCATTTGACACACTAGCAAAGTAATGCTCAAAATTCTCCAAGCTAGGCGTCAACAATATGTAAAAGTCAAGAACTTCCAGATGTTCAAGCTGGTTTTAGAAAAGGCAGAGGAATCAGAGATTAAATTGCCAACATCTGTTGGATCATAGAAAAAGCAAAAGAATTCCAGAAAGACATCTATTTCTGATTCATTGACTATGCTAAGGCCTGTGACTGTGTGAATCACAACAAACTGTGGAAAATTCCTAAGCAGATGGGAACACCAGATCACCTTACCTGTCTCCTGAGAAAGCTGTATGCAGTTCAAGAGGCAACAGAACAGGAAGTGAAACAATGGACTGGTTCAAAATTGAGAAAGGAGATTGCTT
This sequence comes from Odocoileus virginianus, assembly GCF_023699985.2. NCBI lineage: Eukaryota > Metazoa > Chordata > Mammalia > Artiodactyla > Cervidae > Odocoileus > Odocoileus virginianus. Next base: position 36,491,907 of record NC_069708.1, on the reverse strand, counting down.
AGGGTAAGGACCAGCCCGAAGACCCTGAGAGCAATCGGAGGGAGCTTTTTTAAACTGTGGGATAGCAAGGGTCAAAATTAACCAGCCCGAACACACTGCCGGAGGTTCGCAAAACAAAGGGACTGAGAAACTCCAGAGAAGAGCCGGCCCATCCCCGCTGGAGGTAGGAGGCAGGGGGGAGGGGAAAAGGGCAAACTCAGCCCCTGAGAAGCCACCCCCTCCCACACTGCAAACAGGCCCCCGGTTCCTATCTAAAGACTTCCTGAGACCCGACTGGCGGTGCACGCTGGGGCCGCGGAGGGAAAAAGCGCGCCATACTGGGGAGATTGCGCCCAAGCCTCTGGCTGCCTGAGCCACTCGCCGCGGAGGGAAAAGGCGCACCGCACCTGGGGAGAGTGCTCCAAGCCTCTGGCTGCCTGAACCGCTCAGGCCGGGAAAGGCACAAAACGCAGGCACAACCGAATCCACGCTTTTGTGGAGTACCCGAAAACTGGAACCGCACTCAATGCAGGGCCCGTTCCATATAGAGCAGCCGGGAGCCTGAGCAGTGTAGACGGGGACAGCACTGACACCCGTGAGCTGGGCAAACCCAGTGTGGCCGGAACATGATGAGTGCTATCCACACAGAGCGGTATCTGTCTGCAGCGCCCCGCCCTCCCCATAGCAGGACTGAACTGAACTAGCGAACCTAAATAAGAGATCACCTCCGCCCGCCTGTCTCAGGGCGGAAATTAGACACCGAAGAGACGGCAAATAGAAGCCAAATAAACAAAGGGAACCGCTTCAGAAAGGACCAGTTCAACAGATTAAAATCCCTGAAGGTAACACCGACTACACGGGAAGGGGCCTATAGATATCGAGAAGTGTAAGCTGGAAAGAGGAGCTATCTGAAATTGAACTGAACCTACACTGACCGCAACAACTCCAGAGAAATTCCTAGATATATATGTATATATATATTTTCAATTAAAAAAATTTTTTTTTCTTTCCTTTTTTTTATTTTTTATTTTTTCTCTTTTATTTTCTTTTAAAATTCCCTATTACTCCCCCATTACTCCTCAACTTTCATTTTCATATATTTTTAAGATTTTTTTAATTAGGGGAAAATTTTTTTTTCTTTTTTTTTTCTTTTTCTTGTTTTTCTCTCCTGTTTCCTTTTAAAGTCCTCTAATACTCCTCTATTATTCCTTAATTTTCATTTTCATTTCACTATAACCTTGACAAAAAAAAAAAAGAGAGAGAGAGAAGCCCTATTTTTAAACCGAACTTCATATATATTTCTAAATTTTTTTTGTGTGTTTGTTTTTGTTTTTAAATATTTAAATATTGTATTTCAAAGAGTCTAACCTCTACACTAGATTTTTAATCTTTGTTTTTCAGTATGTGATATAAAGTTTGGACATTTAAGAATCCAATATTCAGTTCCCATTTCTATTCAGGAGTGACGTGATTACTCTCCCACTTTTGACTCTCTGTTTTCTACCTCAGAACACCTCTATTTCCTCCTTTCCCCTTCTCTTCCCAATCCAACTCTGTGAATCTTTGTGGTTGTCTGGGCTACGGAGAACACTGGGAACAGATAACTGCGTAGATCTGTCTCTCTCCTCTTTGAGTCCCCTTTTTCTCCTCCTGCTCACCTCTATCTCCTTCCTCCCTCTCCTATTCTTCATGTAACTCTGTGAACCTCTCTGGTTGTCTCTCATGGTGGAGAATCTTTTCACCATTAACCTAGAAGATTTATTATCAGTGCTGTATAGTTGGAGAAGTCTTGAGACTATTGGAAGAATAAAACTGAAATCCAGAGGCAGGATGCTTAAGCCCAAAACCTAAGAAAACCAGAAAACTCCTGACTCCATGGAACATTAAGGAATAAGAGACCATCCAAAACCAACCACCAAACCAAGAGCCAATAAGCTCCAGTACAAGACATACCACGCAAATTCTTTAGCAATGCAGGAACATAGACCTGAGTGTCAACATACAGGCTGTCCAAAGTCACACCTAACACATAGACCCATCGCAGAACTCATTACTGGACACTCCATTGCACTCCAGAGAGAAGAAATCCAATTCCATGCACCAGAATGCTAACACAAGCTTCCCTAAGCAGGAAACCTTGACAAACCAATCGTCCAACCCCACCCACCGGGTGAAACCTCCAAAATAAAAAGGAACCACAGACCACCAGAATACAGAAAGCCCACTCCAGACACAGCAATCTAAACAAGATGAAAAGGCAGAGAAATTCCCAACAGGTAAAGGAACATGAAAAAAGCCCACCAAGTCAAACAAAAGAGGAGGAAATAGGGAATCTACCTGAAAAAGAATTTAGAATAATGATAATAAAAATAATCCAAAATCTTGAAAACAAAATGGAGTTACAAATAAATAGCCTGGAGACAAAGATTGAGAAGATGCAAGAAATGTTTAACAAGGACCTAGAAGAAATTAAAAAAAAGTCAATTAAAACTGAGTAATGAAATAAATGAGATCAAAAACACTCTGGAGGGAACCATGAGGAGAATAACAGAGACAGAAGATAGGATAAGTGAGGTAGAAGATAAAATGGTCGAAATAAATGAAGCAGAGAGGAAAAAAGAAAAAAGAATCAAAAGAAATGAGGACAACCTCAGGGACCTCTGGGACAATGTGAAACGCCCCAACATTCGAATCATAGGAGTCCCAGAAGAAGAAGACAAAAAGAAAGGCCATGAGAAGTTACTCGAGGAGATAATAGCTGAAAACTTCCCTAAAATGGGGAAGGAAATAGCCACCCAAGTCCAAGAAACCCAGAGAGTCCCAAACAGGATAAACCCAAGGTGAAACACCCCAAGACACATATTAATCAAATTAACAAAGATCAAACACAAAGAACAAATATTAAAAGCAGCAAGGGAAGAACAACAAATAACACACAAAGGGATTCCCATAAGGATAACAGCTGATCTATCAATAGAAACCCTTCAGGCAAGAAGGGAATGGCAGGACATACTTAAAGTAATGAAAGAGAATAACCTACTACCTAGATTACTCTACCCAGCAAGGATCTCATTCAGATATGAAGGAGAACTCAAAAGCTTTACAGACAAACAAAAGCTGAGAGAATTCAGCACCACCAAACCAGCTCTTCAACAAATGCTAAAGGATCTTCTCTAGACAGGAAACACAGAAAGGTGGTATAAACGTGAACCCCAAACAACAAAGTAAATGGCAAAGGGGCCATACCTATCCATTATTACCTTAAATGTAAATGGGTTGAATGCCCCAACCAAAAGACAAAGGCTGGCTGAATGGATACAAAAGCAAGACCCCTATATATGCTGTCTACAAGAGACCCACCTCAAAAGAAGGGACACATACAGACTAAAAGTGAAGGGCTGGAAAAAAATATTTCACACAAATGGAGACCAAAAGAAAGCAGGAGTTGCAATACTCATATCAGATAAAATAGACTTTCAAATAAAGGCTGTGAAAAGAGACAAAGATGGACACTACATAATGATCAAAGGATCAATCCAAGAAGAAGATATAACAATTATAAATATATATGCACCCAACATAGGAGCACCACAATATGTAAGGCAAACACTAACGAGTATGAAAGAGGAAATTAATAGTAACACAATAATAGTGGGAGACTTTAATACCCCATTCACAACTATGAATAGATCAACTAAACAGAAAATGAACAAGAAAACACAAACTTTAAAGGACACAATGGACCAGCTAGACCTTATTGACATCTATAGGACGTTTCACCCCAAAACAATCAACTTCACCTTTTTCTCAAGTGCACACGGAACCTTCTCCAGAATAGATCACATCCTGGGACATAAATCTAGTCTTGGTAAATTCAAAAAAACTGAAATCATTCCAGTCATCTTTTCTGACCACAGTGCAGTAAGATTAGATCTCAATTACAGGAAGAAAAATTATTAAAAATTCAAACATATGGAGGCTAAACAACATGCTTCTAAATAACAAACAAATCATAGAAGAAATCAAACAAGAAATCAAAATATGCATAGAAATGAATGAAAATGAAAACACAACAACCCAAAACCTAGGGGACACTGTAAAAGCAGTGCTAAGGGGAAGATTCATAGCATTACAGGCCTACTTCAAGAAACAAGAAAAAAGTCAAATAAATAACCTAACTCTACACCTAAAGCAACTAGAGAAGGAAGAAATGAAGAACCCCAGGGTTAGTAGAAGGAAAGAAATCTTAAAAACTAGGGCAGAAATAAATGCAAAAAAACTAAAGAGACCATAGAAAAAATCAACAAAGCTAAAAGCTGGTTTTGGAAAAAAATAAACAAAATTGACAAACCATTAGCAAGACTCAATAAGAAACAAAGGGAGAAGAACCAAATTAACAAAATTAGAGGAAAAAAATGGAGAGATCACAACAGACAACACTGAAATACAAAGGATCATAAGAGACTACTACCAGCAGCTCTATGCCAATAAAATGGACAACTTGGAAGAAATGGACAAGTTCTTAGAGAAGTATAACTTTCCAAAACTGAACCAGGAAGAAATAGAAGATCTTAACAAACTCATCACAAGCAAGGAAATCGAAACTGTAATCAGAAATCTTCCAGCAAACAAAAGCCCAGGACCAGATGGCTTCATAGCGGAATTCTACCAAATATTTAGAGAAGAGCTAACACCTATCTTACTCAAACTCTTCCAAAAAATTGCAGAAGAAGGTAAACTTCCAAACTCATTCTATGAGGCCACCATCACCCTAATTTCAAAACCAAAGATGCCACAAAGAAAGAAAACTACAGGCCAATATCAGTGATGAATATAGATGCAAAAATCCTTAACAAAACTCTAGCAAACATAATCCAACAACATATTAAAAAAATCATACACCATGACCAAGTGGGCTTTATCCCAGGAATGCAAGGATTCTTTAATATCCACAAATCAATCAATGTAATACACCACATTAACAAATTGAAAGATAAAAACCATATGATTATCTCAATAGATACAGAAAAAGCCTTTGAGAAAATTCAACATCGATTTATGATGAAAACTCTCCAAAAAGCAGGAATAGAAGTAATATACTTCAACATAATAAAAGCTATATATGATAAACCCACAGCAAGCATCACCCTCAATGGTAAAAAATTGAAAGCATTTCCCCTAAAATCAGGAACAAGACAAGGGTGCCCACTCTCACCACTCCTGTTCAACATAGTTTTGGAAGTGTTGGCCACAGCAATCAGGGCAGAAAAAGAAGTAAAAGGAATCCAGAAAGGAAAAGAAGAAGTGAAACTCTCTATGTTTGCAGATGACATGCTCCTCTACATAGAAAACCCTAAAGACTCTACCAGAAAATTACTAGAGCTAATCAACGAATACAGTCAAGTTGCAGGATATAAAATTAACACACAGAAATGTCTTGCATTCCTATACACTAACAATGAGAAAACAGAAAGAGAAATTAAGGAAACAATATCATTCACCATTGCAACAAAAAGAATAAAATACTTAGGAGTATATCTACCTAAAGAAACAAAAGACCTATACATAGAAAACTATAAAACACTGATGAAAGAAATCAAAGAGGACACAAACAGATGGAGAAATATACCGTGTTCATGGATTGGAAGAATCGATATTGTCAACATGACTATACTACCCAAAGCAATCCATAGATTCAATGCAATCTCTATCAAACTACCAACGGTATTTTTCACAGAACTAGAACAAAAAATTTCACAATTTGTATGGAAATACAAAAAACCTCGAATAGCGAAAGTAACCTTGAGAAAGAAGAATGGAACTGGAGGAATCAACCTGCCTGACTTCAGGCTCTACTACAAAGCCACAGTCATCAAGACAGTATGGTACTGGCACAACGACAGAAAGAGAGATCAATGGAACAGAATAGAAAGCCCAGAGATAAATCCACGAACCTATGGTCACCTTATCTTCGACAAAGGAGGCAAGGATATACAATGGAAAAAAGACAACCTCTTTAACAAGTGGTGCTGGGAAAACTGGTGAACCACCTGTAAAAGAATGAAACTAGAACATTTTCTAACACCATACACAAAAATAAACTCAAAATGGATTAAAGATCTAAATGTAAGACCAGAAACTATAAAACTCCTAGAGGAGAACTTAGGCAAAACACTCTCTGACATAAATCACAGCAGGATCCTCTATGACCCACATCCCAGACTTTTAGAAACAAAAGCAAAAATAAACAAATGGGACCTAATGAAACTTAAAAGCTTTTGCACAACAAAGGAAACTATAAGCAAGGTGAAAAGACAGCCCTCAGATTGGGAGAAAATAATAGCAAACGAAGCAATAGACAAAGGATTAATCTCAAAAATATACAAGCAACACCTCCAGCTCAACTCCAGAAAAATAAATGACCGAATAAAAAAATGGGCCAAAGAACTAAACAGACATTTCTCCAAGGAAGACATACAGATGGCAAAAAAAAACATGAAAAGATGTTCAACATCACTCATTATCAGAGAAATGCAAATCAAAACCACAATGAGGTACCATTACACGCCAGTCAGGATGGCTGCTATCCAAAAGTCTACAAGCAATAAATGCTGGAGAGGGTGTGGAGAAAAGGGAACCCTCTTACACTGTTGGTGGGAATGCAAACTAGTACAGCCACTATGGAAAACAGTGTGGAGATTTCTTAAAAAGCTGGAAATAGAACTGCCATGTGACCCAGCAATCCCACTTCTGGGCATACGCACCAAGGAAACCAGATCTGAAAGAGACACGTGCACCCCAGTGTTCATCACAGCACTGTTTATAATAGCCAGGACATGGAAGCAACCTAGATGCCCATCAGCAGACGAATGGATAAGGAAGCTGTGGTATATATACACCATGGAATATTACTCAGCCATTAAAAAGAATTCATTTGAATCAGTTCTAATGAGATGGATGAAACTGGAGCCCATTATACAGAGCAAAGTAAGCCAGAAACATAAAGACCATTACAGTATACTAACACATATATATGGAATTTAGAAAGATGGTAATGATAACCCTATATGCAAAACAGAAAAAGAGACTCAAATGTATAGAACAGACTTGTGGACTCTGGGAGAAGGCGAGGGTGGGATCTTTCAAGATAACAGCATCAAAACATGTATATTATTTAGGGTGAAACAGATCACCAGCCCAGGTTGGATGCATGAGACAAGTGCTCGGGCCTGGTGCACTGGGAAGACCCAGAGGGATTGCGTGGATAGGGAGGTGGGAGGGGGGACCGGGAAGGGGAATACATATAAATCCATGGCTAATTCATTTCAATGTATGACAAAAACCACTGCAATGATGTAAAGTAGTTAGCCTCCAACTAATAAAAATAAATGAAAAAAAGAAAAACATAGACATTAAAAAAAAAATTGAGAAAGGAGCACACCAAAACTGTATATTGTCACCCTGCTTATTTAATCTATATGCAAAGTGCATCAAGTGAAATGTCAGGTTAAATGAAGCACAAGTTCAAATCAAGATTGCTGGGAGAAATTTCAGTAACCTCAGATATGTAGATGTCACCACCCTTATGGCAGAAAGTGAAGGGGGAACTAAAGAGTCTCTTAATGAAAGTGAAAATGGAGAGTGCAAAAGCTGGCTGAAAACTCAACATTCAAAAAAATGAAGATAATGGCATCCAGTATCATCACTTCATGACAAATAAATGGAGAAGCATTGGAAATAGTGTCATACTTTATTTTCTTGGGCACCAAAATAACTGCAGGTGGTGGCTGCAGCCATGAAATTAAAAGACTCTTGCTCCTTGGAGAAAAAAAATTCATTGAAAACCTAGACAGCATATTAAAAAGCAGGGGCATTACTTTGCTGACAAAGATCCATCTAGTCAAAGCTATGGTTTTTTGAGTAGTCATGCACAGATGTGAGATTTGGACCATAAAGGCTGAGCATGGAAAAATTGATGCCTCTGAACTGTGGTGTTGGAGAAGACACTTGAGAGTCCCTTAGACTCCAAGATCAAATCACTCAATTCTAAAATAAGTCAATCCTGAATATTCATTGGAAGGACTGATACTGAAGCTAAAACTCCAATACTTTGGCCACCTGAGGTGAAGGACTGACTCATTGGAAAAGACCCTAATGCTGGGAGAGATTGAAGGCAGAAGTAGAAGGGGATGACAGAGGTCGAAATGGTTGTATGACATCACCAACTCAATGGACATGAGTTTGAGCAAGCTCTGGGATATGTTGAAGGACAGGGAAGCCTGATGTGCTGCAGTTCATGGTGTCACAAAGAGTCAGTCATGACTGAGTGACTGAACAACAGATAAATCACAAGGAATTGACAAGAGTACAGTTGATCGTACTGTACAGCATGATAGTAGGCCACATAAGAAAATCATGGCAAAATGAAGTGGAACAATAATGGAATCAGCAGATGAATATAGTAGGGAAAGCTATCAGGTGACATGATCTGATGGCATGAGATTCCAAGCTAGTTCGTTTTAAGTGATAGAGAAAATAAAATATTTGGAAATGCCATTGAGGAAACAAACCCACAGTACCTCTGAGTTCTGCTTTATGAGGGGATATGGGAGAAAATACTTCTCACTAAAGAGGCATTTACTTATAACGCTGTGTTTAAAAGAGATAATAATGTCCAGTAGTGACATAATCTGAGACCTTTGTGATATAAGAGGCAAAATCAGATGTAGGCAGCATCAAACTAGAAATGCATTTTAAAAGCACTAGGGAACTAAATTGTTAATTTCTAGATAAAATCATTCTTTTCCTTTTTTTTTTCCAAACTATGTTGCATTTTCTGATTCTAAAAGTAATACATACTTTTTGAAAAAAAAAATCCAAACATTATAGAAATGCATCATTTAAAGAGGGAATAGATCTCTAAGTTTTTAGAATTTGAATTTCTGAGTCAGAGGTTTTATAAACTTTATTTTCACTGCTGAAATTGTGCAGTTTTTCATATGTTTACTGATCTTTGACATTTTTTCCCTACAAATTATCTATTCCATCTTAACTATAGCTTTCTTACTGATTTTTACATGCTTTTAAAATTAGGTTGTGTCATAGAATTTTCCATTTTTGTAGGTCAAAATGGCTGAATATTGATAATTTTATATGGTTCAACTTAATACATATGGATATTAGCTGTTAGCTTTGTCAAAATGGCTTACATCATCATAATTTTTTTTGTATTACTGTCAGTAATACTCTTTTAAAGGAGATTGGCTTTTAAAATATAGACTAACACTGAATGATGTAGCCACTAAATCCTGAAGAAATGCTTTTGTTTAATTCCTATGAATAGCATTTTATCATACACTTAATGATACCTTTAAAAATCAACTCACTATAATGTCTTAATTGGCAATAATATAAAGTCTTTCTTTTTATCGGAAAAACAGGATGGCCTAATCTTCTTTACATATAAAATTAAGTATACCAGAGTACCATAATAGAGTCTTATTATGTTTTATTCTGCTTTTCATTTTAAAGTGCCTTCACACACAGTAATTACTTCCCTTCTCCTTAAAATAAGATATGGTTATAAGTACACATATACACACACTCAGAGTGATTAAAATATTCAAGGCCATGCAGCTATTTTGTGAAAGAGCCTGAACTAGCTAAATTTCAAAGTAAAACACTTAATATGTTAATGGAAATTGTGTACCTCTGTTTAAAATACAACTTTCAGTCATGGCCAGTTAGCTTAGTTAGTTAGAGCATGATGCTAATAAAATACAACTTTTAATCTATAAATAGCTACCACCAGAGGAACATTATTTATATTAAAATATAAATATGAAGCTAAATTGAGCATACTAAGCATTAAAAATGATAAAAATTATTGAAAAGAGGACTTACAATTTTGGAAGAGACATTTTCCCTGCCTCTAGGTTGCCAGGAGTTCAGCGTTGTAAGTTCAAACTGGTGATGCTGAGTGATGACATCATAAAGACTGTAAACAGCAGGAACTTAAAGGGATAAGACACAGTAATTACATTTTACAGTGCATAAGCGCTTCTGAAATCTATTCAATAACTTTAGATGTGTTCACACACAATGTTTCAAAGTTTGAACTGAGAGAATCAGTTTTTCATTGATTGAATCTATTTTTATTTTTTTAATTAGACTAAAATTGCTTTACAGTTTTTTTTAAACAGCCAAAATAATTTAAAACTTTAATTTCTGTAGTTTTTGACTAGGCATCTTAAAACAGTGAAAGGTGATGGTGGATTCCCATTTCTTTTTTTATTTATTTACTTATTTTTATTTTTATTTTTTTAATTTTTATTAGTTGGAGGATAATTACTTTACAATATTGTAGTGGCTTTTGTCATACATTGACATGAATTAGCCATGGATTTACATGTATTCCCAATCCCGATCCCCCCTCCCACCTCCCCCTCCACCCGTACCTCTTGGACTTCCCAGTGCACCAGCCCCGAGCACTTGTCTCATGCATCCAACCTGGCCTGGTGATCTGTTTCACCCTAGACAATATACATGATTCGATGCTGTTCTCTCGAAACATCCCACCCTCGCCTTCTCCCACAGAGTCAAACAAGTCTGTTCTATACATCTGTGTCTCTTTTTCAGTTTTGCATATAGGGTTATCATTACCATCTTTCTAAATTCCATATATATGTGTTAGTATACTCTAATGGTCTTTATCTTTCTGGCTTACTTCACTCTGTATAATGGGCTCCAGTTTCATCCATCTCATTAGAACTGATTCAAATGAATTCTTTTTAATGGCTGAGTAATATTCCATGGTGTATATGTACCATAGCTTCCTTATCCATTCGTCTGCTGATGGGCATCTAGGTTGCTTCCATGTCCTGGCTATTATAAACAGTGCTGCGATGAACATTGGGGTGCACGTGTCTCTTTCAGATCTGGTTTCCTCAGTGTGTATGGCCAGAAGTGGGATTGCTGGGTCATATGGCAGTTCTATTTCCAGTTTTTTAAGAAATCTCCACACTGTTTTCCATAGTGGCTGTACTAATTTGCATTCCCACCAACAGTGTAAGAGGGTTCCCTTTTCTCCACACCCTCTCCAGCATTTATTGCTTGTAGACTTTTGGATAGCAGCCATCCTGACTGGCGTGTAATGGTACCTCATTGTGGTTTTGATTTGCATTTCTCTGATAATGAGTGATGTTGAGCGTCTTTTCATGTGTTTTTTTGCCATCCGTATGTCTTCCTTGGAGAAATGTCTGTTGAGTTCTTTGGCCCACTTTTTGATTGGGTCATTTATTTTTCTGGAGTTGAGCTGCAGGAGTTGCTTGTATATTTTTGAGATTAATCCTTTGTCTGTTGCTTCGTTTTGCTATTATTTTCTCCCAATCTGAGGGCTGTCTTTTCATCTTGCTTATAGTTTCCTTTGTTGTGCAAAAGCTTTTAAGTTTCATTAGGTCCCATTTGTTTATTTTTGCTTTTGTTTCTAAAATTCTGGGATGTGGATCATAGAGAATCCTGCTGTGATTTATGTCGGAGAGTGTTTTGCCTATGTTCTCCTCTAGGAGTTTTATAGTTTCTGGTCTTACATTTAGATCTTTAATCCATTTTGAGTTTATTTTTGTGTATGGTGTTAGAAAGTGTCCTAGTTTCATTCTTTTACAGGTGGTTCACCAGTTTTCCCAGCACCACTTTTTTTTTTATTGTTTTCTTTTTGTTGTTGTTGTTGTTGTTTTTTTTTTCCATTTAATTTTATTCATTGGAGGCTAATTACTTTACAACATTGCAGTGGTTTTTGTCACACATTGAAATGAATTAGCCATGGATTTACATGTATTCCCCATCCCGGTCCCCCCTCCCACCTCCCTCTCCACCCCATCCCTCTGGGTCTTCCCAGTGCACCAGGCCCGAGCACTTGTCTCATGTATCCAACCTGGGCTGATGATCTGTTTCACCCTAGATATACATGTTTCGATGCTGTTCTCTTGAAACCTCCCACCCTCGCCTTCTCCCACAGAGTCCACAAGTCTGTTCTATACATCTGAGTCTCTTTTTCTGTTTTCCAGCATCACTTGTTAAAGAGGTTGTCTTTTTTCCATTGTATATCCTTGCCTCCTTTGTCGAAGGTAAGGTGACCATAGGTTCGTGGATTTATCTCTGGGTTTTCTATTCTGTTCCATTGATCTCTCTTTCTGTCTTTGTGCCAGTACCATACTGTCTTGATGACTGTGGCTTTGTAGTAGAGTCTGAAGTCAGGCCGGTTGATTCCTCCAGTTCCATTCTTCTTTCTCAAGGTTACTTTCGCTATTCGAGGTTTTTTGTATTTCCATACAAATTGTGAAATTATTTGTTCTAGTTCTGTGAAAAATACCGTTGGTAGTTTGATAGGGATTGCATTGAATCTATGGATTGCTTTGGGTAGTATAGTCATGTTGACAATATCGATTCTTCCAATCCATGAACACGGTATATTTCTCCATCTGTTTGTGTCCTCTTTGATTTCTTTCATCAGTGATTTATAGTTTTCTATGAATAGGTCTTTTGTTTCTTTAGGTAGATATACTCCTAAGTATTTTATTCTTTTTGCTGCAATGGTGAATGGTATTGTTTCCTTAATTTCTCTTTCTGTTTTCTCATTGTTAGTGTATAGGAATGCAAGACATTTCTGTGTGTTAATTTTATATCCTGCAAATTTGCTAAATTCGTTGATTAGCTCTAGTAATTTTCTGGTAGAGTCTTTAGGGTTTTCTATGTAGAGGATCATGTCATCTGCAAACAGAGAGAGTTTCACTTCTTCTTTTCCTGTCTGGATTCCTTTTACTTCTTCTTCTGCCCTGATTGCTGGTGGCCAACACTTCCAAAACTATGTTGAATAGTAGTGGTGAGAGTGGGCACCCTTGTCTTGTTCCTGATTTTAGGGGAAATGCTTTCAATTTTTCACCATTGAGGGTGATGCTTGCTGTGGGTTTGTCATATATAGCTTTTATTATGTTGAGGTATGTTCCTTCTATTCCTGCTTTCTGGAGAGTTTTAATCATAAATGGATGTTGAATTTTGTCAAAGGCTTTTTCTGCATCTGTTGAGATCATCATATGGTTTTTATCTTTCAATTTGTTAATGTGGTGTATTACATTGATTGATTTGTGGATATTAAAGAATCCTTGCATTCCTGGGATAAAGCCCACTTGGTCATGGTGTATGATTTTTTTAATATGTTGTTGTATTCTGTTTGCTAGAATTTTGTTAAGGATTTTTGCATCTATATTCATCACTGATATTGGCCTGTAGTTTTCTTTTTTTGTGGCATCTTTGTTTGGTTTTGGAATTAGGGTGATGGTGGCCTCATATAATGAGTTTGGAAGTTTACCTTCTTCTGCAATTTTCTGGAAGAGTTTGAGTAAGATAGGTGTTAGCTCTTCTCTAAGTTTTTGGTAGAATTCCTCTGTGAAGCCATCTGGACCTGGGCTTTTGTTTGCTGGAAGATTTCTGATTAGTTTCGATTTCCTTGCTTGTGATGAGTTTGTTAAGATCTTCTATTTCTTCCTGGTTCAGTTTTGGAAAGTTATACTTCTCTAAGAACTTGTCCATTTCTTCCAAGTTGTACCATTTTACTGGCATAGAGCTGCTGGTAGTAGTCTCTTATGATCCTTTGCATTTCAGTGATGTCTGTTGTGATCTCTCCATTTTCGTTTCTAATTTTGTTAATTTGGTTCTTCCCCCTTTGTTTCTTATTGAGTCTTGCTAATGGTTTGTCAATTTTGTTTATTTTTTTCAAAAACCAGCTTTTAGCTTTGTTGATTTTTGCTATGGTCTCTTTAGTTTTTTTGCATTTATTTCTGCCCTAATTTTTAAGATTTCTTTCCTTCTACTAACCCTGGGGTTCTTCATTTCTTCCTTCTCTAGTTGCTTTAGGTGTAGAGTTAGGTTATTTATTTGACTTTTTTCTTGTTTCTTGAAGTAGGACTGTAATGCTATGAATATTCCCCTTAGCACTTCTTTTACAGTGCCCCCTATTTTTTGGGTTGTTGTGTTTTCATTTTCATTCATTTCTATGCATATTTTGATTTCATTTTTGATTTCTTCTATGATTTGTTTCTTATTTAGAAGCATGTTGTTTAGCCTCCATATGTTTGAATTTTTAATAATTTTTCTTCCTGTAATTGAGATCTAATCTTACTGCACTGTGGTCAGAAAAGATGACTGGAATGATTTCAATTTTTTTGAATTTACCAAGACTAGATTTTTGTCCCAGGATGTGATCTATTCTGGAGAAGGCTCCGTATGCACTTGAGAAAAAGGTGAAGTTGATTGTTTTGGGGTGAAACGTCCTATAGATGTCAATAAGGTCGAGCTGGTCCATTGTGTCCTTTAAACTTTGTGTTTCCTTGTTCATTTTCTGTTTAGTTGATCTATCCATAGTTGTGAGTGGGGTATTAAAGTCTCCCACAATTATTGTGTTACTATTAATTTCCTCTTTCATACTCGTTAGTGTTTGCCTTACATATTGCGGTGCTCCTATGTTGGGTGCATATATATTTATAATTGTTATATCTTCTTCTTGGATTGATCCTTTGATCATTATGTAGTGTCCTTCTTTGTCTCTTTTCACAGCCTTTATTTGAAAGTCTATTTTATCTGATATGAGTATTGTGACTCCTGCTTTCTTTTGGTCTCCATTTGTGTGAAATATTTTTTTCCAGTCCTTCACTTTTAGTCTGTATGTGTCCCTTCTTTTGAGGTGTGTCTCTTGTAGACAGCATATATAGGGGTCTTGCTTTTGTATCCATTCAGCCAGCCTTTGTCTTTTGGTTGGGGCATTCAACCCATTTACATTTAAGGTAATTATTGATAGGTATTGTCCCGTTGCCATTTACTTTGTTGTTTGGGGTTCACGTTTATACCATCTTTCTGTGTTTCCTGTCTAGAGAAGATCCTTTAGCATTTGTTGAAGAGCTGGTTTGGTGGTGCTGAATTCTCTCAGCTTTTGTTTGTCTGTAAAGCTTTTGAGTTCTCCTTCATATCTGAATGAGACCTTTGCTGGGTAGAGTAATCTAGGTAGTAGGTTATTCTCTTTCATTACTTTAAGTATGTCCTGCCATTCCCTTCTTGCCTGAAGGGTTTCTATTGATAGATCAGCTGTTATCCTTATGGGAATCCCTTTGTGTCTTATTTGTTGTTTTTACCTTGTTGCTTTTAAAATTTGTTCTTTGTGTTTGATCTTTGTTAATTTGATTAATATGTGTCTTGGGGTGTTTCACCTTGGGTTTATCCTGTTTGGGACTCTCTGGGTTTCTTGGACTTGGGTGGCTATTTCCTTCCCCATTTTAGGGAAGTTTTCAGCTATTATCTCCTCGAGTAACTTCTCATGGCCTTTCTTTTTGTCTTCTTCTTCTGGGACTCCTATGATTCGAATGTTGGGGCGTTTCACATTGTCCTAGAGATCCCTGAGGTTGTCCTCATTTCTTTTGATTCTTTTTCATTTTTTCCTCTCTGCTTCACTTATTTCCACCATTTTATCTTCTACCTCACTTATCCTATCTTCTGTCTCCGTTATTCTACTCATGGCTCCCTCCATGGTGTTTTTTATCTCATTTATTGCATTATACATTTTTAATTGACTCTTTTTTTACTTCTTCTAGGTCCCTGTTAAACATTTCTTGCATCTTCTCAACCTTTGTCTCCAGGCTATTTATCTGTAACTTCATTTTGTTTTCAAGCTTTTGGATCATTTTTATTATCATTATTCTAAATTCTTTTTCAGGTAGATTCCCTATTTCCTCCTCTTTTGTTTGACTTGGTGGGCATTTTTCATGTTCCTTTACCTGTTGGGTATTTCTCTGCCTTTTCATCTTGTTTAGATTGCTGTGTCTGGAGTGGGCTTTCTGTATTCTGGTGGTCTGTGGTTCCTTTTTATTGTGGAGGTTTCACTCAGTGGGTGGGGTTGGACGTTTGGTTTGTCAAGGTTTCCTGCTTAGGGAAGCTTGTGTTAGCGTCCTGGTGCGTGGAATTGGATTTCTTCTCTCTGGAGTGCAATGGAGTGTCCAGTAATGAGTTCTGCGATGGGTCTATGTGTTAGGTGTGACTTTGGGCAGCCTGTATGTTGACACTCAGGTCTATGTTCCTGTTTTGCTAAAGAATTTGCGTGGTATGTCTTGTTCTGGAGCTTATTGGCTCTTGGGTGGTGGTTGGTTTTTGTGTAGGTATGGAGGCTTTTATGTTCCGTGTAGTCAGGAGTTTTCTGATTTTCTCAGGTTTTGGGTTTAAGTATCCTGCCTCTGGATTTCAGTTTTATTCTTCCAATAGTCTCAAGACTTCTCCAACTATACAGCACTAATAATAAAACTTCTAGGTTAATGGTGAAAAGATTCTCCACCATGAGAGAAAACCAGAGAGGTTCACAGAGTTACAAGAAGAATATGAGAGGGAGGAAGGAGATAGAGGTGAGCAGGAGGAGAGAAAGGGGGACTCAAGAGGATAGAGACAGATCTATGCAGTTATCTGTTCGCAAAGTGTTCTCCATAGCCCAGACACCCACAAAGATTCACAGAATTTGATTGGGAATAGAAGGGGAAAGGAGGAAATAGAGGTGTTCTGAGGTAGAAAACAGAGAGTCAAAAGTGGGAGAGAGTAATCAACACACTCCTGAGTAGAAATGGTAACTGAATATTGGATTCTTAAATGTCCAAAATTTATATCACATACTGAAAAACAAAGATTAAAAATCTAGTGTAGAGGTTAGACTCTTTGAAATACAATATTTAAAAACAAAAACAAAAACACACAATAAAATTTAGAAATATATATGAAGTTCAGTTTAAAAATAGGGCTTCTCTCGCTTTTTTTTTTTTGCAAGGTTATCGTGAAATGAAAATGAAAATTAAGGAATAATAGAGGAGTATTAGAGGACTTTAAAAGGAAGTAAGAGAGAAAAACAAGAAAAAGAAAAAAAAATTTTGTTTTTCCCTAATTAAAAAAATCGTAAAAATATATGAAAATGAAAGTTGTGGAGTAATGGGGGAGTAATAGGGAATTTTAAAAGAAAATAGAAGAGAAAAAATTTTAAAAAAGGAAAGAAAAAAAATTTATTTTAATTAAAAAAAATACATATATATCTAGGAATTTCTCTGGAGCTGTTGTGGTCAGTGTAGGTTCAGTTCAATTTCAGATAGCTCCTCTTTCCAGCTTACACTTCTCTATATCTTTAGGCCCCTTCCAGTGTAGTCGGTGTTACCTTCAGGGATTTTAATCTGTTGCACCGGTCCTTTCTGAAGCGGTTCCCTTTGTTTATTTGGCTTCTATTTGCCGTCTCTTCGGTGTCTAATTTCCGCCCTGACACAGGCTGGCAGAGGTGATCTCTTATTTAGGTTCCCTAGTTCAGTTCAGTCCTGCTACGGGGAAGGCGGGGCGCTGCAGACAGATACCGCTCTGTGTGGCTAGCACTCACCGTGTTCCGGCCACACTGGGTTTGCCCCGCTCACGGGTGTCTGTGCTTTCCTCGTCTACACTGCTCAGGTTCCCGGCTGCTCTATATGGAGCGGGCCCTTCGTTGAGTGCGGTTCCAGTTTTCGGGTACTCCACAAAAGCGCAGATTCGGTTGCACCTGCGTTTTGTGCCTTCCCCGGCCTGAGCGGCTCTGGCAGCCAGGGGCTTGGGCGCACTCTCCCCAGGTATGGCGCACCTTTTCCCTCCGCGGCCCCAGCTCGTGCAGGTCGGGTGCCTGCGGCTTGTGTTTGTTCTCAGGAGCCCGGCAGCAGATGTCAACTATCCAGAATCTCAGGAAGTTTTTAGATAGACACCTGAGGCCTGTTTGTCGTGTGGGAGTGGGTGGCTTCTCTGGGGCTGAGTTTTCCCCTTTCCCCTCCCCCCTGCCTCCTACCTCCAGCGGGGATGGGCCGTCTCTTCTCTGGAGTTTCTCAGTCCCTTTGTTTTGCGAACAGGCCAGCAGTGTGTTTGGGCCGGTTAACTTTCTCCCTTGCTATCCCACAGTTTAAAAGAGCTCCCTCTGATTGCTCTCAGGGCCTTCAGGCCCGGTCCTTACCCTAAGTAATGCTGCCCCTTCCTCTCCATCCCGCCCCCACTTGTTGGTGGCAGGTGCTGGCGTCTGGGGTACTTTTCTGCTGGGAGTTGCTTTTAGGCACGTAATCTGTGGACCTTATTTAATTTTTCTTCCCAGTTAGGTTGCCCTCCGAGATTCGAAAATTTCCCCCAGACCCGCCAGTGCGAGGGTTTCCTGGTGATTGGAAACTTCCTCTATTAAAACTCCCTTCCCGGGATGGGACTCCATCCCTAGCTCTTTTGTCTCCCTTTTTATCTTTTATATTTTGTCCTACCTCCCTTCGAAGACAATGGGTTGCTTTTCTGGGTGCTTGATGTCCTCTGCTAGCGATCAGAAGTTGTTTTGTGAAATTTGCTCAGCGTTCAATTGTTCTTTCGATGAATTTGTAGGGGAGAAAGTGGTCTCCCCATCCTATTCCTCCGCCATCTTGGCTCCTCCCCCTGCTTTACAGTTTTGTGTTGATTTCTGCCCTACAACAACACAAATCAGCCATAATTATACATATATCACCCCCATCTTGACCCTCCCAAACTTCTCCCTATCTCACCCCTCTAGGCCATCACAGAACTCCAGGCTGGGCTCCATGTGTTATACAGCAACTTCTCACCAGTTATCTATTTTACAATTGGTAGTGTATATATGTCAATGCTACTTTCTCCATTCGTTCCACTCTCTCCTTCCCCGACTGTATCCACAGATGCATTTTCTAAATCTATGTCTCCATTCCTTTCCTGCAAATAAGTTCATCAATAACATTTTCTGAAATTCCATATATATGTGTTAATATACAATATTTGTTTTTCTCTTTCTGACTGACTTCACTTGGTATAACAGGCTCTAGGTTCATCCACCTCACTGGAACTGACTCAAATTCATTATTTTTTTATGGTTGAATAATATTGCATTGTATATATGTATACCACTTCTGCTTTATCCATTCATCTGTAGATGGACATCTAGGTTGTTTTCATGTTCTGGCTACTGTAAATGGTGATGCAATGAATATCGGGGTACTTATGTCTTTTAGAATTGTGACCTTCTCAGAGTATAGTCCCTGTAGTGGGACTTCTAAGTCATCTGGCAGATTTATTCTTTGACCCATCTCATAGAGTAATGGAAATAAAAATAAAACAAACAAATGGAATCTAATTAAACTGAAATGTTTTCTCACAGCAAAGGAAATGACAAACAAGATTAAAAAACAATCCTCAGAACAGGAGAAAATAATTGCAAGTGAAACAACTGACAAGTGATTCATCTCCAAAACATAGAAGCAGCTCAAACAACTCAAAATCAGAAAGAAAAGAAACCAGCTCAATCAAAAAGTGGGCAAAAGATCTAGGCACACATTTCTCCAAAGAAGACATACAAACGACCAATAAACACATGCAAAGATGCTAAACCTCACTAATTACTAAAGAAATGCAAATCAAAATTACAGTGAGGTATCACCTCACACCAGTCAGAATGGCCATCATCAAAAAAATCTACAAACAGTAAATGCTGAAGAGGATAGGCAGAAAAGGGAACCCTCCTACACATTAGGTGAGAATGTAAACTGATAGAGTCATTATGAAGAACAGTATGGAGATTACTTAAACTAGAAATGAATCTGATTGCTTAAGAAACAGCTAATTGCTTGATTTCAGTTTATTTTAACATGAGTTTTGAACTTGTATATGTCCACACAAATCTGTGTACCTGTATACGTGTGTGTGCATGAGAGATATATGGGCCGAAAGGAAAATACAAGAATATTCCTCTCTAAAGAGCAACTGTAATGTGTACATTTTCTGCACGTTTAGTCTCCTTTTCCTCCAAAATTATATATATGCTTGCAGAGATTATCCTCAAAAAATACTTGAATATAGTTTATTCTTAGATATATAAATTAAGCAAAGGTAAAATGCCTGTTAAAATAGTACCAAAGAGTATGAAAAACGTTTTTTTTTTTTTTCCTCTCCAAATCTGAACAAAACTGTTGGTTATGGACAGAGTTACGTTAGAACAACTTATCAAATTGTACTTGATAGGAAATTTACAAATGTGAACTTTTCATCAAATGAAAACTTGTGCAGTAGGTAAGGATATGTACAGATATAATTGTCTCTTATCTATCCTAGGTAAACATAAGTGAGCATCATTTTGGCCCTGGGAGGAAGAGAAATTCATTAGCTATTCTCATTAGTTTTTTTTTTTTTTTGCTAATTTGTCATTGAATTTTTCATTATTTTTAAATTAATTTATTTATTTTAATTGGAAGCTAATTACTTTATAATATTATAGTGGTTTTTGCCCAACATTGACATGAATAAGCCATGGGAGTACATGTGTCACCCATCCCCAAATCCCCTCCCACCTCCCTCCCCATCCCACCCATCAGGGTCATCCCAGCACACTGGTCCTGAGCACCCTGTCTCACGCATCGAACCTGGACTGGCGATCTATTTCACATATGGTACTATAAATGTTTCAATGCTATTCTCTAAAATCATCCCACCCTCATCTTCTCCAACAGAGTCCAAAATTCTGTTCTTTACATCTGTGTCTCTTTTGCTGTCACAAATATAGGGTCATCATTACCATCTTTCTAAATTCCATATATATGCATTAATATACTGTATTGGTGTTTTCCTTACTGACTTACTTCACTCTGTACAATAGACTCCAGTTTCATCCACCTCATTAAGACTGATTCAAATGCATTTTTTAAAAAAGCTGAGTAATATTCCATTGTGTATATATACCCCAGGTTTCTTATTCATTCATCTGCCGATGGACATCTACGTTGCTTCCATGTCCTAGCTATTTTAAACAGTGCTGTGATGAATGGGTTACATGTGTCTCTTTCATTTTTGGTTTCCTCAGTGTGTATGCCCAGCAGTGGGATTGATGGGTCGTATGGCAGTACTGTTTCCAGTTTTTTAAGGAATCTCCACCCTGTTCAGTTATTAGTTTCTTTCTTTAACAACATTCACAGGCAGACTGTCAGGAGATCACATCTTCAACTGAACTTAAAGATCTCATCTACCTTCTCCTCTATTCTGATACTCCCTGTCACCCTGTTTCGTTATTATTTCCCATAGCACTTATTACCTTCTTTATAACTTATTTATTGCTTATCTCCAACGACTAGAATATAAGGTCCACAAAGACAGTGATTTTTTTTTGTCTATTTTATTTACTTATGTATCCCCAGTGCCTAGCACAGTGATGGCATGCAAAATTTTTTATTGAATGAAAAAATAAATGCTACAATTTGAACTAATATTATGTAAGGAAATGTTGGCTCTCTCAGTTGCTTTCTTTCACTATGGAAGCATCATTAAAGTCTGAGTCACTTAAAAGCTGAGACTGAAATGTTCAAGTTCTGTCAATATAGGTTCTGTTATCTACTACTTATACACCAAGTTGGCCATTTATTTTGAGCCAGAATTTATGACTATGCTGCATTTTCACTTTGCACTGGTCTCCAGCTGACCCTGGTGATGAAGATGGAAATACTTTGAAGAGGTGTACTGGGA
Organism: Odocoileus virginianus; assembly: GCF_023699985.2. NCBI lineage: Eukaryota > Metazoa > Chordata > Mammalia > Artiodactyla > Cervidae > Odocoileus > Odocoileus virginianus. Next base: position 36,470,349 of record NC_069708.1, on the reverse strand, counting down.
GTCCCCGGAGAGGGAAGTAGCAACCCACTCCAGTATTTTTGCCTGGAAAATCCCATGGATAGAGGAACCTGGTAGGCTACAGTCTATGGGGTCACAAAGAGTTGGACACGACTGAGCATATACACGTTCACACACGTGAAAGCTTCCCAGGTGGCCTAAATGGAAAAGAATGCATCTGCCAATGCAGGTAGATGTAAGAGACGTGGGTTCAACCCTTGGGTCAGGATGATCTCCTAGAGGAGGGGACAGCAAATCACTCCAGTATTCTTGCCTGGAGAATTCCATGGACAGAAGAGCCTGGCAAGTTGCAGCCCATAGGGTCGCATAGAGTAAAACAAAACTGAAGTGATTTTGCACACAAGAACTCGGAAGCAAAAAAAAAAAAAATTAAATTGGGATTCAGGAGACCAGTGTTCAAATGTTGATCTTTGTCACTAATATGGTAGCCTTGGACAATCTAATTAAATTTCCTCTAGGGTCTCAATGTGTAATAGGGATGGACCAAATAACTGGTTTACCTGGCATGACATAGACTGTTAAGGATGTAGGAAGGTAGTAATAGAGTCATCCAGAGCTATATTCCACATTTCAAAAACGGAATTAGTTTGAATCTTGTGTTGATAAATCCTATGTAAAAGAAAGAAATTTGAATGCTTTGCATATAAAATATTAGCCCAATAAGGTAATATCTCTATTTCATATTGATGAGACCTTCTGATTGGCAAACCTATGTAATGAAGATAAATGTTAATACTATAACTTAAAGGTAAAAAATAAAATCTGAAATGTCTCTTCCACCTATTCTTATCATACCCAGGAAGCTCCAGTAGGTTAAAAAGAGTTGGATATATTTCCATCGACTCTTATATTTTAATTACTCATGGATGTTACAAGTGAAGATGAACACTTAAAGGTTTGTCAAAATAAACCTTGAGGGGAGTCAATAATCTGAATAAACTTGGAGCAAATTAAAAGGGGGTAAAGTGTTATGTGAAATGAGCCAATAATCTTATGTTTCCTGGAACATGAAAAGCAAGCTCTACGTGTGTATGTGTGCATGCATGCGTCCAGTTGTGTCGGACTCATTGTGACCCCATAGACTATACCCTGCCAAGCTCCTCTGTCCATGAAATCTTCCAGGCAAAATTACTGGAGTGGGTTGCCATTTCCTACTCCAGGGTATCTTCTGGAACCAGGGTCTAACCTGCATCTCCTCTGCCTTCTGCACTGGCAGGCAGGTTCTTTACCACTAGCACCACCTGGGAAGTCCAAGCCTTATATTAAGTTTTGGCTATGTCTGTTTTTTTTTTTTTTTTTTTTGCTATTGTTGTTGTTCATAATTTAATCTCCTGTGCCTAGCAGAGTGTTGCTTCAGAGTAGATGATCACCAAAGATTTGTTGAATGCATAGATGTGTAAGAGACTGTATGAGGAGGAAAGAGTTTAGTAAAGTAAAGGGCTGAGAGGCTACAACTTAAATAGTACAAAAGTGGATATTTTTATAGCTCCTGAGTGACATTTAATACTAAAGTAGGTGAAAGTGAGTCTTTCAGTCGTGTCTGACTCTGCAATCTCATGGACTATACAGTCCATGGAATTCCCCAGGCAAGAATACTGGAGTGGGTAGCCGTTCCCTTCTCCAGGGGATTTTTCCAACCCAGGGATCAAACCCAGGTCTTCCACATTGCAGGTGGATTATTTACCAGCTTAAGCCATAAGGAAAGCCCAAGAATACTAGAGTGGGTGGCTTATCCCTTCTCCAGGGGATCTTCCTTACCCAGGAATTGAGCCAGGATCTCCTGCATTGCGAGTGGATTCTTTACCAACTGAGCTACCAGGGAAGCTAAAGTAGGTTTGTGTTGCAATTATTGTGGTCTTCTATAGATTTAGATAGTCTTATTTGAAACATGTGCTCAGAGATTCTCATTTTCAAAGTACTATAAACACATGCATCCACAGACACAATTGTGAATCACATATCAGAAGAACTTATTAAAAAAAAGGCAATTTTCTAAAGCTGATGAGAAAACTTTACTAAATGTTATATTTATATGTAAGACCCCAAACAACAAAATGGGTTTAAATTTTAAGAAGACAACTGAATATCATTGACAAAATTCATTACATACTTATTGTGATTTTTCAAATGGAAACATATCAAAAAGGCAACAGAATCAGAAAATTTAAAAAGCAACATCCAGGCACTACTTTTTATGGCTATTCTTATCAATACAAATGCTAAATATGAAATTCCCATATTTCAGTAGGTGAGTATGTGTATCCAAACTATTCATTCAATCATTTTTTCTGCTAGTCCTCTCATATCCTTGATATCTATTCCCCCACTGAAAAATGCTGTCATAGACTTTATAGGTTGCCTATCCACTTTACCCCTTATTTTTTTCAGAATGTAATAATAACTGCTCTAACATTGCATGCTAGTTTATAAATTCTTCCAGTGTTTGTCCCTTTTTCTTAAATAGTTGTCAACTTAAAAAATACACAATGTGAGAGCTGAAAGTTATGTTTTATTGAAGACAAAATGAAGACTGCAACTCTGGGGACAGCACTTCAGATAACTCTGAGAAACTGCTCCAAAGAGGCAAAGGGGAATATCAGTATACATGTGGTTTCTGTGAAGAGGAATACATACAATCAAGCATATATTTTTTACAGAAAGTTTCTGCTAGTCTTGTGAAGCATTAGAGATACCAAGGAGTATTTCATGCAAAGATGGGCTTGATAAAGGACAGAAATGGTATGGACCTAACAGAAGCAGAAGATATAAAGAATAGGTGGCAAGAATACATAGAAGAACTATACAAAAAATATCTTCACGACCCAGATAATCACGATGATGTGATCATTCACCTAGAGCCAGACATCCTGGAATGTGATGTCAAGTGGGCCTCAGGAAGCATTGCTACGAACAAAGCTAGTGGAGGTGATGGAATTCCAGTTGAGTTATTTCAAATCCTGAAAGATGAAGCTGTGAAAGTGCTACACTCAATATGCCAGCAAATTTAGAAAACTCAGCAGTGGCCACAGGACTGGAAAAGGTCAGTTTTCATTTCAATCGCTAAGAAAGCCAATCCCAAAGAATGCTCAAACTACTGCTCAATTGCACTCATCTCACACACTAGTAAAGTAATGCTCAAAATTCTCCAAGCTAGGCTTCAGCAATATGTGAACCATGAACTTCCAGATGCTCAAGCTGGTTTTAGAAAAAGCAGAGGAACCAGAGATCAAATTGTCAGCATCTGTTGGATCATCGAAAAAGCAAGAGAGTTCCAGGAAAACATCTATTTTTGCTTTATTGACTATGCCAAAGCCTTTGACTGTGTGGATCACATTAAACTGTGGAAAATTCTGAAAGAGATGGGAGTACCAGATCACCTGACCTGCCTCTTGAGAAACCTATATGCATGTAAGGAAGCAACAGTTAGAACTGGACATGGAACCACAGACTGGTTCCAAATAGGAAAAGGAGTACGTCGAGTCTGTATACTGTCACCATGCTTATTTAACTTATATGTAGAGTACATCATGGGAAATGCTGGGCTGGAAGAAGCACAAGCTGGAATCAAGATTGCTGAGAGAAATATCAATGACCTCAGATATGCAGATGACACCACCCTTATGGCAGAAAGTGAAGAGGAACTAAAAAGTCTCTTGAGGAAAGTGAAAGAGGAGAGTGAAAAAGTTGGCTTAAAGTTCAACATTCAGAAAACTAAGATCATGGCATCTGGTCCCATCACTTCATGGGAAATAGATGGGGAACAGTGGAAACAGTGTCAGATTTTATTTTGGGGGGGGGGCTGCAAAATCACTACAGATGGTGATTGCAGCCATGAAATTAAAAGACGCTTACTCCTTGGAAGGAAAGTCATGCCTAACCTAGATAGCATATTAAAAAGCAGAGACATTACTTTGCCAACAAAGGTCCATCTGGTCAAGGCTATGGTTTTTCCAGTGGTCATGTATGAATGTGACAGTTGGACTGTGAAGAAAGCTGAGCACCGAAGAATTGATGCTTTTGAACTGTGGTGTTGGAGAAGACTCTTGAGAGCCCCTTGGACTGCAAGGAGATCCAACCAGTCCATCCTAAAGGAGGTCAGTCCTGGGTGTTCAATGGAAGGACTGATGTTGAAGCTGAAACTCCAATACTTTGACCACCTTATGCAAAGAGTTGACTCATTGGAAAAGACCCTGATGCTGGAAGGGATTGGGGGCAAGAGGAGAAGGCGACGACAGAGGATTAGATGGCTGGATGGCATCACCAACTTGATGGGCATGAGTTTGAGCAAACTCTGGGAGTTTGTGATGGATAGGGAGGCCTGGCGTGCTGTGATTCATGGGGTCCCAAAGAGTCCAACGTGACTGAGCGACTGATATGAACTGAACTGATCTGAAGTTTTATTGGAGATTCAGTCACATATGGTAATGTAAGTAACAAAACAGGCCTGTTTGGTAAAACAGGCAAAATACAAATAATGCAATAACAATTAAGCCAAGAGCTTCCAATAGCTATTGCCCAGTATATTTTCAGGTCATCTGACTTAGTCTATTATGTACCAATCTTTGTCTTCCAAGAAATTATATATCAACACTGTCCAAAAGGCTCCCAGTGTAATTTCCTACTGTTGCTATTCTGGTTATCCTTGTGTGCATGCTAAGCCACTTCAGTCATGCTAGACTTTTTGTGACTTTATGGACCATAGACCTCCAGGTTACTTTGCGCATGGGATTCTCCTGGAAGGAATGCTGGATTAGATTGCCATGTCCTCTATAAGTGGATCCTCCTGAGTCAGGGCTTGAACCCGCATCTTCCACATTTCCTGCATTGGTGGGCAAGTTCTTTAACACTAACACCACAACAATTTAACTATTCTTAAGATAAAGGAAGGTCTTAAAACTTAAATGTACACCCATAGTTTATTCATGTCAATGTATGGTGGAAACCACTAAAATATTTTAAAGTATTTAGCCTCCAATTAAAATTAATTAATTAATTAAAAAAATCTCAAATGGCCACAGATTGGTGTTAACTACATGAATCCATCCCTTACTGGAACTGGATTCCCACAACTACTTGGATGACTTTTTGCTTGTTGCTTTGTTTGAGGTTGAATAAATTTAGAGAAAAATTCATATTTATGGCCATGGTCAGAGCAGGTATTAATCTCTGACTAGGTGACAGGAACCCAGTAATATCAAAATGCCACCAGAAAATTACTAGACCTAGCCAATGAATATAGTAAAGTTACAGGATATAAAATTAATACACATATATCCCTTGCATTCCTATACACTAACAATGAAAAAGTAGAAATAGAAATTAAGGAAACAATCCCATTCACCATTGCAACAAAAAGAATACAATACTTAAGAATAAATTTTCTTAAAAAGACCTGTATACAGAAAACTATAAAACACTAATGAAAGAAATAAATGATGGCACAAATAAAAGGAGAAATATACCATGTTCTTGCCCTGGAATTAAATTGACTTGGGCTATAATTAAAATGACTACTACCCAAAGCAATCTATAGTTTCGATGCAATCTCTATCAAACTACCTATGGTATTTAGCAGAAGTAGAACAAATAATTCCACAATTTGTATGGAAACACAAAAAGACCCTGAATAGCCTAAGCAACTTGAGAAAGAAGAATGTAACTGGAAGAATCAACTTTCCCCACTTAAGTCTATACTACAAAGCTATAGTCATCAAGAGAGTATGGTACTGGCACAAAGCAAAAATACAGAAAAAAATGGAACAAACTAGAAATCCTGGAGATAAAATCAAGCACCTATGGACACCTTATCTTTTATAAAGGAGGCCAAAATACAGAATGCAGAAAAGACAGTCTCTTTAAGTGGTGCTGAGAAAACTGGTCAAGCATGTGCAGAAGAATGAATTTAGAACACTTTCCAACATGATCCACAAAAATAAACTCAAAATGTATTAAAGTCCCATATGTAAGACCAAAAACTATAAAACTCTTAGAGGAAAACATAGGCAGAACACTCTCTGACATAAATCACAGCAAGATCTTCTATGACCCACCTCCCAGAGGAATGGAAATAAAAATAAACAACTGGGATCTAATTAAACTTAAGTGCTTTTGCACAATGAAGAAAACTATAAGCAAGGTGAAAAGACAGCCTTCAGAATGGGAGAAAATAACAGCAAATGAAATAGCTGTCAAATAATTAATCTCAAAAATATACAAGCTGTTCATGCAGTTCAATACTAGAAAAATGAACAACCAATCAAAAAGTGGGCAGAAGACCTAAATGGGAAGAAGATATACAGATGGCTAATAAACATATGAAAAGATGTTCAACATCACTCATTAATAGAGAAATGCAAATCAAAACCACAATGAATTGTTATCTCACACCAGTCAGAATGGCTATTATCCAAAAGTCTACAAACAACAAATATTTAAGAAAATGTCAAGAATAGGGAAATTTCTTACACTGCTGATAGGAATGCAAACTGATAAAACCACTATGGAGAACAGTAAGAAGACTCCTTAAAAAACTAGAAATAAAGCTAACATACAACCCATCAATACCCCCAAGGACACCAGAATTGAAAAGACACATGTACACCAATGTTCATTTCCCAGCATTATCTACAATAATTAGGACATGAAAGCAACCTACATGTCAATAGGCAGATGAATGGATAGGAAGTTGTGGCACATATACACAATGGAACATTACTTGGCTATTAAAAAGAACACATTTGTGTCAGTTTTAATGAGGTGAATGAACGAACCAATTATACAGAGTGAAATAAGTCAGAAAGAGAAAGTTATTTTTATTGTTCAGTTATTCAGTTGTGTTTGACTCTTGGCAATCCCATGGACTTCAGCACACTAGGCTTCCCCGTCCTTCACCATCTCCCAGAGTTTGCTCGAACTCATGTCCATTGAGTCGGTGATGCCATCCAGCCAACTCATCTTTTGTCGACCCTTCTCCTCCTGCCTTCAATCTTTCCCAGAATCAGGGATTTTTCCAATGAGTCAGCTCTTCCCACCAGGTGGCCAAGGTATTGGAGCTTCAGCTTCAGCATCAGTCCTTCCAATGAATAGTCGAAATTTATTTCCTTTTGGATTGACTGGTTTGATCTCTTTGCAGTTCAAGGGACTCTCAAAAATTTTCTCTAACACCACAGTTGGAAAACAATTCTTTGACACTCAGCCTTCTTTATAGTCCAACTCTTACATCTGTACATGACTACTGGAAAAACCATAGCTTTGACTATACAGACCTTTGTCAGCAAAGCAATGCCTCTGCTTTTTAATATGGTGTCTATGTTTGTAATAGCTTTTCTTCCAAGGAGCAAGAGTCTTTTAGTTTTATGACTGCAGTCACCATCTGTAGTTGATTTTGGAGCCCAAGAAAATAAAGTATTATATTAAAGAGAAAGATTATATATTAAAGTATATATTCAGAATCTAGAAAGATGGTATCAATCATCTGATGTACAGGGCAGCAAAGTAGACACAGACATAAAGAACAGACTTTTGGACTCAGTTGAAGAGAAAAGGGTGGGATGATTTGAGAGAATTGCATTGAAACATATGCATTGCCAAATGTCAATAGATAACCTGTGTGAATTTGATGTATGAAGCAGGGCACACAAAGTCGCTGCTCTGTGACAACCTGGAGGGATAGGGTGGGGAGGGTGGGGACACATTTCAGGATCGAGGGGACATACATATACCTATGGTCGATTTACATTGATATATGGCAAAAACTATCACAAGATTGTAAAGTAATTAACCTCCAATTAAACATATAAATTAAGAATAAAACAAAATTTTAAAAAAGACTAACCTGAACATGACTAGACTTTTTTCTTCTAAAATAAAATTTTTAGAGATCTTCCAAATAGAGCCTTGGAGTGGAGAAATCCACCAAGGCAATCTAGAAGTACCAGAAACAGGTAACTGGCTACAATTGAACAACTGGTTTGATTTTTTTAAGTTATATTTTCTTTTGTTTATCTCCAAAATCTTTCATTAATATAAATATCTCTCTGATTCTTTCATTTATTTTTATTGAATGATAATTGTTTTGCAGAATTTTGCTGTTTTCTGCCAAAGCTCAACATGAAGCAGTCATGTGTGTGTGTGTGTTAGTCACTCAGTTATGTCCGACTCTTTGTGAACCCATGGACTATAGCCCACCAGGCTCCTCAGTCCATGGAATTCTCCAGGCAAGAATACCGGAGTGGGTTGCCATTTACTTTTCCATGAATCAGTCATAGGTATACGTATATCCCCTCCCTTTTGAAGCTCCCTGCCATCTCCCTCCCCATCCCACCCCTTGAGGTAGATACAGAGCCCTTGTTTGAGTGTCCTGAGCCATACAGCAAATTCCCATTGACTATCTATTTTACATATGGCAATGTAAGTTTCCATGTTACTCTTTCCATACATCTCACTCTCCCCTCCCCTTTCCCCATGTCCATAATTCTATTCTCTATGTCTGTTTCTCCATTGCTGCCCTGTAAGTAAATTCTTCAGTTCCATTTTTCTAGATTCTGAATATATGTGTTAGAATACAGTATATAACCTTCTCTTTCTGACTCATTTCACTCTGTATAATAGGTTCTATGTTCATCCGCCTTATCAGAACTGATTCAAATGTGTTCCTTTTTATGGATGAGTAATATTCCATTGTGTGTATGTACCAGGACTTCTTTATCCATTCATATGTTGATGGACATCTAGGTTGCTTCCATGTTCTAGCTATTATAAATAGTGCTGCAATGAACAATGGGACACATATATATCTTTCAGTTTTGGTTTCCTCAGGGTATATGCCTAGGAGTGGGATTGCTGGGTCACAGGGTGGTTTTATTCCTAATTTTTTTTTAAGGAACCTTAATACCATCTTCCATGGTGGATGTATCAGTTTACATTCCTACCAACAATGCAAGAGCATTCCCATTTCTCCAACTCTCTCCAGCATCTATTGTATATAGACTTTTTGATGATGGCCATTCTGACCGGTGAGAGGTGATATCTCATTGTGTTTTAATTTGCATTTCTCTAATGATGAGTGATTTTGAGCATCTTTTCATGTGTTTATTAGCCATCTGTATGGCTTCTTTGGAGAAATGTCTGTTTAGGTCTTTCCCCCACTTTTTGATTGTGTTGTTTGTTTTCCTGGTATTGAGTTGTATGAGCTGCTTGTATATTTTGGAAATTAATCCTTTGTCAGTTGTTTCATTTGCTATTATTTTCTCCCATTCTGAGGGTTGTCTTTTCACCTTGCTTATAGTTTCCTTTGCTGTGCAAAAGCATTTAAGTTTAACCAGGTCCCACTTGTTTAATTTTGTTTTTATTTCTGTTACTCTAGGAAGTGGGTCATAGAGGATCTTGTTTTGATTTGTGTCGTCGAGTATTCTGCCTATGTTTTCCTCTTAGAGTTTTATAGTTTCTGGTCTTACTTTTGTGTCTTTAATCCATTTTGAGTTTCTCTCTGTATATGGTGTCAGGAAGTGTTCTAATGTCTTTCTTTGACATGTAGCTGTCCAATTTTCCCAGCACCATTTATTGAAGAGGCTGTCTTTGCCCCATTGCATATTCTTGCCTCCTTTGTGAAAAACAAGGTGCCCATAGGTGCATGGGTTTATTTTTGGGCTTTCTATCTTGTTCCATTGGTCTATATTTCTGTTTTTGTGACAGTACCTTACTGTCTTGATGACTGTAGTTTTGTAGCATTATCTGAAGTCAGGAAGGTTAATACCTCCAGCTCCATTCTTCTTTCTCAAGATGGCTTTGGCTATTCGGGGTCTTTTGTGTTTCCATATGAATTGTGAAATTTTTTGTTCTAGTTTTGTGAAAAATGCCATTGGTGATTTGATAGGGACTGCATTAAATCTGTAGATTTCATTTGGTAGCATAGTCATTTTCACAATATTAATTCTTCCTACCCAAGAACATGGAATATCTCTCCATCTGTTTATGTCATTTTTGATTTCTTTCATTAGTGTCTTACAATTCTATGTGTACAGTTCTTTTGTCTCCTTAGGTTAGTTTATTCTTAGATATTTAATTCTTTTTTTTTTTTTTTTTGCAGTGGGGAATGAAATTATTTCCTTAATTGCTCTTCCTGATTTTTAATTGTTACTATATAGAAATGCAAGTGATTTATGTGTATTGATATTGTATCCTGCAACTTCGCTATATTCAATGATTAGATCTAGTAATTTTCTGATACTATCTTTACGGTTTTCTATGTAAAGTATTATGTCATCTGCAAACAATGAGAGCTTTCCTTCTTCATTTCTGATCTGGATTCCTCTAATTTTGTTTTCTTCTCTGATTTCTGTTACTAGGACTTCCACAACTATGTTGAATAATAGTGGTGAAAGTGGACACCATTGTCTTGTTCCTGACCTTAGGGGGAATGCGTTCAATTTTTTTGCCATTGAGAATAATGTTTTCTGTAGGCTTCTCATATATGGCCTTTATTATGTTGAGGTAGGTTTCTTCTATGAACATTTTTTGAAGAGTTTTAATCATAAATAGGTGCTGAATTTTGTCAAAGGCTTTTTCTGCATCTATTGAGATTATCTTATGGTTTTTATCTTTCAATTTGTTAATATGGTGTATCACATTGATTGAATTCAATATATTGAAGAATCCTTGCATCCCTGGAATAAACCCAACTTGATCATAGTGTATGAGCTTTCTGATGTGTTGCTGAATTATGTTTGCTAAAATTCTGTTGACGATTTTTGCATCTATGTTTATCAGTGATATTGGCCTGTACTTTTCATTTTTGTGTTGTCTTTGGTTTTGGTATCAGGGTGATGGTGGCCTCGTAGAATGAGTTTGGAAGTATTCTTTCCTCTGCAATTTTTTGAAAGAGTTTTAGAAAGAGAGGTGTTAGCTCTTCCCTAAATGTTAGATAGAATTCTCCTGTGAAGCCATCTGGTTCTGGGCTCTGTTTTCTGGGAGTTTTTTTTTTTTTTTATTATTATTACAGATTCAATTTCGATGCTTGTAATTGGGTTGTTCATAATTTCTATTTCTTCCTGGTTCGGTCTTGGAAGATTGAACTTTTCTAAGAATCTTTCCATTTCTTCCAGGCTATCTATTTTTTTGCCATTTTTTTTCATCATAGTCTCTTTTAATCCTTTGTATTTCTGCATTGTCCGTTGTAACTGCTCCTTTTTCATTTCTAAGTTTGTTGATTTGATCCTTCTCTCTTTTTTTCTTGATGAGTCAGGGTAAGGGTTTGTCAGTTTTGTTTATCTTCTCAAAAAACCAGCTTTAATTTTACTAACTTTTAGCATTGTTTATTTCATTTTTTCAATTTATTTCTGCTTGGATCTTTATTATTTCTTTCCTTCTACTACTTTTGGGATTTTTTTGGTTCTTCTTTTTCCAGTTGTTTTAGGTGTAAACTTAGGCTGTCCATTCGAAGTTTTTCTTGTTTCTTGAGGTAGGATTGTATTGCTATAAACTTCCATCTTAGAACTGTTTTTGCTGCAGCCCACAGGTTTTGAGTTATCGTGTTTTCATTGTCATTTGTTTCTAGAAATTTTTAAATTTCCCTTTTTATTTCTTCAGTAACATGTTGGTTATTTATAAACATTCTGTTTAATCTCCATGTGTTTGTTTTTCTTACAGCTTTTTACTGTAATTGATATCTAGTCTCATAGCCTTGTGATCAGAGAAAATGCTTGATATGATTTCAATTTTTTTTTTAATTTACTGAGATTTGATTTGTGACCCAAGATGTGGTCTATCCTGGAGAATGTTCCATGTGCACTTGAGAATAAGTTGTATTCTTCTGCATTTGGATGGAATGTCCTGAAGATATCAGTGAGATCCATCTCATCTAATACATCATTTAAGACATGTGTTTCCTTATTAATTTTCTGATTTGATGATCTGTCCGTTGGTGTGAGTGGGGTGTTAAAGTCTCCTACTATTATTGTGTTACTGTCAATTTATCCTTTTATGTCTGTTAGTATTTGTCTTCTGTATTGAAGTGCTCCTATGTTGGGTGCATAGATATTTACAATTGTCATGTCTTCCTCTTGGATTGATCCCTGGATCATTATGTAGTGCTCTTCTTTATCTCTTGTAACCTTTATTTTAACATCTTTTTGTCTGATATGGGGATTACAACTCCAGCTTTATTTTGCTTCCCATTTGCATGGAGTATATTTTTCCATCCTCTCACTTTCAGTCTATATGTGTCTTGATGTCTGAAGTGGGTTTCTTGTAGACAGCATATATATGGGTCTCATTTTTGTATCCATTCAGCCAGTCCTTGTCTTTTGGTTGGAACATCTAATCCATTTACATTTTAAGCAATTATTGATATATATGTTCCTATTGCCATTTTCTAATACTTTGGAGTTGACTGTGTAGATATTTTTTTCTTCTCTTGTGTTTCTTGACTACATGTTTGACATTTGTTGTAAAGCTGTTGTAACCCCAACCCTAACCCTAACCAAAAAATGTCCTTTACATCATGGGGGATTAGAATGAAAAAGTAGGAAATCAAGAGGTACCTCGAGTAGCAGGCATGTTTGGCTTGAAGTACAAAATGAAGCAGGAAGAGGCTAACAGAGTTTTATAAAAAAGAACACAATGGTCATAGCAAATACCAATTTCCAGCAACTCAAGAGAAGACTGTTCACATGGACATCACCAGATGATAAATATGGAAATCAGATTATGTTCTTTGCAGCCCAAAATGGGGAAACTCTGTATAGTCAGTAAAAACAAGTCCTGAAGCTGACTGTGGCTAAGATCATGAAATACTTATTGCAAAATTCAGGCTTAAGTTGAAGAAAGTATGGAAAACCACTAGCCATTCAGGAATGACCTAAATAAAATCTCTTATACAGTGGAGATGACAAGTAGATTCAAGGGATTAGATCTGGTAGATAGTGCCTGAAGAACTATGGATGGATATCCATAATGTTGTATAGGAGGCAATAACCAAAAACATCTCAAAGAAAAAGAAACGTAAGAAGGGAAGGCGGTTGTCTGAGAAGGCTTAGGAAAGAAAAGAAGTGAAAGGCAAAGGGGAAAGTTAAAGTTATATCCAACTGAATGCAGACTTTCAAAGAACAGAAAGGAGAGATAAGAAGGTCTTCTTAAATGAACAGTACAAAGAAATAGAGGGAAACAATAGAATGGGAAAGATTAGATATCTCTTAAAGAAAATTGGAGATACAAAGGGAACACTTCATGTAAGAATAGGTATGATAAAGGATAGAAATGGCAAGGATCTAATAGAAGCAGAAGAGGTGGCAATAATGCAAAGAACTATACAAAAAAAAAGACCTTAGTGACCCGAATAACCACAATAGTATGATCGGTCACCTAGAGACAGACATCCTGGAGTGTGAAGTCAAGGAGGCCTTAGGAATCATTACTGCAAACAAAGCTAAGGGAGGTGATGGGATTCCAGCTGAGCTATTTCAAATCCTAAAAGATGATGCTGTTAAAGAGCTACACTTAAATATGTCAGCAAATTTGGAAAACTCAGTAATGGCCACAGGATTGGAAAAGGCCAGTTTCATTCCAATCCCAAAGAAAGGCAATGCCGTAGAGTATTCAAGCTACTGTACAATTACACTCATTTCACATGCTAATGAGTTAATTCTCAAAATCCTTCAAGCTAGGCTTCAGCAGTACAAAACTTGAGAACTTCCAGATGTAAAGACTGGGTTTCAAAGAGAAAGATACAGCAGAAGTCAAACTGACAACATTCATTGGACTGAGGAGAAAGCAAGGGAATTCCAGAAACACATCTACTTCTGCTCCATTGACTGCACTAAATCTTTTGACTCTATGCATCACAATAAAATATGAAAAAATCTTGAAGAGATGGGAGTACCTGACTATCTTACTTGTCTCTTGAGAAACCTGTATACAAATCAAGATGTGACAGTTAGAACCATACATGGAACCGTTGAGTGGTTCCAAATTGGGAAAGGAGTCCAACAAGGCTGTATATTGTAACCCTGATTATTTAACTTATATGCAGTGAACATCAGGCAAAATGCCCGATTGGATGAATCACAAGTTAAAATAAAGATTGCTGGGAGAAATATCAACCACCTCAAATATACAGATTATACTGTTCTAATAGCATAAAGTGAAGAGGAACTAATGATCTTCTTGATGAGGGTGAATGAGGAGAGTAAATGCTAGCTGGAGAGTAAAAATCCTGGTTTGAGAGTCAACATTAAAAAAAAAACAAAAACTAGGATTATGACAGTCGGTCTCATCAATTCATGGCAAATAGAAAGGGAAAAAGTGGAAGCAGTGATATATTTTCTTTTCTTTGGCTTCAAAATCATTGTACAGAGACTGCAGCCATGAAATTAAAGGATGCTTTCTCCTTGGTAGGAAAACTATGACAAACTTATATAGCATGTTAAAAAGCAGAGACATCACCTTGCTGGCAAGGCTCTGTATGGTCAGAGCTATAGTTTTTCCAGTAGTTTTATATGGATGTGATTGTTGAACCATGAAGAAGGGTGAGCGTTGAAGAATTGATGCTTTCAAATTGTGGTGCTGAAGACTTTTGACAGTCCCTTGGGCTGTGAGGAGAACAAACTTAAAGGAACTCAACCCTGAATATTCACTGGAAGGATTGATGCTGAAGGCGAAGCTCCAATATTTTTATCCACCTGATTTGAGGAGCCAACTCATGGGAAAATACCCTGATGCTGAGAAAGATTGAAGGCAAAAGGAAAAGGAGAAAACAGAGGGTGATGTGGTTAGATAACATCACTGACTCAATGGGCCTGAATTTGGACAAACTCCATGAGATAGTGGAGAACAGATTAACCTGGCATGCTACAGTTCACTCAGTCACAAAAATCAGACATGACTTAGCCACTGAACAATAGCAATTGCTCATCTTTGCTGTTCTTTGTATATTATAGCTCCTTTTTTAATTTCTTCTATCTCAGTATCTGTGTTTTTATCATTTTCACTAGATTTTGAATCACATATCATGTTTACTATAATTATTATGAATTATTTTTCAGGTAGATTGCCTATATCTTTAACATTTAGTTTTGTGGGTTTTTATTTTGTTCCTTCATTTGCAACATATTTTTCTGTTGTATCATTTTATCTAAATTTCTGTGTTTGCTGTCTCCTTTTCGCAGGCTGCAGGATCACATTTTTCTTGTTTCTGGTGCCTGCCCTCTGGTGGGTCAGGTTGATCCAGCTTTTTGAGTGGGCTTCTTGGTGCCTGCCCTGTAGTGGGTGGAACTGAGTCCTGTCCCTCTGATGGAAAAGGATGTGTCAAAGAGTGTGCTTTGAGCTGACCATGAGCTTGGTACAACTTTAGTGGACCTGTCTTCTGATGGGTGGGGCTATGTTCTTTTTGGTTGTTTGGCTTGAGGCTTTTCAGCACTGTAGCCTATAGATTGTTGGATGGAATCGTGTCTTTGCAGTGAAATGTGGACCTACAGGATAGCTCACTCTGATCAAATTTCCCTCGGGCTTCTCCTACTAGTATCACTGCCTCCAGAGGGGACTATGGTTGACCTTCACCTTGCCAGTAGATCTCCCAATACCCTTAAGTTGGTCTAACTCCATTTCCTGCTTTTTACTGGGTCCCAATGCACATGAAGCCTTTTGTGTGCCCTCCAAGAGTGGTGTCTCTGTTTTCCCCGGCCCTGTGGAGCTCTTGCACTGAAGCCCTGCTGATCTTCAAGACTAAATTCTCTAGTGGCTTTTCCTCCTAATGCCAGACACTTGGACTATCTTGGAACATTATTTTCATGTAAGAATGTCCCTGTGTAGCTTGCATAGTTTTAATATTTTGTGGTACAAGAGCTGTGCTTAGTATAGATATCTGCCTCCACTTTTCTCAGTGTATGCTGGCCATTATCCCCTTGATAGGATTCATGACTGACATTAAGGTGACCAGAGACTGCACTAAATATTGAGCAGGTCCTCTCTTTTGTTCTGTGGTTGTCACTGTTTTGTGAGAGGTGGGGCCTGGTCCCTAGTTGTTGGAATAAAGGCCACGAGATTTGTTTCTTAGCTGTTTTTCTGATCTGCGGTATAAAGTAGGCAGAATTAGAACACTCCCATGGGAGAGAATCTACTGAATATTCCTCCTCTGGAAATGTTCACCTCTGGGTGTGCTCTGTTGTGTCACCTTTTATCCATTGCACAAACTCTCAGATTACATTGTTGTTGGCATTACTCTCAGCCCCACATTAACAATGGGTATGCTGGAAATTGGCCCTAGTTTCTCTCAGGTATTGTTTTTATCAGGCCACCAGCATAGTTTCACTGAAGTCAGGTCCCAGGATTGCGGTAATCATCGATCTGGACTCACTGTGGTATCAGAGCAGTTCAGACTTTGGCCTGGCCCAATCCCTGTATATAAGTGTCCACAAAGATAATATTTGCCTCTATCATATATCAGATTAGAGGAGTCTTATCCCTTTCCTTTGGAGCAAAGTTCTCATATAATATCTTTACTTTTATCCCAACAAATGCTATTAAGGCATCCAAATTGAGGGAAAGCATCAGATCAGATCAGCCTCTACCTTAACCACTCAGCAAAGACTACTGAGTCACCTACAACTCAGCAAACCCTGATATCATCCAACCAGATGATGTCCCCCTCGCATATCTTTCCACTTGGTGGATATTACCCCGTATCTTTCAACTGCACCTCCCCTGCCCAGGAATCTTTCACTTGGGAGGGGGCAGGTACCTGCTATATACCTTCAAATAAAACTCAGGGTTGTCGACCAACATGGGAAATCTGAGGACTTGGAGAAATGTACCCAAATTCATCTGAACTCTCCAAGGGGGCGGACATGTGCAAAGGGCCTCTGTTTGTACCAAGGCTCTGATTCCTCCTAGAGTTCAGGCAGAGGAAAGAAGCCCATTTATTCATTCAATGTATTCATTCGAGTCCACAATTCATTCATTGTATCCTCTTCTGCCTAGCCCAAGCTCTGCATGTAAGTGCCCACAAAGTTTAGCTGCTAAAGCTAAACCTGTTTTGGCTGAGAAGAAAACTCATTGTCTATTCAGATATTCTGTAGGTGCTGAGTTTGCAAAGTTAGTTGCAGGGGTGTCAATCTGCAGTTTGCACAATTGCAAGGAGAGATTTCAGCTTTTCTTCCTTAGTTGCACAGACTCTGGGGGCTCAGCTGTGGTTTCAGCCCCACCTCTGCATGTGAGCCAACCACAAGGATCTGTTCCCAGTACTGCTTCAGAGCCCATGATTCTTCCCCAGCTAGGAGGGGGGCCAGAGTCGGTGAAGACTGGGATCATGAGAGCACCTGCTGCAGCAGAGATGGTGTGGAGGAAGGGGCAGTGGCTGAAAGGGTTGTGGGATTTCCCACTGCAATGGGGACAAGTGTAGAGGTTGTGGTGGCCACTGGGTCATGAGAGTGCTTGCCCTCACAGAAGCCCTTCCTAGTGCCTAGGGAGGCATTGCCTTGGGCTTGGGAGAGATGAAGCAGTGGCAGCCCTGCCCCTTCCGCATTACTCAACAATGATACCTGGCTTCTATGGTGTTCCAGGTTTCCTTCACAAGCATTCTTTGCTGCCAATTTCCTCACTCTGTTCCCTCAGACTGTCTCCTTTGCAGCTAATGGCAGTCCTCTCCCTGGGCCTATTCTATAAACTCCATGTTCCAGCACCCAGCTTCTGTCTGCACCAGTGGACACACCTCTCAGGCTGGGACATGAAGGGCCATCTGTGTAGGTCTAACTCTGTCCTGTTTGCCACAGACAGAATGTGGTGCTCTCCACCAACAACACCCAAAGCTCCCTTTCTGTCCCAACTGATCTCCCAGCTGGTGAGGGGAACCTCTCTTCTCCTTCAGCTCCACCTCCCCCAGGGATGCAGGTCTTGTATTTCTTCCTCTGCTCTTATTTTTACCTTTTTCTTTCTTTGATCCTACCCTGATACGTGGGGGTCTTTTTTGTCCTTTTAGCTGCCTACTATCCTCTGCATGTGCTCCATATGAATTGTTGCATTTGTATATGTAATCTTGATGCCTTTGGGGGAGAGATGGACTCCACATTCTCCTACTCCTTTACCATCTTGATTCTCTGCATTTGGATTTATTAATTAAAAGCTGTCAATTTTAGAATAACTAGGTTGCCCACTCAGCAACACATTGGTGATTATTCTTAGATCAATTGTCTTACTACTGACCTATTACCTTTAGGACATGTACTTTTTTTAATAGTGGTGGCAAGTTTGATCTAATATCATCCCAGTTCCTTTGTGACTGTCTTAAAGATAGTTGGCCAGTATTAAATATATCATCTATGGTCATGAAATAGAAGATGGCAAGTCATGTGGAAAGAGAGCCCCAGACCTTGGCTTTAAGTGTGTTGAATTCTAATTGCTGGGATAACTTGCTACAGATTTAGTACTACATTTACCATTCTGAGAATAGTAAATATATGTTACAAATCCAATACTGTTTTCTTTTTTTACATTCATGGCTTTTTCATTCTCATTTAATCTCTATGCCTTTTAAGCTTTTCTATCCTCTGACAATTGGCATTAGTTTTATGCAAAAAAATTGTTTTTTTTCAAACATTCTTGTAATGTTTTATCAGTGTGATATTTTCACATTAAAAAATATGCTACATGGGCAAAACTTCCATTTTAATTTAGAAAGTTATATCTACCCAGACACACTAATAATGTACCTTTTCCTGACAGATTAGTTTATGTTTAGGGTTCTCATTTCTTGTGTTAATTCTAAGGTCAAGGACACTACCTATGAATTAGCTTAATATACTTGCTAATGAGTACTGTTTGAATATCTCTAATTACTTTAATGCTCATAAACCAAGAATTTAAAAGTCATATAGATATTTCCAAATTCACAAAGCTTGCACTTGCATTTGGGAACTTGATTGGATAAAAGGAAACATCTGAAAGAAAGGAAAATATCCAGCATATCAGAATAGAGTAGGTAAAGGCAGTGACTAACAAATAGGCTACATAGAAAAGAAAATATCAGGAACAGATTCTTGACATTGTTTTCAAATACAAGTTTGTGTGCCTGCCTCACAGTGAGGCTAAGCAAGTAAAAATGTCAGATTTGGGGCAGAAAATGTTTATTGCAGGGCCAAGAAAGGAGTAAAAGTGGCTCATCTGTAAAGATGAAAACTTTCAAGGAATTATTTTCAGAGAATTGTTTTTAAAGGCAACATTTGGGGTGAGGGATGCAGGGTGCATGACTTTCTTCTGATTGATTGATAGTGAGGTAACAGAGTGGTATTTCAGAAATATCATCTCAAACACTCTTTTCTCCAGGGAATTCAATGGAACAGGTCTTTTTTTTTTTTTTTTTTTTTTTTGCATTTTTATTTATTTATTTTTCCATTTATTTTTATTAGTTGGAGGCTAATTACTTTACATCATTACAGTAGTTTTTGTCATACATTGAAATGAATTAGCCATGGATTTACATGTATTCCCCATCCCAGTCCCCCCTCCCACCTCCCTCTCCACCCGATCCCTCTGGGTCTTCCCAGTGCACCACGCCCGAGCACTTGTCTCATGTATCCAACCTGGGCTGGTGATCTGTTTCACCCTAGATAATATACATGTTTCAATGCTGTTCTCTCGAAACATCCCACCCTCGCCTTCTCCCAGAGTCCACAAGTCTGAACAGGTCTTTAGATAAATATTTTTCAGGAAATGATTTCATGATCCCAATCCTTGTATTTCTTCATATCTAGAAAATCACTAAGTCCATTCATGGTGATATCAATTCCTTGTGACTAGCATAAAACCTTTCGGCAAAGTAAGCCCTTGATTGCACTGAACTCCCCCTTCACTGAAAACTTTTATATTAACCTTTCCCAACTGCCTCTTTGGAGCAGTGCCTCAGAATTAACTGAGGTGCTGTCTCCTGGACTGCAGTCCTCATTTTGATCCAAATAAAACTTAACTTGCAAATCTCAAGTTGTGCATCATTTTTATTCAACACTATTATCAAAATACAAGAGACAGTAAGTGTTGATGAGGATGTGGAGAAAAGAGAACCCTGTACCCTATTTGTGGAGACATAAATTTATATAGCTATCATGGAAAACAGTATGGAAGCTTTTCAAAAGGTTAAAAGTAGAACTACCATAAAATCTATCAGTCTCACTTCTTGATCCCAGGTGGCCTCAGCCTGCAGCAGCTTGGAGTGGGGCCTGGATTCCCAACCAGAGATGGAAGCTGGGTCATGGCAGTGAAAGCACCTAATCCTAGCCACTAGATCAGTGGTCAGTGACAAGGACCCTCGCCCTTCAACTTTGCAGAAAAGAATTTCCACGAGGACAGAAAGTAGTGAAGTATAATTTTTATTAAGAGGAAAAAAGTACAATATGTGTGGATAGATATGCAGGCAGACTCAGAGGGAGGGTGTTGATGAGTTAAGCCTTTGTGGCAGCTTGAATTACTTTTTATTTTCTTTTTAATTAATTTATTTAATTGGAGGATAATTAGTTTACAATATTTGGTGGGTTTTGTCATACATCTACAAGAACCAGTCATGGGTACTCAGGTGTCCACCCCCTCCTGAAACCCCCTCCCACATCCCTCCCCACCCCATCCCTCTGGGTTGTCCCAGAGCATTTACTTTGAGTGCCATATTTCATGCATCGAACTTGCACTGGTCATCTATACATATGGTGATATACATGTTTCAGTGCTATTCTCTTAAATCATGCCACCCTTGTCTACTCCCACTTAGTCCAAAAGCCTCTTCTTTATATCTGTGTCTCTTTTGCTGCCTTCCATATAAAATCATCGTTACCATCTTCCTTAATTCCACATATATGCATTAACATGCTATATTAGTGTTTCTCTTTCTGTCTTACTTCTCTCTGAATAAGAGGCTCCAGTTTTACACAGCTAGTTTGAATTACTTTTATGGGGCATTTCTTTTGGATTTCCTTTGGCTGATCATTTGATTTGCGTGACTCACAGGCTGTATTTGGTACATCTCAGTATCTTCCCATGTGTGTGCATGCATCTTTTAGCTAAGATGGATTTTACAAAAAAGATGTCTGGGTAGAACATCTGTTGACGTGACTCTGCTTTGGCCTCCAAGGAGATGGTTTTGTGCCTGTGTGGCTGGGATGTCTCCTTACTTCAGGAATGAGAAATATGTGGTCTGTTCAGGGTCCAGCCTCCTTCCTTAATTGCCTTGCTATTCTTGTCTAAGAGTTTTGGTCAATAGAGAATGAATCTCCAACTGCTTTACCTTGGAGGCCCATCTGCCTCCTGCTTCATTCTGGGTTTTTATCCAAAGGAAAGGAAATAACTATCTCAAAGTGATATCTACAACTCCATGTTCAATGAATGTTATTCAAAATAGCCAAGTCAACATTGGGGTGATTCATGTCAATGTATGGCAAAAACCACTACAATATTGTAAATAATTAGCCTCCAACTAATAAAAGTAAATAAAGAAAAAACACTATAATATTGTAAAGTAATTAGCCTCCAACTAATAAAAATAAATGGAAAAAAAATAGTCAAATCATAAAAACAATATAAGTATCTACAGATGGTTAAATTCATAAAGAATAAGTATAAAATAAATACATATATAATTATATTCATATATATATGTGTGTGTGTATATATATATATATATATATAGTAAAAACTATGTACATATTGTTGTTGTGCAATCACTCAGTCATGTCTGACTCTCTGTGACCCCATGGATTGCAGCACACCAGGCTTCCCTGTCCTTCACTATCTCCCAGAGCTTGGTCAAACTCATGTCTATTGAGTCAGTGATGCCATCAAAATATCTTGTCCTCTGTCATCCCCTTCTCCTGCCTTCAATCTTTCCAAGCATCAAGGTCTTTTCTAATGAGTCATCTACAGGCATCAGGGGGCAAAGGTATTGGAGCTTCATCTTAGCATCAGTCCTTCTGATGAATATTCAAGACTGATTTCCGTTAGGATTGACTGGTTTGCTCTCTTTGCAGTCCATGTGACACCATAGTTCAAAAGCATCAATTTTTCAGTGCTCAGCTTTCTTTATAGTCCAACTCACATCTATACATGACTACTGGAAAAGCTATAGTTTTGACTGTATGGACCTTTGTTGGTAAAGTAATGTCTCTGATTTTTAATATGTTGTCGAGGTTGTTCATAGTTTTTCTTCCAAGGAACAAGGGTCTTTTAATTTTGCAGCTGCAGTCACCATCTGCAGTGACTTTAGAGCCCAAGAAAATAGTCTGTCACTGTTTCCATTCTTTCCCCATCTATTTTCTATGAAGTGATGAGACTGAATACCATGATCTTAGTTTTTTTTTTTTTAATTGATTTATTAACTAAAAGGCGACTTACTTTACAATATTTTAGTGGTTTTTGCTATACATTGATATGAATCAGCCATGGATGTACATATGCTCCCCATCCTGAACCACCCTCCCTCTCCCTCCCCATCCCATCCCTCAGGGTCATCCAAGTGCACCAGCCCTGAGCACCCTGTTGCACTCATCAAACCTTCACTGCTGATTTGTTTCACATATGATAATATACATGTTTCAAGGCTATTCTCTGAAGTCATCCCACCCTTGCCTTCTCCCACAGAGTCTGAAAGACTGTTCTTTACATCTGTGTCTCTTTCCTGTCTCGCATATAGGGTCATCATTACCATCTTTCTAAATTCCATATATATGCATTAGTATACTGTATTGGTGTTTTTCTTCCTGACTTACTTCACTCTGTATAATAGGCTCCAGTTTCATCCACCTCATCAGAACTCATTCAAGTGTACTCTTTTTAATAGCTGAGTAATATTCTACTGTGTATATGTACCACAGCTTTCTTATCCATTTGTTGGCCGATGGACATCTAGGCTGCCTCCCTGTCCTGGCTATTGTAAACAATGTTTCAATGAACATTGAGGTACATGTGTATCTTTCAATTCTGGTTTCCTCGGTTTGCATGCCCAGCAGTGGGATTTCTGGGTCATATGACAGTTCTATTTCCAGTTTTTTAAGGAATCTCCACACTGTTCTTCATAGTGGTTGCACTAGTTTGCATTCCCACCAACAGTGTAACAGGGTGCCCTTTTCTCCACACCCTCTCCAGCATTTATTGTTTGTAGACATTTTGATAGCAGCCATTCTGACTGGTGTGAGATGATATCTCATTGTGGTTTTGATTTGCATTTCTCTGATGATGAGTGATGTTGAGCATCTTTACTTGTGTTTGTTAGCCATCTGTATGTCTTCTTTGCAGAAATGTCTGTCTAGTTCCTTGGCCCATTTGTTGATTGGGTCGTTTATTTTTCTGGGATTGAGGTGTAGGAGCTGCTTTAATAATTTGGAGATTAATTCTTTGTCAGTTGCTTCATTTGCTATTATTTTCTCCCATTCTGAAGGCTGCCTTTTCACCGTGCTAATAGTTTCCTTAATTGTGCAAAAGTTTTAAGTTTCATTAGGTCCCATTTGTTTATTGTTGCTTTTATTTCCGTTACTCAGGGAGGTGGGTCATAGAAGATCCTGCAAAGATTTATGTAAGAGAGTGTTTTGCCTATGTTTTCCTCTAGGAATTTTGTAGTTTCTGGTCGTACATTTAGCTCTTTAATCCATTTTGAGTTGATTTTTGTGTATGGTGTTAGAAAGTGTTCTAGTTTCCTTCTTTTACATGTGGGTGACAAGTTTTCCCAGCACCACTTGTTAAAGAGATTGTCTTCTCTCCATTGTATATTCTTGCCTCCTTTGTCAAAGATAAGGTGTCCATAGGTGCATGGATTTATCTCTGGGCTTTCTGTTTTGATCCATTGATCTATTTTCTGTCTTTGTGCCAGGACCATACTGTCTTGATGACTAGCTTTGTAGTAGAGTCTGAAGTCAGGCAGGTTGATTCCTCCCATTCCATTCTTCTTTCTCAAGATTGCTTTGGCTATTCAATGTTCTTTACATTTCCATACAAATTGTGAAATTATTTGTTCTAGTTCTCTGAAAAATACCGTTGGTAACTTAATAGGGATTGCCTTGAATCTGTAGATTACTTTGGGTAGTATACTCATTTTCACTGTATTGATTTTTCCTATCCATGAACATGGTATATTTCTCCATCTATTTGTGTCATCTTTGATTTCTTTCATCAGTGTTTTATAGTTTTCTGTATAAAGGTCTTTTTTTTTTCTTTAGGTAGATTTACTCCTAAGTATTTTATTCTTTACGTTGCAACAGTGAATGGAATTGCTTCCTTAATTTCTCTTTCTGTTTTCTCATTGTTAGTGTATAGGAATGCAAGGGATTTCTGTGTGTAAATTTTATATCCTGCAACTTTACAATATTCATTGATTTGCCCTAGTAATTTCCTGGTGGAGTCTTTGGAGTTTTCTATGTAGAGGATTCTGTTATCTGCAAACAGTGAGGGTTTTACTTCTTTTCCAGTCTGGCTTCCTTTTATTTCCTTTTCTTCTCTGATTGCTGTGGTTAAAACTTCCAAAACTATGTTGAATAGTAGTGGTGAGAGTGGGCACCCTTGTCTTGTTCCTGATTTTAGGGCAAATGCTTTCAGTTTTTCACCATTGAGATAGTGTTTGCTATGGGTTTATCACATATGACTTTTATTGTAATGAGATATGTTTCTTCTATTCCTGCTTTCTAGAGGGTTTTTTTTTTTTATCATAAATGCATGCTGACTTTTTTCAAAGACTTTCTCAGCATCTACTGAGGTAATAATATGGTTTTTATCTTTGTTAATGTGGTGTATCACATTGATTGATTTGCGAATGTTG
Organism: Odocoileus virginianus; assembly: GCF_023699985.2. Classification (NCBI taxonomy): domain Eukaryota; kingdom Metazoa; phylum Chordata; class Mammalia; order Artiodactyla; family Cervidae; genus Odocoileus; species Odocoileus virginianus. The sequence continues at coordinate 36,445,559 of NC_069708.1, read as the reverse complement.
AAGAATCCTTGCATCCTTGGGATAAAGCCAACTTGGTCATAATGTATGATCTTTTTAATATGTTGTTGGATTCCATTTGCTAGAGTTTTGTTGAGGATTTTTGCATCTATGTTCATCAGTGATATTGGCCTGTAGTTTTCTTTTTCTGAGGCATCTTTGTACGGTTTTGATATTAGGGTGATGGTGGCCTCATAGAATGAGTTTGAAAGTTTACCTTCCTCTGCAATTTTCTGGAAGACTTTGAGTAGGATAGGTGTTAACTCTTCTCTAAAATTTTAGTAGAATTCAGCTGTGAAGCCTTCTGGTCCTGGGCATTTGTTTGCTGGAAGATTTCTAATTACAATTTCAATTTCCGTGCTTGTGTTCAGTCTGATAAGATTTTCTGTTTCTTCCTGGTTCAGTTTTGAAAAGTTGTATTTTTCTAAGAATTTGTCTATTTCTTTCAAGTTGTCCATTTTATTGGTGTATAGTTGATGATAGTAGGCTCTTATGATCCTTTGTGTTTCTGTGTTGTCTGTCATGGTTTCTCCATTTTAATTTCTATTTTTGTTGATTTGATTCTTCTCCCTTTTTTCTGATGAGTCTGACTATTGGTTTGTATATTTTATTAATCTTCTCAGAGAATCAGCTTTTAGCTTTGTTGATTTTTACTATGGTCCCCTTTGCTTGTTTTTCATTTATTTCTGCACTAATTTTTAAGATGTCTTTCCTTCTACTAACCCTTGGGCTCTTCATTTCTTCTTTTTTCTAGTTGCTTTAGGTGTGGAGTTAGGTTATTTATTTTATTTTTCTCTTGTTTCTTGAAATAAGCTTGTATTGCTATGAATCTTCCCCTTAGAACCGCTTTTACTGAATCCCATAGGTTTTGGGTTGTTGTGTTTTCATTGTCTTTCATTTCTATGCATATTTTGATTTATTTTTTGATTTCTTCTGTGATTTGCTAGTTATTCAAAAACGTGTTTTTAGCCTCCATATATTTGTACTTTTAATAGTTTTTTTCCCTGTTGTTGGCATCTAGTCTTACTGCATTGTGATCAGAAAAGCTGCTTGAAATGACTTCAGTTTTTTTGAATTTACCAAGGTTAGATATATGGCCTAAGATGTGATCTATCTTGGAGAAGGTTCCATGTGCACTTGAGAAAAAGGTGAAATTCATTGTTTTGTGGTGAGATGTCCTATAGATATCAGTTAGGTCTCACTAGCCCATCGTATCATTTAAAGTTTCTATTTCTTTGCTAATTTTCTGTTTAGTTGATCTATCCATAGGTGTGAATGGGGTATTAAAATTTCCCACTATTATTGTGCTATTGTTAATTTCCCCTTTCATACTTGTTAACATTTGCCTTACATATAGCAGTGCTCCTATGTTGGGTGCATATATATTTATAATTGTTATAGCTTCTTCTTGGATTGATCCTTTGATCATTGTGTAGTGTCCTTCTTTGTCTCTTTTCACAGCCTTTATTTCAAAGTCTATTTTATCAGATATGAGTACTGCTACTCCTGCTTTCTTTTGGTCTTCATTTGCATTAAATATCTTTTTCCAGCCCTTCACTTTCAGTCTGTAGGTGTTCTTGTTTTGAGGTGGGTCTCTTGTTGACAGCATATATAGGGGTTTTGTTTTTGTATCCATTCAGCCAGTCTTTGTCTTTCGGTTGGGGCATTCAACCCATTTACATTTAAGGTAATTATTGATAGTATGATCCCCTTGCCACTTACTTTGTTGTTTTGGGTTAGAGTTTATACACGTTTTCTGTGTTTCCTGTCTAAAGAAGATCCTTTAGCATTTGTTGGAGGGCTGGTTTGGTGGTGCTGAATTCTCTCAACTTTTGCTTGTCTGTAAAGCTTTTGATTTCTCCTTCATATTTGAATGAGATCCTTGCTGGGTACAGTAATCTGGGTTCTAGATTTTTATCTTTCATCACTTTACGTATGTCCTGCCATTCCCTTCTGGCCTGAAGAGTTTATATTGAGAGATCAACTGTTATCCTTATGGGAATCCCCTTGTGTGTTATTTGTTGTTTTTCCCTTGCTGCTTTTAATACTTATTCTTTGTGTTCGATCTTTGCTAATTTGATTAGTATATGTCTTGGGGTGTTTTGCCTTGGGTTTATCCTGTTTGGGACTCTCTGGTTTTCTTAGACTTGGGTGACTATTTCTTTCCCCACTTTAGTGACGTTTTCAACTGTTATCTCCTCAAGTATTTTCTCATGGCCTTTCTTTTTGTCTCCTTCTGGGATTCCTATGATTTGAATCTGTTGGTGTTTGACATTGTCCCAAATGTCTCTGTTGTTGTCCTCATTTCTTTTAATTCTTTTTCCTCTCTGCTTCATTTATTTCCATCATTCTATCTTCCACCTCATTTATCCTATCTTCTGCCTCAGTTATTTTACTGTTGATTCCTTCCAGCATGTTTTTGATGTCAGTTATTGCATTTTTCACTATTAATTGACTCTTTTTTATTTCTTCTAGGTCCTTGTTAAACATTTCTTGCATCTTTTCAATCCTTGTCTCCAGACTACTTATCTGTAACTCCATTTTGTTTTCAAGAGTTTGGAGCATTTTTACTATTGTTATTCTGAACTCTTTTTCAGTTTTATTCGCTATCTTCTCCTATTTTGTTTGGTTTAGTGGACATTTTTCATGTTCCTTTGCCTGCTGAATATTTCTCTGCCTTTTCATTTTGTTTAGATTGCTTTGTTTGGGGTGGGTTTTCTGTATGCTGGAAGTTTGTGGTTCCTCTTTATTGTGGAAGTTCCTCCCTGTGGCTGGGGTTGGAAGAATGGCTTGTCAAGGTTTCCTGTTAAGGAAGCTTCCATCAGGGTTCTTGTGGGTGGAGCTGGATCTGTTCTCTCGGGAGTGCAATGAAGTGTCCAGTATAGAGTTTTGAGGTGTCTATGGGTTTGGTGTGACTTTTGGCTGCCAGTATTTTAATGCTTACGTTTATCTTCCTGTGTTGCTGGACAATTAGTTTGGTATTTCTTGCTCTGAATCTTGTTGGCTCTTGGGTGGAGCTTGGTTTCAGTGTATGTATGGAGTCTTTTGGATGAGCTCTTGTGGATTAATGTTCCCTGGAATCAGGAGTTTTCTGGTGTTCTCAAGTTTTGGATTTAAGCTCCCTGCCTCTGACTTTCAGTCTTATACTTACAATAGACTTAAGACTTCTCCATCGATACCACACTGATGATAAAGCATCTAGGTTAATGGTGAAAAAATTCTCCACACTGACGGACATGCAGAGAGGTTTGCAGAGTTATATAGAGAAAAAAAGAGGGAGGAGGGAGACAAAAGTGATCAGGAGGAGAGGAGGGGGAATCAAAAGGGGAGAGAACAATCTAGTCAGTAATCAATTCTCTATATGCTCCCACATCCTGAAACATTCAGAGAAGTTCACGGAGGTACATAGAGAAGAGAAATGGGAGGAAGGAGACAGAGGAGGCCAGGAGGAAAAGAGCGGGAGTCAAAAAGAGACAGATCTAGCCAGTAGTCAGTTCCCTAAGTGTTATCCACAGCCTGGAACAACCAAAGAGATTCAGGGAGTTGGGTAGAGAAGAAAAGGGGGAAGGAGGAGATAGAGGTGACCTGGGGGAGGAAAAAGAGTCAAAAGGGGGAGAGGACAATCAAGCCAGTAATCACACTCCTAAGTAAAAATGGGTACTGAAGATTGGATTTTTAACGGTACAAAGTTGATAAAAAAAATCAAAAATCAAAGATTAAAAATCTGGGAGTTAGACTCTCAAAAATACAGTATTAAAAAATTATTAAAATATATATCAAATTTTCTTGAAAAACTGGGTCTTTTTTAGCAAGGTAATAGTAAGTTATAAAAATGAAAATTAAAGGAGTAATAAAGAACTTAAAAACAAAAGAAAAATTAAAACAATGATAATAGTAAAATATATCTAGGAATCTCTCTGGAGTTGTTGAAGGCAGTGTGTGGTCAGTTCAGTTTTAGATAGTTCCTTGTTCCAGCTCATACTTCTTCTCAAGATCTATAGGCCCCTTCCACTGTAGTCAGTGCTAACTACAGGGTTTTAATCTGTTGCACCTGTCACTTCCAAAACGGTTCCCTCTTTCTTTTATTTTGGCTTCCTCTGTTTGCAAGTCTCTTCAGTGTCTAATTTCCACCCTGACACAAGTGGACAAAGGTGATCACTTATTTAGGCTCACTTGTTCAGTTGTGCTGTGGGGAGGGAGGAACACTGCAAACAATTATCACTGGTGTGTGTGGGGAGTGCTGTCAGTGTCTGGGTCACACTGGGTTTGTCCCAACTCATGACCTGTTTGCTTTCCCAGTCTACACTGCTCAAGCTCTAGGTTGCTCTCCAGGGGAACTGTCTAAAGCAGGCCCTGGGTTGTGTGCACTTCCCAGGTCTAAGCTGCTCTGGTTCAGGTTTTTGGGTACTCCACCAAGGCACAGACTCGGTTGGGCCTGCGTTTTGTGCCCTTCCCAGGTCCAAGCATCTCAGGCAACCTGGTGTTTAGCGAGTGCACTCTCCCCACTTGGGCGGTGCATCTTATCCCTCCACGGTCCCAGTCCCTCAGTTTCCTTGGTGCACTGCAGGAACGTCATCTCAGGTGTGCCGTGTATCTCCTCTGGGGAGCTGATCTTTGACTGCGGCCCTCCTGGCAGATGTCAACCATCCAGGATCTCAGAGAGACTTGGTTAGCAAGTGGGAGCCTGCTCACAGTTTGGTGGAGGATGCCTCTCTGGGGCAGAGATTGCCCCTCACCCTCTGGTTTTGGATGTCAATAGCTTGCCTCTGCCTCCAGTGAGAGGAGGGACTGGTACACAGCTGGCTTCCTCTCTTCTGGTATTTGCTCAGTCCTTTGTTCTGTGAGTGGTCCAGATTGTGCCTTACAGCTTTCCGTGGGAAAGTTTCTCTCTCTCTCTCTTTTTTTCCCCCTTTCTGACTGTCCCACAGTTTGGGTTGCTACCTCATGTTAGGTCCCTCAGATTGTCCTCAGGGCATTCAGGTCCAGTCCTTTCCCTAAGCAGTGCAGCCTGCACCTCCTTGTTCAGCCTCCACTTGCTGCTGGTGGACGCAAGCATCTTGGCTACTTTTCTGCTGGGAGTTGTGGTTAGGCGCATAATTTGTGCATTTCTTTTTTCCTCCCAGTTATGTTGCCCTCTGAGATTCCAAAACTCTCCACAGACCCACCATGAGAGCGTTTCCTGGTGCTTGGGAACTTCTCCTCCTTCACGACTCCCTCCCTGAGATGGGTCTCTGTCCCTAACTAACACTTTTGTCTCTCTTTTATATTTTATAGTTTGTCCTACCTCCTTTTGAATAGAATGGGCTGCCTTTCTGGATGCCTGGGGTCCTCTGCCTTCATTCAGAAGTTGTTTTGTGGAATTTGGTCAGCACTCAAATGATCTTTTGATGAGTTTGTGGGGGAGAAAGTGGTCTCCCCATCCTATTCCTCTGCCATATTCTCGTACTGATCTTAGTTTTCGAATGTTGAGTTTTAAGCCAGATTTTGGACTCTCCTCTTTCACTTTCATCAAGAGGTTCTTTAGTTCCTCTTCACTTTCTGTTATAAGGGTTTGTGTCATCTGCATATCCTAGGTTATTGATATCTCTCCAGCAATCTTGATTCCAGCTTGTGTTTCATCTTCCCTGGCATTTCACACTGATGTACTCTGTATATACTTTAAATAAGCAGAGTAACAGTACACAGCCTTAACATTCACTCCTTTCACAATTTTGAACTAGTTCATTGCTTCATGTCCAGTTCTAACTGTTGTTTCTTGACCTGCATATCAGTTTCTCAATAGGCAGATTAAATGGTCTAGTATTCCCATCTCTTTAAGAATTTTCCACAGTTTTTTGTGATCCTCACAAAGGTTTTGGCATAGTCAATGAATCAGAAGTAGATGTTTTTCTGAAACTCTCTTGCTTTTTCTATGATCCAACAAATGTTGTTGGTTTGATCTCTGGTCCTCTGCCTTTTATAAATTCAGCTTGAACATCTGAAAGTTTTTGGTTCATGTACCGTTGAAGCCTAACTTGGAGAATTTTGAGCATTACTTTGCTAGTGTGTGAAATGAGTTCAATTATGCGGTGCTTTGAACTTTCTTTGGCATTGCCTCTCTAACTGTACAGTAGTTTGAATATTATTTGGCACTGCCTAATGCATATATATGTGTAGATATAAATGCTTATGAATCCTCAATGCGTCAGTGATCCTGCAATGTATCATTTACCCAGAGTCACCAATGCCAATGAAGTGAAAATGAAATCAGTATAGCAGAGAAGAAACTTTATTTCACTGATCAAACAATGGAGAAGGGAGAACTAGTACTTTATAGACACCTTCTCCCTGAAGGGAGCGGAGTAAGGGAATTTTAAGAGGTAGGAGGCCAATATGTCCTTATGGCTTGTCACCTACAAATTGCCACCTGCCATCTGCTTCTACAAATCACTGCTGAACTGCTGATTTTCAACACATCCTGAAAGGAGTTCAGGGTGGAGAGCAGAAAGGAGGCATTCTGTGCTTGGGGGGAGGGGGAAATGGCAGAACAGGTCTTCAGATAGTTAGATATTTTAGGAATGGATTTTATGAGCCCAATTCTTATATATCCTCATGTCTAGAAAAGCACTAAAATCTTTCAGGGTGACAACTTCTCATTATGAATAGTAGAAATCTTCAGCAAAACATATGTGCTTGATTGCGTGTATTCCCCCTTTGCCAAATCACAAATATACTGACCTTTCCCCCACCCAAACTCTTTGGGGCAATTTCTTGGAGCTACATCTGAGATGCTGTTTCCTGGGCTGCAGTCCCCATTCTGCACCCCCCCCCCCAATTTAATTCACAACTCTCATTTGTGCATTTTTTTTAACTAGACAGTTTTAAGATGACCATGAAGGGACTCAGAGTGGACTTCTTTCCTTTGCCTGAACTCTACAAAGAACCAGAGCCTTGGTACCACCAGAGGCCCTTTGCACTTGTCTGCCTCCGTGGAAAGTCCAGATGAATTTGGGTGCATTTCTCCAGGTTCTCAGATTTTCCATGTTGGTTGACAATCCTGAGTTTTATTTGAAGGTATATATCAGACACCTGCACCCTCCCAAGTGAAGGATACTGGGGGGCGGGGAGGGGTTGAAAAATAGCAGGTACTACTCACCAAATGGAAAGATACTGGGTAAGGCTCAGTTGAAAAATGCTAGGAAATATCCATCCAGGTGAAGGATATGGGGGCTGAGGGTGGTTCTGGTTGAAAGATACTAGGTTGTTGTTGTTTTTTTTTTTTTTTTTTTTTGAGTTGTAGGAGACTCAGTGGCCTTTGCTGAGTGGTTGAAGAAGAGGCTGATCAGATACTTTCCCTCAATTTGGCTGCCTTAATAGAATTTGTTGGGATAAAAATGAAGATATATGAGAGTTGTGCTGCAAAGAAAAGAGATAAGACTCCTCGGGACTGGTTATGACTTTCTAAGGTGACTGAGAATTTTACAGGATTTGTGGAGGCTAAGTTCGCATACTGTGCAGTGGTCCTGTAGGGTATCCCACTCATTAATTAAAACACTTGCTTGTCCAAGAGTTGTGGGTAAGAATTGTCCATTCACTAATCCAAGCATCAGCAGTGACCTTTGACCACTGAAGGGAGAAACTTAGACATGTAAGATGGCTGAGACAACTCTAGGGTGATTCCCAGAGGTGTTGAGCTCACAAACAGTACACTGGCCCACCACATAATTTCACTGCTAAATTTTATCCCTGACAAATTCAATTTAAGATGGGAAATAGAGCCTCTCAAACACAGAAAGAAAGGGCATCAGAAACCCAACCTCTAACACCACATCCAGGGTTATGTACATGCAAAACTTACACATGCAAGTACCTACTTAATTGGAGAAACTCTATTAAAAGGATCTCAACTTAAAATGACAAAACTGATGTTCTTTTTATATTCCAAAATTGATAGTTTTGTGGGCAGTTAGTAAAAGCTGGCCATAAGTTCAAACAGACTGAATGGAATGCTTATTTTGATAGCTATCTAGAAGTTTCTCTTGAAACTATTATCAGAAGAAAAGAGGTTGCTAGCACTGTCACTGACTCTCTCTCTCCCTCTGCCCCTCTAATGTATCTCCTTCAATCTGAATTAACTAGCCAGATACTATCTGTTTTTCTCTTATAATTAATCTGCCTCCTGCTGCTCCTTTATCCAGTGAAGGAAGATAAAAAAATCACAAGTGCTTATAGCTCCCTTAGAGAGAAAACAATTACAGGAGGAGATGAACTGTCCTCGGTGCTTACATACATACCCAGAACTCTAGCAGATCTTAGAGGCTTTGCTAAGAAATTTCCCCATCTAAGTAAGAATCCATTAGGATTTGCTAAGGAATTTGAGCTAACCATCTGATCCTACAAGCTGGGGTTTTCAAATCTATATCAATTAATAAAGCTATTAGTTTCTGAAATCATAGCAAGGGAATGGATAGAGAAAGCGGGATGGAAATGCCTCTTAATGGATTTTGAATCACATAGTCCAGAGGCTCACACTGAATGCAAGGAGTTAGATCATAAATTACTCGAACTTATCTCAGTACTTTTTCAAAAAACTGTACACTAGACAGAGATTCAACAATGCAAGCAAAGATTGAATAAATTAATTATGGACTATTAGAGAAGTTGTGAAAGAAGAAAAAAAAATGCACCTGAGTCATTCTCTAACCATGAAAGGGATCCTTCACTTAACTCATCTTTTTGGAAGACTTAGATGAGGATTTGGCTACTTGAATCAAAAGACAAATTAGGTTGGTCTGAGTTACACACAAATGCTCTTGTTACACTGTGTGACCAAATTTTCAAAACCATTAAAGGAAGAAAAGGGGGTATCTCCAAAAATTACAAACTTAGTTAATTAAGTTAATTAACAGGTAATTAAGTACCCTATTCCAATCAAAACTTAACAGACTTCAAACAAGTTTAATTCCAAACCAATAGAGAAAGCTAGCTTGAAGGAAAAATAATTCTTCAGAATTATGACCCTGAGAGAATAAGTCCTCCTAGGAGAACCTGATTTTTGTTCCCTGTGCCTTGAGGCCAGAGCTCCAAAGATCACTTATACAGACATCTTTGATTCCTGAAATGGAAAAAACAAACAAACAAACAAACAAAAAAATGGAAAATGAAACTTTAAATTTTTTTTTTCTTATCCCAACTGTTATTTACAATCAGTGAGTTTTATTCAGTGATACCTGAGTTATGAATAAGTTTAGAAAATGAAGCTGGATTCCTTGTTGTCTGGGTATATGTATATCTCAGTACATGTCTTTGTCTTTGGATAATATTGTTGAGGTTAATTTGCAAATGAGCTCTATTTATTTTGTCTAAAGAATTGTAAGTGCATACAAATCAAATAATTCTAAATACAAGAGAAATTAAGCTAAATTAATTTCAGGTTCAAGTCACTGGGAAATATTCAATATTAAATTTATATCTGGTATTAATATGCATATGTTGGAAATCTTTTATAACTCTGCATGGCATCCATTATCATCAGAAAGTTCACAGGGAAGAAATGCCATATAAGGACAATGACTATGGGACATCCCTTAATCAAATGCACCATGCCAGTTACATTAGGAAAATCCACACTAGAGAAAAGTCTTATAAGTGCAGTAAATGTGAGAAATCTTTTACTGCTAGCTCTGGCCTTTGGTATCATCAGAGTTCACAGTGGAGAAAAGACTTATGAGTGCAGTGAATGCAGGGAACCTTTTATTAATAAATCCAGTGTTTTTGATCATCAGATAATTCACACTGGAGAAAGGCCTTTTCAGTGTGGTGAATGTGGGAAATCTTAAGAATAGATCATGTCTTTTTGGTTATCAGAGAGTTCACACTGGAGTAGGGGCCTTATGAGTGCAGCAAGTGAGGACAGCATTGGGGTTGGTGGAATTTGGGGTGGTAACAGCGTGGGAGGACACAAGTGCAGTCATCAGACAGCAGATGGACCATTTCTAGGGAGGAATTTGAGGCCTAGAGAGGGTGTGTCTTCTAATTATTACCTCCCAGCAATGCACAAGTATTTGGGATTTAGTATTACGTTGCGTATTTCAGGAAAAGGAGAGTCTGGCCACTGTAATCCTCTTTCCCTTCCAACTCAGCTTGGGGAACTCAAGGAATACCTACTCCACCTACTCCTTTCCCTGCCTCCCTCCTCAAGGGTCCTGCTCATACACTGCACTCCATGCTCAGTGGTCAAGACTATCCACTGGGAAGCAGCATTCAAGGTTTACCTGTGAATGACCCTATTATATACCTGGTAAAACCACCACCTACATGCCACAGCATTGCACTGAGTTTAGGGTAGCCAAGAGTGGAGAAGAGACTTGTATGCTGCTGTCTGATATCTCTTATGTGCAATTTAAACCTCCCAGAGTAACGGAAATAAAAGCAAAAATAAACAAATGGAACCTAATTAAACTTAAAAGCTTTTGCACAATGAAGGAAACTATAAGCAAGATGAAAAGACAGCATCCAGAATGGGAGAAAATAATAGCAAATAAAGCAACTGACAAAGAATTAATCTCAAAAATATACAAGCAACTCCTGCAGCTCAATTTCAGAAAAATAAGCGACTCAATAAAAAAAAAAAAAAAAAATGGGCCAAAGAACAAAACAGACATTTCTCCAAAGAATACATACAGAAGGCTAACAAACACAAGAAAAGATGCTCAACATCACTCATTATCAGAGAAATGTAAATCAAAACCACAATGAGGCACCATTTCAAGCCAGTCAGAATGGCTGCTATCCAAAAGTCTACAAGCAATAAATGCTGGAGAGGGTGTGGAGGAAAAAGAACCCTCTTAAACTGTTGGTGGCAATGCAAGCTAGTGCAACCACTATGGAGAACAGTGTGGAGATTCCTTAAAAAACTGGAAATAGAACTGCCATATGACCCAGCAATCCCGCTGCTGAGCATACACACTGTGGAAACCAGTATTGAAAGAGACACGTGTATCCCAATGTTCATTGCAGCACTGTTTACAACAGTCAGGACATGGAAGCAACCTAGATGTCCATCAGCAGATGAATGGATAAGAAAGCTGTGATACATATACACAATGGATTATTATTCAGCTATTAAAAAGAATTCATTTAAATAGTTCTAATGAGGTGGATGAAACTGGAGGCTATTATACAGAGCAAAATAAGTCAGAAAAACACCAATACAGTATATTCACGCATACATATGGAATTTAGAAAGATGGTAACGATGACCCTATATGTGAGACAGCAAAAGAGACACAGATGTAAAGAACAGACTATTGGATTCTGTGGGAGAAGGCAAGGGTGGGATGATTTGAGTGAATAGCATTGAAACATGTATATTATCATATGTGAAACAGATCACCAGTCCAGGTTCGATGCATGAGGCAGGGTGCTCAGGGCTGGTAAACTGGGATGACCATGAGGGAAGAAATGGGGAGGGAGGTGGGAGGGAGAGTCAGGATGGGAAACACCTGTACACCCATGGCTGATTCATGTGAATGTATGGAAAAAAACACCACAATATTGCAAAGTAATTAGGCTCCTATTAAAATAAAAATAAAAGATAAATAAATAAAACAAAAAATAAAATAAAAATAATACAAATGAATACACATGCAAAACAGAAACTCAGGTTTAGGGGCTTCACTGTTGGCTCACCGCTAAAGAACCTGCCTTCCAATGAAGGAGATGTGGGTTTTATCCCAGGTTAGGATGATCCTGCGGAGGAGGAAATGGCAACCCACTCCAGTAATCTTGCCTGGAGAATGCCATGGATAGGAAAGTCTGGCAGGCTACAGTCCATGGGGTCACAAAGAGTCGGACATGACTTAGCAACTACACAGATTAATATTTGTTGATCTAATTAATATAGAGGGGCTTCGCTGGGAGCTCAGCTGGTAAAGAATCCACTTGCAATGCCAGAGGCCCTAGTTTGATTTCTGATTTGGGAAGATCCCCTGGAGGAGGGCATGGCAACCCTTTCCAGTATTCTTGCCTGAAGAATCCCCATGGACAGAGGAGCATAGTAGGCTATAGTCCATGGGGTCACAAAGAGTCAGAAACGACTGAGCGACTAAGCACAATTAATACATATATTAATACAATTGCATTCATCTCACATGCTAGTAAAATAATGCTCAAAATTCTCGAAGCCAGGCTTCAGCAATATGTGAATGGCGAACTTCCAGATGTTCAGGCAGGTTTTAGAAAAGGCAGAGGAACGAGAGATCAAATTGCCAATATCTGCAGGATCATCAAAAAAGCAAGAAAGCTCCAGAAAAACATCTATTTCTGCTTTATTGACTATGCCAAAGCCTTTGACTGTGTGGATCACAATAAACTGTGGAAAATTCTGAAAGAGATGGGCATACCAGACCACCTGACCTGCCTCTTGAGAATCCTGTATGCAGGTCAGGAAGCAACAGTTAGAACTGGACATGAAACAATAAACTGGTTCCAAATCGGGAAAGGAGTACGTCAAGGCTGTATATTGTCACCCTGCTTATTTAATTTATATGCAGAGTACATCATGAGAAATGCTGGGCTGGAGGAAGCACAAGCTGGAATCAAGATTGCTGGGAGAAATCTCAATAACCTCAGATATGCAGATGACACCACCCTTACGGCAGAAAGTGAAGAAGAACTAAAGAGCCTCTTGATGAAAGTGAAAGAGGAGAGCGAAAACGTTGGCTTCAAACTCAACATTCAGAAAACGAAGATCATGGCATTTGGTCCCATCACTTCACGGCAAATAGATGGGGAAACAGTGGAAACAGTGGCTGACTTTATTTTTCTGGGCTCCAAAATCACTGCAGATGGTGATTGCAGCCAGGAAATTAAAAGACACTTACTGCTTGGAAGGAAAGTTATGACCAACCTAGATAGCATATTAAAAAGCAGAGACATTACTCTGCCAACAAAGGTCCGTCTAGTCAAGGCTATGGTTTTTCCACTGGTCATGTATGTATGTGAGAGTTGGATTATAAAGAAAGCTGAACGCTGAAGAATTGATGATTTTGAACTGTGGTGTTTGAGAAGAGTCTTGAGAGTCCCTTGGACTGCAAGGAGATCCAACCTGTCCACCCTAAAGGAGATCAGTCCTGGGTGTTTATTGGAAGGACGATGCTGAAGTTGAAACTCCAATACTTTGGCCACCTCATGCGAAGACCGGACTCATTTGAAAAGACCCTGATGCTGGGAAAGATTGAGGGCAGGAGAAGAAGGAGACAACAGAGGATGAGATGGTTTGATGGCATCACCAACTTGATGGACATGAGTTTGGGTGAACTCCAGGAGTTGATGATGGCTCTGGAGTGCTGAGGTTCATGGGGTCGCAAAGAGTCGACCATGACTGAGTGACTGAACTTAACTGAATACTCCCCAGAGGTATCAACATTAAATATGATACTTTTGATGCACTTAGGTTTAATATGAATTAAATAAAATCTTCCTATATACATTTAAAATTTGTCGCCAAGGAAAGTAACTTGATGTGAAGTAACTTTTAAGGAAAGAAAATATAAATAATGCAAGAGATTTTAGATGAGTTTTATTAAGGATGATTATATTTTAGACTCTCCAGATTTTGGTAAATTGATTTTCTAGGATAGGGTCAAGTTAAGAGATGGAAGTTTATTGAGTAGTTACATCAGTCCCAAGTAAAATGATATTGAGCATTTATTACTGAACATCGGCTTTCTTTTACAGAGAAATAGAATGTTCAGAACTATTAGGAAATATGCTTGGTAACACTTTCTATTAGAAAGTATATTTTTAAAAGAAATTCTCGTTTGGATTTTTGTTTACCAATCTACAGAACACTACTTTAAAGGACTGTTCATGGCTACTTAAGTAGAGTAGGATGTGTGTTTTCAGTAAAGAAGCCGTGAGGAATAGAATTGCATTTTTTTTTAAGGGAAAAAGGAGGTAGGTCTGACTTACAAGTGGCTGCTTCTGAATAGAAAAGAGATGGATACATAAAATGATAAAAAGTTTTGTGGCAAGTGGATCCTAAGAAAAGAAGTTTTGTGTATGACCAGGGTTAACTAAATTTAAAATAAATTCAATTGAAGTAAATGCATTTCAAAAGTTGTTGCTGTTGTTCAGTCCCACAGTCATGTCTGACTCTTTGTGACCCCTTGGATTGCACCATGCCAGACTTCCTTGTCCCTCACCATCTACCGAAATTTGCCCAAGTTCATGCCCATTGCATCAGCGATGCCATCCAGCCAGCTCGTCCTCTGAAACCCTCTTTTCCTTCTGCCCTTGATATTCCCTAGCATTAGGAACTTTTCCAGTGGATTGGCTGTTAACATCAGGCAACCAAAAATCCTGGAGCTTCAGCTTCACCATCAATCTTTCCAACAAGTATTTAGGGTATATTTCCCTTAAGATTGACTGGTTTGATCTCCTTGCTCTTCAAGTAACTTTCAGCAATCTTCTCCAGCACAATAATTCAAAGGCATCAATTCTTTGGTGCTCTGACTTCTGTATGGTCCAGCTCTCACAACCGTACATGATCACTGGGAAGACCCTAACCTTGGCTATATGGGCCTTTGTCGGCAGTGTGATGTCTCTGCTTTATGACACACTATCTAGTTTTGTCATAGCTTTCCTACTGAGAAGCAATCTTCTTCTGATTTCATGGCTGCAGTCACCATCCACAGTGATTTTAGAGCCCAAGAGATGGAAATCTGTCACTACTTCCAATTTTTCCCATTCTATTTGCCATGAATTAGTGGGACTGTATGCTATGGTCTTAGTTTTTTTTTTTTTTTTTTTTTTTTTTTTTTTTTTTTTAGTTGGAGACTAATTACTTTGCAATATTGTAGTGGTTTTCACTCTCATCAAGAAAGAGACTCTTTAGTTCCTCTTTGCTTTTGGCCACTAGAATGCTTGGTATTGTCCGCATATTGAACTGATGCTTTTCAACTGTGATGTTGGAGAAGACTCTTGAGAGTTCCTTGGACTGCCAAGAGATCCAATCGGTTCATCCTAAAGGAAATCAGTCCTGAATATTCATTGGAAAGATTGATGCTGAAGCTGAAACTCCAATACTTTGGCCACTGAATGTGAGGAACTGACTCATTGGGAAAGACCCTGATGTTGGGAAAGATTGAAGGTGGGAGGAGAAAGGGATGACAGAGGACAAGATGATTGGATGGCATCACTGATTCGATGGACATGAGTTTGAGTAAGCTCTGGGAGTTGGTGATGGACAGGGAAGCCTGGCGTCCTGCAGTTCATGGGTTTGCAAAGTTGGACACAACCAAGCAACTCAACTGAACTGAATCCTCATATGTGAGTTTGTTGATGTTTCTGCCGCCTATTTTGATTCCAGCTTGTAACTCATCCAGCCTGGCATTTCTTATGATGTGCTCAGTGTATAAGTTAAACAAACAGTGTGACAACAGACAATTGTCACCTTGCTGTCATAGTCCTTTCTCAATCCTGAAGGAATCAGTTGTTCCATACAGGGTTCTAATTGTTGCTTCTTAAAGTAAGCTGGTACAAAACTTGAATCTGACTTTTCTCTCTGCTAAGGGGACAAGTTTTCTTAAGGTGTTGAACTTCTTTTGATAACAGATGTTAAGTTCTTTACTTTTAAAGTGATCTGCTCTGTAGTTGCCTTTTAAATCTTTTATTGTTACTTTGCCTAAGTGAATAGCTACTGTTTTACTGTGACCTATGATCTTATTTGATTGACTGTTCTATACCTTTTTAATACTTATTGACAAAACATCCTAAATCAAAATTTAATGGAGTCTTTTGACCTCTAGCTAACTTTAAGATGCTTCAAAGGGCCCCTGAAACACCAAAAGAAGTATATTAAACCAATTATATTCATTTAGTATGTTAAATTACAAGGGGAGTGTTGTCAAATGAATAATAAATCTTCTTTGGCTATATTATATGACAAATATTATTAATATATGTAGTCTATAAACTGTATGAAATTCATAATAATTTGATATGTCCTGGTAAATATTATCAGTTGTAATTTTAGTTATACTGTTGTATGTCACAGCAATAACCAACTTCCTTTGTAAACTGCATTGTAATCAGATTTTAAACATGCTTCCTTAAGTCTTTTGTCATTACAGACAATTATGATTTTATTCTGATGCCTTTGCAAAAATGCTTCCTCTTAAAGAAGACTTCTAAAAAAGGGAAATACAAGTTTCTGACTTTAAGACCACAGTGTTGAATTAAGTAAGTAATTAAAGAATCCTAATGGTAATCCTGATGGTTTCATAAAACTGTTAATAAAAAGTTACATAAAACAGAGTGAATTGGTGAGTATGGCAATGATTTTTATGGTTTCTGTCTGAAAAATCACTGATTTGAATCTGCGTTTTCCAGGTATAAATTAAACCTTCCTCTCAAATTAATTATGACTTGCAGTAATTTAGTGAATTATATCTTTGAAGGCAAGCATAAATAGCTTTCTTAAAAGTTCAATCTAAGACTCCTTATAAAAGTTTCAGCAAAGCCAAAAACCCGTATGATCAATTTTATTTTTATAAAGTTATCAGGCCAATTTTTTTTGAGAACAGACTTATTTTGTAAGCATATTTATCTTAATTTAGATATATTTGGTAGAAATGAGGGTAAATTTAGAGAGAAAAAGATTATGTTTAAATTAATGTGTGTATCTGTGTCTGTGCTTAGTTGTGTCTGATTCTTTGTGATTCCATGGACTGTAGCCTTTCAGGCTCCACTGCCCATGGAATCTTCCAGGCAAGAATACCTCTTACACTGTTGGTGGGAATGCAAATTAGCACAGCCACTATGGAAAACAGTGTGGAGATTTCTTAAAAAGCTGGAAATAGAACTGCCATATGACCCAGCAATCCCACTTCTGGGCATACACACCAAGGAAACCAGATCTGAAAGAGACATGTGCACCCCAATGTTCATCGCAGCACTGTTTATAATAGCCAGGACATGGAAGCAACCTAGATGCCCATCAGCAGACGAATGGATAAGGAAGCTGTGGTACATATATACCATGGAATATTACTCAGCCATTAAAAAGAATTCATTTGAATCAGTTCTAATGAGATGGATGAAACTGGAGCCCATTATACAGAGCGAAGTAAGCCAGAAAGATAAAGACCATTACAGTATACTAACACATATATATGGACTTTAGAAAGATGGTAACGATAACCCTATATGCAAAACAGAAAAAGAGACTCAGATGTATAGAACAGACTTGTGGACTCTGGGAGAAGGCGAGGGTGGGATGTTTCAAGAGAACAGCACTGAAACATGTATATTATCTAGGGTGAAACAGATCACCAGCCCAGGTTGGGTGCATGAGACAAGTGCTCGGACCTGGTGCACTGGGAAGACCCAGAGGGATCGGGTGGAGAGGGAGGTAGGGAGGGGGGACTGGGATGGGGAATACATGTAAATCCATGGCTAATTCATTTCAATGTATGACAAAAACTACTGTAATGATGTAAAGTAATTAGCCTCCAACTAATAAAAATAAATGGAAAAAAAAAAAAAAGAATATTGGAGTGGGATGCCATTTCCTACTCCAGAGGATCTTCCCAATCCAGGGATCAAACTTGCATCTCTTGTATCTCCTCCATTGCCAGGCAGATTCTTTACTGCTGAGTCCATCTGTATGCTCATTTAAATAAAAGTTAAATCCAAATTTTATTAGTGGATGTTTGTATTCACTGACTCACTTCCCACACAGTTACTTGCTGTTACGTTGTATCAATGTAAGGTTTACTTGAATTATCAAAAGGACACTCTAAATTTTTTTCTAAAGTTTATCTTAGTAATCTATCTTTGGATAAATATCATATGCCCTGCGACCTGTAACCAGGGATTATGTATACTGGAAAAGACAGAATTTAAAGGATGGGCTATCTCCAACCTGAATGGAAGGATCTTTGTTGTGTATGCTTAACTAGTTATGCACAGTGAAATTGAAGGGAAAAATGACTCTAGTTAATTTCCACTTCCAAAGGCCCCTAGACTGGACTGGTGTATAGAGAAGACTATTGGCATCAAACTTTTAAAACAATACTCAAGAGAGGAAACTACACTTACACACAGAGCAGAAGAAGACAGTTTTAGAACAGCTTACCCAAGTTGCTGGATCTGATTTGAATGATCATTGATAATGTTTTATTGACTTCCTGAACTTTTGCATATAAATAAAATGTTTTTCTATTATGAGCATGATCTTATGCTAGTTTTAAAAGCTGATCCAGTTTTTGAATTTGTGGGAAATTACTTGTGTCTAGTACTTCTAGATTACTTTGGTGGATTTCTCCACTCCAAGGCATTAATTTCATGTCCCTTTGGAAATTTATTTCAGTCCTATTCAGTTCTGTTCAGGCTATTTTTGATACTACTAGGTGAGATTCTCTTACCTGGCCAATTAATAATGCCTGCTCTTACCCTGGCCATAAATATGCTTTTTCTTCTTAAGTTATTCTTGTTTTTTGTTCAGTCCCTCAGTCTTGTATGACTCTTTGTGACCCCATGGACTGCAGCACACCAGGCCTCCCTGTCCCTCACCATCTGCTGGAGTTTGCCCAAGTTCATGTCTACTGCATTAGTGATGCCATCCAGCTATCTCATCCTCTGATGCCCTCTTCTTCTGCCCTCAATCTTTCCCAGCATCAGGGTCTTTTCCAATGAGTCAGCTGTTCACATCAGTTGACTAAAATACTTGAGCTTCAACTTCAGCATCAGTCCTTCCAATGAGTTTTCAGGGTTGATTTCCTTTAACATTAACTGGTTTGATCTCCTTGCTGCCCAAGGAACTCTCAAGAGTCTTCTTCAGCACCACAGTTCAAAAACACTCATTCTTTGGCTCTCTGCCTTCTTTATGGTCCAGCTCTCACAACCATACATGACAACTGGAAAGACTTCTCTATATGTACCTTTGTTGGCAAAGTGATGTCTTTGCTTTTCAACACATTGTCTAGGTTTGTGATAACTTTCGTCCCCCAAAGCAATTGTCTTCTGATTTCATGGCTGCAGTCACAATCCTCAGTGATTCTAGAGCCCAAGAGGAGGAAATCTGTCACTGCTTTCACCTTTTCTCTTCTATCTGCCATGAAGTGATGGGGTCAGATACCATGATCTTGATTTTTTAATACTTAGTTTTAAGCCAGCTTTTTTTTCACTCTCCTCCTTCACCATCATCAAGAGGTTCTTTAGTTCCTCTTCACTTTCTACCATTAGAATAGTATTATATGCATATCTGAGATTGCTGATGTTTCTCCCACCAGTCTTGATTCCAGCTTGTAACTCATCCAACTTGACAGTTACTCAAGATCAATCAGAGTAGTAAGCAAAAATTCAGCCAAGAAATAAAACCTCCCACAATTATGGGATAGATTTATGTGTTTAATACCAGGCTGTGATCATTTAAGTTTTAAGTCATCAGTTTATCTTGGGAACAATTACATTATACTAAGTCTAACCAGCCTAGTAGTAACACTAGGAAATTGGGCTGGGATCCTTATGAGCAGCACCAATATGTAATCCTTCTGAAAAATAAAAATTGGTACATAATAGACTGAGTTAGATGACCTGAGAATTTACTGGGCTTCACCTAATGGAAGTTTTTGGCTTAATTCTCACTTATTACTTTAAAAATACTGCTAATTATGCTTTTGTATTTTGCCTGTTTTACAAGATTGTTGTTTCTTGCATAACCAAATGTATGACAGAGCTTCTGACAAAAAAATATATGGTTTTATTTGAAATCAATGATTTTAATCTTGTAACTGTAGATACAGGAAGATAAAACAAAAGGGAATTTTTCCTGGGTGATAATAGATTAGAAAGACAGGTGGTCCAGAGTCCTTTGATTATGATTGATAAGACCCAGTCCAGCAATAACACACTGAAAAGCCTATCAGCAAAATCTTCACCAGACCTAGGAATGAGTCTTCTTAGCACTGTAGGACAAAATGATCATGAAATGTCTCCTAAAATATGGTCGAATGTATTACTAAAAGTGAGTCCTGTCAACTACAAACTGGCACTTGTCATTGACACTTACCATCTGCCTCTTCACGAATTAAATCATGTGCCATTGCAGTTGCTGATTTTCAACACAGCTTGAAATTAGTTCAAGGTGGATGGCAGAAATAAGACACTGTGTACTTGGGGCAAAAAAGTGGTAGATATTTGGATATTTTTAGAAGCCAATTTTATGAGCCAAATTCTTGTATCTCCTCATATCTAGAAAAGCACTAAAATCCTTTATGGTGACAAGTATTCCTCATGAATGGCAGAAATCTTCTGTCAAAATTATGTGCTAAATTGCATGTACTCCCCTTTCACCAAATTCACATATATACTGACGTCCCCCCCACATCCCTCTTAAGAGTAGTTTCTCAGAGCTATCTGAGGTGTTGTTTTTTGGGTTGCACTCCTCATTTTGCCCCAAATAAAACAACTTGCAATTCTCATGTTTTACAGTTTTAGATTGACTGGCTCTAAGAAAGAGGAGAAGATTTTCAGGGGCAGTTATGGGCAACTGAGACATGTATGGTCTTCCATAGTTAGCACAAGTACCTAGAACAGTAGATATATTTTCCTTGGATGGAGATTTTAGTATGGTAATAAAGCAAAGGTAAGTTTCAGACACCTTCAGGACTCATCTGCACAGGTGTGTTTCTGTGGCCAACTCAGAACCAGTTAAGGGTGGTTGACTACTGCATCTTTTAAAGCACAGCTATAAAATGTCTCTATCAAATACCAGATGCTTTTGAAACAGAGATAAATCAAGGCAAGTATCTTTTTGCTCTCAGGTGTGAGTGCTGATATCATAAAGTGAAAGCTGCTCAGTCATGACTCTTTGTGACCCGATGGACTGTATAGTCCATGGAATTCTCCAGGCCAGAATACTGGAATAGGTAGCTTTTCCCTTCTCCAAGGGATCTTCCTGACCCAGGGATCGAACCCAGGTCTCCAGCATTACGGGTGGATTTTTTACCAGCTGAGCCACAAGGGAAGCCATGAAAAAATAAATAAATAAATAAATATAATCCCACCTGTTACATATAATATATAACACTTAAAAAACTAAATAGGCTGTGGGTGGAAATTAAAATATAACTTTTAATTCTTTTAGAAAATTGAACAGAAACCATTTTCAGATTTTGACCCTGAGGTGAACTGGTGAGAAGCATGAATCTTCCATACTTTTTTCTCTTTGAACTTTGATGGTTACATGGTTACATCAAATAGTTAAAGGCCCTATGAAGAGGGACAGAGCAATATTTTACTCAAATGTAAGATCCAATACAGCTCATGTCAAATATTACTAAGATCAAGGCACAAATAAGGCTGTTTTCTCATAATGCCTCTGCTCTTGACTTGCAGAAAGACATCTTTTCACTGTGTGTGTGTGTGTGTGTGTGTGTGTTTCCCACTGTGTTTTTATATGGACATTTCTCTGTGTGTGGAGAGATGGATGGGGGTTGGGGGGTCTCTGGTGCCTTTACCTTTTATAAGGTCTTATAAGGGCCTTAGTCCTATTGGATTAGTGCTCCACATTTATGACCTCATTTAACCATAATTACTTTCTTGAAGGCCCTATCTCTATGTCACATTGGGGTTTAGAGCTTCATCACATAAATTTTAAGGGGATGCAATTCAATCTGTAAGAGAGTATTTATTGAAAATCTATATTCTCAGAAAAAAAAAAAAAGAAAAGAAAAGAAATGTATATTTTCAGCTATACTCCAGACCTAGGAAATGAAAATTTCAAGTAATTTTTTGCATAAATTTGCATTTTAAGAAGACCTCTGGTCGATTCTAATGGGCATTGAAGTTTGAGGGTTATTGATTTAGCACATCTTTCCCTCTTTGCTACACGAAATATGCTCATTTTGCTAGGTGGGCTTCTGTATTTCCTTTAGGTTGACTAAGGTTCTTTTTGAATCTAGAAAGATGACCTGAGAATTAATAATGCTTCCGTTTAACTGACTTTGGATCCCACACTACATGAAGATTTTTGCAGCCTTGGTTCCACAGAGCAGATTCAGAAGAAAGTACACTCTAATCCTTTGGGAAATGTTGGCCATCATTCTTGATAAGTGGACTCCTTAGCTTATCCAGGAGCATCCCTGGTGGCTCAGATGGTAGAGTCCACCTGAAAGGCAGGAGATCTGGGCTCAATTCCTGGGTTGGGAAGATCCTCATGGAGGAGGGCATGGCAACCTATTCCAATATTCTTGCCTGGAGAGTCCCCATGGACAGAGGAGCCTGGTAGGCTACAGTCCATGGGGTCACAAAGTCAGGCATAACTGAACAACTAAGTGCAGCACAGCTTATCCAGAGATGTCCTAAGAATACTCCCCTTTCCCTCTGGGATCCCTGATGAGGTCTTAATATGCCTCACAGTTGAGCCTACTGAAGTACTGACAATTCTAGGAATTAAAAAATAAAATTCTTGAACTTCATTTTTTTCATTATTATATGAGTTTAACTCAGAGTTATCACATATTTATTGCCTAATTAGAAAGATATCACCAAAACATTCTTTTTATGCAGTATATCCTAGTTCTGAGTCTAATCTGCTATACTTAGTAGAGATGAACATATCAGCTGGTGACACAGGAATGACTTGCCTATCACTATAATGAATGGATTTCTTAATTTACCCACTTTGCTCTTGTTTCCGGAATGCTCATGTTCTATTTTAGCTCAGCTTCCTCCAGAGGGTATAAAGCTGAAGACGCAACAAAGGAAAACAATCTAGGTATAGCAAATAGCTAGGTTCAGATTTCCCCCTTCAAATCAGCATGGTACCTCACTGCATTCTCTGTAGTTATGAATGCTCATGCTCATGAGTGCTCAGTCGCTTCAGTCATGTCCTACTCTTTGTGACCACATGGACCATAGCCTGCCAGACCCCTCTGTTCAGAGAATTTTCCTAGCAAGAATGGAGTGGGCTGCCATGCGCTCCTCCAGGGGATCTTCCTGACCTGAATTTTGAACCTGCATCTCCAGCATTGCAGCAGATTATTTATTGCTGAGCCACCAGGGAAGCGATCACCTGCTCCTAATTCCAGTCTCTATTGGTGGTCAAAGATTTGGAAGGCATTACTAATTCGGAATTAGTAACTAGGAATTAGTAAATTGGAAAGACCCTGATGCTGTGAAAGATCGAAGGCAAAAGAAGAGAGTGGCAGAAGATGAGATGGTTAAATAGCATCACCTAACCAATGTACATGAACTTGAGCAAACTCTGGGAGGTAGTGGAGAACAGGGAAGCCTAGTGTTCATGGGGTTGCAAAGAGTAGTGAGAGTGTTAATAGTTTCAGTAGGGAGGCCAGAGTTTCCCAAGCAGCAGCAGGAAATAAAACTGCAAGTGGCAGAGGTTACTTTCCTTTTTTTCTTTTAAAAGTCTGTGTTCTCATGACAACATCCTGGTTCCAACTGAACTTAAATTTATCTCAAACATTGAGCTAACCAATGTTTGTTTTTTTTTTTTTCCCCCCCGTGGAAATGTCTTCCTTAAGATATGTTAATGAACTATGTATTTGCTTGGAAATCTGCCTTTCTTCAAGATTCATGTCAATTGTTTTATGGCCCAGGATGACTCACCTTGTGCCAATGCTATCTCAAAATGCATGTTGTGGGTGAGGGGCGTAGTGCAACTCTCTGTTTTGAGGTGTTTCCTTTCTCTAATTAGCAGCTTACTAATAGTTATATAACTTCCTGCTAAAAACTAGCAAAGGAGCACTTTTTCTGTCCCCTTTGATGTCTATGTCAGCAACTTTCTCTATCTCTTTTATACTTTAATAAAACTTTATTACACAAAAACATCAGAGTGATAAGCCTCATCACCGGCCTCGTATCAAATTCCTCTCCTCCAGAGGCCAAGAATCCTGGCGTTGTTCATGGCTCATAACAGAAACCTTTCATCTTTGTGTCTCATCTGGGATTCTTCAGCACAAAGTAAGGACACAAGGAGCTCTAGTTCTTTGTTATCCTAGTAAACATGTTTTTTGCTTTGTTTTACTAACTCTACAGTGTGCCTGAGTGTGTGATTGATTGAAAGAGATGCACAAACAAGTGTGAAGCAAGAGTTGTGCCCTAATCTGCGGTTACACAGTGACTTCATACAGCTTATGGCAGAAACCCTGTCGGGAGATTATGCCGACCTGCTAATGTCAAGAGGCACCCAATGTCTCCTCTGGGAGAGCAGCCAGAGATGGATGAAGCGTATGGACTGAACTTGCCATTCTTGGTCAAATTTTCTGGTCTCCTTGATCATTTCATAACTGCCTGGGAATTAGAACTACTGACCTAATCTGTCAGATCACCGACTTTCAAGGGACTTTTGATCCATGCTGTTACTATGTACTTGTATTTAGAACACGTTTGGAAGCACCTAGCCTTGCTGACTGTGTCAATCACAATAAACTGTGGAAAATTCTGAAGCAGATGGGAATACCAGACCGCCTGACCTGCCTCTTGAGAAACCTGTATGCAGGTCAGGAAGCAACAGTTAGAACTGGACATGGAACAACAGACTGGTTCCAATTAGGAAAAGGAGTACGTCAAGGCTGTATATTGTCACCCTGCTTATTTAACTTGCATGCAGAGTACATCGTGAGAAATGCTGGGCTGGAGGAAGAACAAGCTGGAATCAATATTGCTGGGAGAAATCTCAATAACCTCAGATATGCAGATGACACCACCCTTATGGCAGAAAGTGAAGAGGAACTAAGAATCCTCTTGATGAAAGTGAGAGAGGAGAGTGAAAAAGTTGACTTAAAGCTCCACATTCAGAAAACTAAGATCTTGGCATCTGGTCCCATCACTTCATGGAAACATAGATGGGGAAACAGTGTCAGACTTTATTTTGAGGGGCTCCAAAATCACTGCAGATGCTGACTTTATATTTTTGGGCTCCAAAGTCACTGCAGATGGTGATTGCAGCCATGAAATTAAAAGACGCTTACTCCTTAGAAGGAAAGTTATGATCAACCTAGATAGCATATTAAAAAGCAGAGACATTACTTTGCCAACAAAGGTCCGTCTACTCAAAGCTATGGTTTTTCCAGTGGTCATGTATGGATGTGAGAGCTGGACTGTGAAGAAAGCTGAGCACTGAAGAATTGATGCTTTTCAAGTGTGCTGTTGGAGAAGACTCTTGAGAGTCCCTTGTACTTCAAGGAGATCCAACCAGTCCATCCTAATGGAGATCAGTTCTGGGTGTTCATTGGAAGGACTGATGTTGAAGTTGAAACTCCAATACTTTGGCCACCTCATGCGAACAGTTGACTTATTGGTAAAGACCCTGATGCTGGGAGGGGTTGGGGGCAGCAGGAGAAGGGGACGACAGAGGATGAGATGGCTGGATGGCATTAGCAACTCGATGGACATGAGTTTGAGTAAACTCCGGGAGTAGGTGAGGGACAGGGAGGTCTGGCGTGCTGATTCATGGAGTCGTAAAGAGTCAGACACGACTGAGCGACTGAACTGAACTGAACTGAACCTTGCTAGGAACGGAAAGTTACAAGAGCATGTTCAGGAGCTCCAGGAATGTCTCTCAGGCCAGAGGCCACTCTCTTGGCTGCCTGCCTCCAGGGCAAGTTACCTGGAAAGAGGGTCTGTCTCCACCCCCATCAAGAGCTGGGAGAGATGCCTATGGTAGAAAAAAATCCATGACTATACATGCCACTTTTTTTCTGTCTTATGGATGGGAGCTAGCAGTTCCACTTCCTTTAAGATGTATTAAAAATAATGGGACAAGTTTGATCTCCAGAGTTTAAAAAAGATATGCCTGATCTTGTTCTGTGGTACTGAATGGCCATGGTATCTTTTGGAAGATGGGGAATGCTGGCCAGTTAAAGTGTCTCTTAATTATAATACTGTTTTACAATTAGATTGGTTCTGTAGAAAACAAGGGAAATGGGTAGAAATACCACATATGCTACTCTTTTTCTTTCTCTGAGACATTCCAGACTTATGCCCTAAGGGTTCAGATTTGAGTGCAAAATCTTCAGCTGCCTCCTGTCCTCTTACTATGCCCCTGTACCCAGGGCTCCCAACTGAACAGGTTGAGTATCAGGCCACCCTTCCAGGAGGGATGGCCTCAGTCTTGGTAGAAACTCAAACAGTACCAATTGAAATCAAGACTATTTAGAGGATCCAAAAAGTACATAGAAGCATTTACATGACTAAATTTATGTTATGACCTTACTTGGAGAGATGTAATGTATGCCTTGGGATAGACGCTAACTCCCGACTCAAAAACTCGAGTTTTGAGGAAAAACTGTTGCCTTTGAAGATGAACAGCTTGGTAATGAATCAGCAGAAAAGGGGGAGGGCGAGATAGCCACCTTCCCTACTGGGAATCAGACAGTCCCCACAGCAGAGTCAGACAGGGACTAAAAGAAAATGGGGACCAGGGTCATTTTGTCAGATGTGTTCTTGAAGGACTCAAGCGGGTGCATGCTAAGACTTTAAGCTATGCCAAGTTGACAAACAGAACAAAAGGGAGAGAAGGAAGCTCCTGGTAAATTCCTAGATAGACTGCAAGAAGCCCTTCACAGATTCACTGAAACTGATCCCTAAAATGCAGAAGGAAGAATGATCTTAAAATATCAATTTCTCACTCAGTCGACTCCAGATAACCACTGTAAGCTAATAGACATGTGCACCAAATCAGTCTTAGATAACCTACTACAAGTGGCTCAGACAGTTTATTATGGCAGGAAGGAGGAGGAGAAGAGGCAGAAAAAGACCAAGAAAGACTAAAGCCCTAACAATGACTTTCAAATCTGCTTTGAAACTGCCAGAAAAACTGCTCAGAGGGACCCAGGTGAGAAGAGATGGACTTGCTATTACTGTGGAAAGGAGGGACACCTCAAGCAGGATTGCTCTCAGGTGTCTAAGCCTCCCCCCAGCTCCATGTCAGGTCTGCAAAGGACCACACTGGAGAGGAGACTGCCCTCCAAGGTGTAGGCCCCAGGGGTTGGACTATCAAGACAATCAGGACTGAAGGTTCCCCAGGGGTCCCCACATAAGCTCCTGTTCTAATTACACCTGAGGAACCCTGGATATTGATAACTTTGGGGACCAATAAGTCAATTTCCTTTTAGACAACAGGACAACTTACTCTGTGCTTGCTGAAGCCCCTGGTCCACTTTCTCCCTGATACACTTCTGTAATGGGACTGTCTGGATGAACCAAACGTTGTTATTTCAGTTGTCCTTTAAGCTGCAACCAGGACTTTGCTGTTTTCACATGAGTTTCTGATCATGCCAGAGTCCCCTTCACCCATTTGGGGAGGGATATACTAAGCAAGGTCCATGCCTCTGTTTTCATGAACATGGAGACCTCTTTGTCTCTCCAATTAATTGAACAAAATATAAATCCTAGAGTATGGGCTGATGGAAAAACTGGGTTGAACACAAATGCTATTCATGTTGTTGTTAAACTCAAAGACCCTCATCTATTTCCACATCAAAAGGAGTATCCACTGAAATGACAGGTTAAGAAAGGATTAAAACCCACCATTGAGAATTTAAAGGAGCAAGGGCTATTAATTCCCTCTAACAGTCCATGCAGCACTCCTATTTTGGGTGTAAAAAATGTTAAATGATAAATGAAGACTAGTTTAAGGTTTACAAGTAATAAATGAGACCGTGGTTCCTTTACACCCCATGGTGCCTAATCCTTGTACTCTGTTGTCTGAAATTTCTGAAAAAGCCAAATATTATTTCAGTCATTGATTTGACATTCAGTCATTGATTTGCTTTCTTTTCTAGAAGGGACTAGGGCCATAGGTCCTGAGAGAGTTAAGCCTATGCTAAATTATCCCCTACCTATGACTTTAAGACAATTGAGAGGATTTGGGGGCATCACAGGCTATTGCCACATTTGGATTCCTATGGGGAACTTGCTCGGCCTATATATAAACTTATGACTGAAACTCTGCAGGCCCAAACCAACAAGCTGGTTTGGTCTCCAGATACTCAAAAGGCTGTTAAGGCTCTTCAAATTGCTCTCTTGTAGGCTCCCACTTTGAGCTTGCCCACGGGATCAGAGTTTAGTTTGTTACTGGGTGAAAAAAATGGCCATTGCCACATTCCTTAAGGGTAATTGCTACTACTGTTTTGCTAATGCCTAAAGCTCTTAAGTTTACTAATGGGTGAAATCTTTCTGTACTGACTTCTCATGATGGGAATAAAATCTTAAATTCTAAATTTAATATTTGGATTACAGTCAGCTTTTTAAATATTAATCATTGTTGTTAGAAGGACCAATAACTAAGCTAGAAGTTTGTGGAAATTTAAATCCTGCCAAAATAAATAAATAAATCCTGCCACTTTACTTCTTGAGAGGGAAAATAAAACACCCTATCATGATTGTTCCCAATTTCTAACCTTAAACTATGCAATGCAGATATATTTAATGGGCACCCCATTAGACAATTCTGACGTGGAAATATTTACAGATGGCAGTTCTTTTGTTTGGGATGGGAAGTGGAAAACTGGTTATGCTGTGGTGATGGCTGGACAGGTTTCAGGAACAAAGTTTCTCACCTCAGGGATGAATGTTCAGCTATTGGAGCTTGTGAATCTGACTCAAGCTCTAGAGTTAAGCAAAGGGCAGTGAGTAAATACCTATGCTGATTCTAAATATGCTTATTTGACTTTATATGCTCATTCCATAATATGGAAAGAAAGTTTAAAACAGAAGCAGGAGAAATCACAATATACTGAGGAAAAATTAAAAAGATATAGAAAAGAGGAGCAAAGATTACAGATAAAGGATACAGTTTGAGAACAGCTGATTGATAATTCCTGAAAATGCTCAATGAAAAATTCTTGAAGATTTACACCAGTGTTTCCCTAAATCCTTGGAACTGACTAACTATGTAACTCAACTTTTAGCTTTTCAACAGGGACATTACAGGAACTCAGGGAGGTGACTTCTGACCCAGCCTCTGAGTCAAACAAACTGCTGTTTGAGCCAGGAACAAAGGTCCTACTAAAGACATTGGGATCTGGGAGGCAATCTCTTGGGCCCCTCTGGGAAGGCACCTACCAGGTTATTCTTTCTTATCCCACAACTGTCAGGGTGCCAGAAATTGATTGCTGGGTGCATCCTGACCCAACTAAGGGATGCCATTTTATGTCTGTATTCTCTATGCTTTTACTTTTTACTTTTCAGTTAGGCCTGATAATCTATGTGGGCTTGCTTCTATTGACTCCTAAAGTCCTGAGTCTGTTGTTTGACCCTCGAGACAATGACTTTCTTTCCTGAACTCATTCCTATGCTGCATTCCACAATAGGATTAATTGCCGGGTCTGCAGTGCACTCCCCACCTCATTAGGTGGGTGTCTCCACTTCAAGGAAAGGACTTTCTCCAATTCTGTGACTACCTTCACCAACGACAATCATACATGATGCCTCTTCTTAATGTGATGACATCTAACAATCCCAAAATGGACTGTAACACTTTGTACCTTAACTATGGACATAATGTGACTTTTAAATTTGCTAACTGTTCTGTTTTTGCTGTTTTCTCCCTGCATCTGTGATTGTGTACCTGGATTTATTTTTAGCCACATGAAGGCTTTTAAGTTACAAATGGTTGTTCAGGCTCCTATGAGTACCACACCCTCCTCCAACTACTACGTGGGGGCCCTTGATCAGAGACCCTCAATATAAGGGTAAGGAAAATATGCTGCCTCAAAAATTTAGGGATGATGCCCCTGACTAGCTCAGAAGCAGTAATGGAATAAGAATGCTGCCCCTTTCCCTTGACAACATAATTCTCCTAAATGAAAGAGGGGAATGAGAGTGTTAATATCCTTGGTAGGGAGGCCAGAGGTCCCCAAGCGGCAGGAGGAAATAAAACTGCAAATGGCAGACTTTTTTTTTTTTTAATTTTCTTTTAAAATTTGGTGTCATGATGACACCTGGTTCCACCTGAACTTAAATTTATCTCAAACCTTGAGCTAACCAATGCATTTTTCTCATGATGATGAGTTATATATTTGCTTGGAAATCTGCCTTTCTTCAAGATTCATGTCAATTGTTTTACAGCCCAGGATAACTCACCTTGTGCCGCTATCTCCAACTGCATGTTGTAGGTGAGGGGCTTAGTGCAGCTCTCTCAGTTTTGAGGTGCTTCCTTTCTCTAATTAGCAGCTTTCTAGTAGGTATATAGCTTCTTGCTAAAAACTAGCAAGGGAGCACTCTTTCTGTCTCCTTCTGATGTCTATGTCAGAAGCTTTCTCTATCTCATTTATACTTTAACAAAGCTTTATTACACAAAAAGCTCAGAGTGATCAAGCCTTATCACTCACCCCAGATCAAATTCCTCTCCTCCCGAGGTGAAAAATCCTGTCATTGTTCATGGCTTGTAGCAGCAACCTTTCAGTAGGACATGGCTTAGTGACTGAACAACAGCAACACTAATTACACACACTTATAGTAATAGTTGAATTATGTTAAGCATTTCCTAAATTCTAAGCACATGTGAAACATTTTTCATGCTTATACTTAATCTCCCAGAAACTTTCTTGGTGTAGCTCATGAATTATAATGTCTTTAACTGCTAGATCCACACAGTCAAAGGCTTTGGCATAGTCAATAAAGCAGAAATAGATGTTTTTCTGGAACTCTCTTGCTTTTTCAATGATCAAGCAGATGTTGGCAATTTGATCTCTGGTTGCTCTGCCTTTTCTAAAACCAGCTTGAGCATCTGGAAGTTCATGGTTCACGTATTGCTGAAGCCTGGCTTGGAGCATTTTTATATGCAGATGATCCCACCCTTATGGCAGAAAGTGAGGAGGAACTAAAAAGTGTCTTGATGAAAGTGAAAGGGGAGAGTGAAAAAGTTGGCTTTAAGTTCAACATTCAGAAAACTAAGATCAAGGCGTCTGGTCCCATCACTTCATGGGAAATAGATGGGGAAACAGTGGAAGCACTGTCAGACTTTTTATTTTTGGGCTCCAAAATCACTGCAGATGGTGAGTGCAGCCATGAAATTAAAAGACACTCCTTGGAAGGAAAGTTATGACCAACCTAGACAGCATATTAAAAAGCAGAGACATTACTTTAACAAAGGTCCATCTAGTCAAGGCTATGGTTTTTCCAGTGGTCATGTACGGATGTGAGAGTTGGACTGTGAAGAAAGCTGAGCACCGAAGAATTGATGCTTTTGAACTGTGGTGTTGGAGAAGACTCTTGAGAGTCCCTTGGACTGCAAGGAGATCCAACCAGTCCATCCTAAAGAAGATCAGTCCTAGGTGTTCATTGGAAGGACTGATGCTGAAGCTGAAACTCCAATACTTTGGCCACCTCATGCGAAGAGTTGACTCCTTGGAAAAGACCCTGATGCTGGGAGGTATTGGGGTAGGAGGAAAAGGTGTCAACAGAGGATGAGATGGCTGGATGGCATTAGCAACTCTATGGACATGAGTTTGAGTAAACTCTGGGAGTTGATGATGGACAGGGAGGCCTGGTATGCTGCGATTCATGGGGTTGCAAAGAGTCAGACACGACTGAGAGACTGAACTGAACCGAACTAACTGCTAGAACAGAATACCTAAGTAAACATAGCTTAAAATACTTGTAGTTTATTTTTAACATATAGCAAAAATCTAGAACTAAGGAATTTTCACATTTTAGAAATTTACCAGAATAAAGTCAGGGCTCTGGGTTGGTTTCTGTGATTTTTTTGGCCCTCTCTTTATGGGTGCAAGATAGCTGCAAATGTTCCAAAGGTCGTGTCCTCACAAAACAGCATTTGAGGATAGGAAAAGAGGAACATGTTGCATTTTTACATTTCTCACTTTTTATTTATAATGAAAACATTTCCCAGAAGACCCCAGTAAGAGTCTACTTAAATATCAGACAGATATATGGCACGTGTCATTGACCCAGACTTTTAAAATGTGGATGTGGCATTTTCAATATTTATAATGGGAGGTACAAATAATTATTCTGAAAAGAGTAAGATAAGTGGCTGCTGAAAGGATGAGAGACAGAGTATTTCACAGATAGATATTTAACTTGGCCACATAAAAGAGGTCCATTTCCTAACCTTTAGAACTTTATTGAATTGTCTTTGTATATGTAATTAAGTGTCAAGTTTTAAGGTTAGATCATCATTGCTTATCTGAGTGGGCCCTAAATGCAATGACAGGTATCCCTTTAAGAAATAGAAGAGAAGGTACAGGCACAGAGTGGGGTGAAAAAAAAAAATTGAAAATAGAGGCAGAGATTGCAGTTAAGTAATTAAGTCAGTGACTCCCTGGAGCCACTAGAAGCTGAAAGAGTCAGGAAAGGATTCACCTCTATTGCTTTCCAAGGGAGCATGACTCTGCCAGTTCTTTTGGGATTTCTGACATGCAGAACTAGGAGCGAATAAATTTCTGTTGTTTTAAACTTCCAAGTTGCTGGTATTTATTATGACAGTCCTTGGAAACTTACACAGATTTGATTATTTCCCTTTTATAGGTGGAGTAAATGAAGTTTTGAGAGGTTAAATAACTTGTGTGAGATCTGGTAAATAGAGGAAGTAAGACTAATGTCCAAATTTTCCTTACTCCAAAGTAAGAAAATATTGCTTACTCCAAATATGTTTAACCACTATACTAGTTCTATGCTTTCTTAAATAAGAATAAAAATAGTAACAATAGCAATAATAATACTTATTGAGTCCTTACCATATATTGGATACTATGCTTCATGTATGATATATACATGCACAATGCCTAATATGTGTATTTCAATATGATTTTATTTTTCTCTCCTAAAATTGTTCTTTATTGCATTCAGTAATATAGAGAAACAACTTATGAAGGTCACCAGGACAGTCATCTTTACAGAAAAATTTCTAATAACATGATTTCTTGTCCCAGAGTCAAAGAGTTAGTGGGGTTGTTGTGGGGGATTAGAATAGGTAATGCAGGGCAAAACCTTATATCTGTTAAATGGTATCTTGCCAAAGTATTGGTTTTAGTAACATAAGCTATAGTAAAACTGAACCTTAAATTCAACTAATTACCTACTTTGCTTTATAAATAATAAGAACATAACTAGATGAAGGTAAAAAATTGCCCAAAGATTTAGAATTTGAAAATGTTTTAGGCAATATCTTGAAAGTGAAAAAAAAACAATAATCTATGAATCAACACAAATAATCACCGAGTGGCGTCTATGTGTCTATTCCTATGTGGAACATAAGGGGGGATTGTAATAAATTCCTTGGGCCTGTCCTTGTAGAATTTTTTAGTAAATTTATAGGTATCAACTTAAACTGAATTTATGATATATTTATTTTTCAACTAATACACTACTCTTTACAGAAAAAAAGAAAAAAAAATTAAAGAACACTGACAAGATTTTGGGAAATAGAGCAGTAGTTTCAAGTTGATATACTGAATACCAATAGCTTATGGTGAACGATGTTGGATTTGTGATCTGCAAAGGAGAAAATTTCACTTCAGGACCAAAGATGTGGCTTCAGTCACTCAGAACTTTGTGTGGCAAAAGTTTTATTAAAGTGAAAAGGGATAGAGAAATATTCTGACACAGGCATCAAAAGGGGTCAGAAAGAGTGTCTCTTGCTCTTCTTAGCAAGGCATTTATGTACTTTTTCAGTTGGAATGTCTCAAGGTTGTAAAGGTCTTACCAGACCCACACCCACAACAAACATCTTAAGATAACAAAATTAGCCAGAGGGGAGAAGCATGTCCTTGAGCAAGATACATCCTTGCTATATAATCATTAAACAGAGCTTAAGGAAAAATATACACTTGAACAAGATGTATTGTTTTGCTGCATAATCATTAGCTTTGGGCTTAAAGTTAGTCTTAAGTGAAATAGATTGTCGTCATAGCAACTCAGAGCTTAACAAAAATGTCTTATGTGACTAAGGTGAAGGAATGTAGGAAAAAAAAATATATATCCCTTCCTCCACCTTGAGGGTCCTGGACTCCTTATCAACCTACCTAAGAATTAACTCTCTTAATACATAACCTAGTTTCCACTCTTAAAATTAACCTTTAAACATTCAAGAAAGTATACTTAGAAAATTAACAAAGATATGAACATATTCAAATATAGGAAAAATAAATCATGGAAAAACCTATAAAGAATCTCTGAGAAAGCAAAATCCCATATAATTTTATCAAAGAAAGAGCCCAGAATTTCACAGAATAGGATGCATCTGAGCTAGTGGGAGGCTGCTAATGTAAAAAAAAAAAAAAAAATCAAAAGCAACAGCAAGGAAGTTCCATGACACTAGGATGGAAAGACATTGAGAGAAAAGTAATAGGGGATTCATAGAAACAGAAGAGAAGAGTGCAGGAAGGCCAGCTTATACATGAGAATTCTTTCACTAATTCCTTTATGATTGAGAAAGCTGTGACAAGGGGTTCTATCTCCAGGACAGAAAAGTGCTTTAGAAAGAGAAGGCACAAGGGCTCAGGTAGCTGTCCATGCTAAGGAATAATAGCATATATATATAATTATATAACATTATATATAATCATATATATATATAAATTATTATTTGAATTATTTTATTATTATTATTAACATTTTTTTATTATTGTTGGGGCTTCCTATGTGGCACTAGTGGTAAACAACCTGCCTGCCAATTCAGGAGACATAAGAGGCACATGTTGGATTCCTGGGTCAGGAAGGTACCCTGGAGGAGGAAATGGTAACCCTCTCCAATATTCTTGCCTGGAGAATCCCATGGACAGAGGAGCCTGGCAGGCTACAGTCCATAGTGTCACACAGAGTCAGGCACAACTGAAGTGACTTAGCACACATGCAGACATACATTATTATTGTTTATACACATATATATAATCTCTAGAACATCAATTGTAGTGGAAAGATCCAGTCTATTTATCCCTCTCTTGAAAACTTTCTTCCCTGTGCCCCAGAGCAGGCTATATAATCAAAGTCAGTTGATTGTCTTAGAGTGAATCTCACCTACAAGGATGAGCTCACAGTAAAATACAGGACATTTGAGACATGTGAACACAACAAAAGGGAAACAGTACACACCAAAGCAAACAGAATTAAAACAGAGCAGGAAGAACAGAGCTTAAAAGTGAGTATTAAATATAATTAACTATAACTATACTTAGTTATATATACTTATAATTATACTTAAAAGTAAAAGTAATATGGGAGAGTATGGATTCCATGAAGAAAAAATTAATAACCATGAAATTAAGATTAATATATATATAATAAAGAAATTACTGAGGTTAAAAATCCAATAGATGATTTGAATAGTGAAATAATCCCACAAGATTAGAGAATTAATAATCTAAATTATTTGGCTAGACAGTTTTAAAATACCGTAGCACAAATTAATGAAGAGATGGAAAATATTTTTAAAAAGCTAAGTTAATGAACACAGAGAATGCAGATGTGCCCCAATTTTTATCTAACAGTAATTCTAAAAATAGAGGAATAATTTAATACAGAGAAAATTTCACTCGACAAAGAATAGCTCTTCTTCAAAAGAATATGGAATGTTCTTAAAAATAGTCCACAAGGAAGTTCCAAAAATTTCAAGGAAACAAAATTATACAGATTGTTTACTCTCACTAAAATGTATTAAATCACAGCAGGATCCTCTATGACCCACCTCCCAGAGTAATGGAAATAAAAGCAAAAGTAAACAAATGGGACCTAATTAAATTTTAAAGCTTTTGCACAACAAAGGAAATATAAGCAAGGTGAAAAGACAGCCTTCAGAATGGGAGAAAATAATAGCAAATGAAGTAACTGACAAACAATTAATTTCAAAAATATGCAAGCCACTCCTGCAGCTCAATACCAGAAAAATAAGTGACCCAATCAAAAAATAGGCCAAAGAACTAACAGACATTTCTCCAAAGAAGACATACAGATGGCTAACAAACACATGAAAAGATGCTCAACATCACTCATTATCAGGGAAATGCAAATCAAAACCACAATGAGGTACCATTTCAAACAAGTCAGAATGGCTGCTATCCAAAAGTCTACAAACAATAAATGCTGGAGAGGGTGTGGAGAAAAGGGCACCCTCTTACACTGTTGGTGGGAATGCAAACTAGTGCAACGGTGTGGAGATTCCTTAAAAAACTGGAAATAGAACTGCCATATGACCCAGAAATCTCACTGCTGGGCATACACAGCAAGGATACCAGAATTGAAAGAGACACATGTACCCCAATGTTCATCGCAGCACTGTTAATAATAGCCAGGACATGGAAGCAACTTAGATGTCCATCAGCAGGCGAAGTGATGAGAAAGCTGTGGTACATATGCATGATGGAATATTATGCAGCCATTAAAAAGAATGCATTTGAATCAGTTCTAATGAGGTGGATGAAACTGGAGCCTATTATATAGAGTAAAGTAAGCCAGAAAGAAAAACACCAATACAGTATACTAACGCATATGTATGGAATTTAGAAAAATAGTAACAATGACCCTATATGCAAGACAGCAAAAGAGACACAGATGTATAGAACAGTATTTTGGACTCTTTGGGAGAGGGTGCGTGTGGGATGGCTTGGGAGAATGGCATTGAAACATGTATATTATCATATGTGAAATGGAATCCCAATCCAGGTTCGATACATGGGACAGGGTTCTCAGGGCTGGTGCACTGGAATGACCCAGAGGGATGGGATGAGGAGGGAGGTAGGAGGGTGGGTTCAGGATGGGGAACACATGTACACCTGTGACTGATTCATGTTAATGTATTTGCAAAACCACTACAATATTGTAAAGTAATTAGCCTCCAATTAAAATGAATAAATGTGTAGACAGAAAAAGAGAAAAGTGTATTAAAGCTAGAAATAAACAACTTCCCAAACTTTAGAATTTTTTTTTTCATTTTTATAGTTGTAGGCTAATTACTTTACAATATTGTAGTGGTTTTTGCCATACAGTGACATGAATCAGCCATGGATTTGCATGTGTTCCCCATCTCGATCCCCCCTCCCACCTCCCTTCCCATCCCAAATATATGTATGAACTTCTAAATATTAATGTGTTGTTTTAAAAGATGGCATAATGAAAGTTATGAGATATTTAAAATGGAATAACAAAATACCTTAGAGAGGTATTTGTGGGAATTCAGAAAAAAGAGATTGCATCCAAGTACTGCATTTTGGACTCTATTGTTGACTATGATGGCTACTCCGTTTCTTCTAAGGGATTCCTGCCCACAGTAGTAGATAAAATGGTCATCTGAGTTAAATTCACCCATTCCAGTTCATTTTAGTTCACTGATTCCTAGAATGGCGACGTTCACTCTTGCCATTGCATGTTTAACCACTTTCAGTTTGCCTTGATTCATGGACCTAACATTCCAGGTTCCTATGCAATATCGCTCTTTACAGCATCGTACCTTGCTTCTATCACCACTCACATCCACAACTGGGTATTGTTTTTGCTTTGGCACCATCCCATCATTCTTTCTGAAATTATTTCTCCACTGAATTCCAGTATCATATTGGGCACCTAACCGACCTGGGGAGTTCATCTTTCAGTGTCCTATCTTTTTGCCTTTTCATACTGTTCATGGGGTTCTCAATGCAAGAATAATGAAGTGGTTTGCCATTCCCTTCTCCAGTGGACCACATTCTGTCAGCCTTCTCCATCATGACCCATCTGTCTTGGGTGGCCCTACACGGCATGGCCTAGTTTCATTGAGTTAGACAAGGCTGTGGTCCATGTGATCAGACTGGCGAGTTTTCTGTGACTCTGGTTTCAATCTGTCTGCCCTCTGATGCCCTCTCTCAGGGCCTGCTGTTTTACTTGGGTTTCTCTTACTGTGGACGTGGGGGTATCTCTTTATGGA
This sequence comes from Odocoileus virginianus, assembly GCF_023699985.2. Taxonomy (NCBI): domain Eukaryota; kingdom Metazoa; phylum Chordata; class Mammalia; order Artiodactyla; family Cervidae; genus Odocoileus; species Odocoileus virginianus. The sequence goes on along the minus strand of NC_069708.1, from coordinate 36,407,695 downwards.
TGTTCCAGCAAAGTGAAGTCGCTGCTCCTTACCTTGGATGTGGGGTATGTCCTCTCTGCTGCTCCCACTCCTGGGTTGTCCAGCCACCTCTGGCCACTCAGCCACAGTGCCCTCTCTCAGTATCTACCATCTTACTTGGGTTTCTCTTACCTTAGACGCAGGGTTCCTCCTCTCCACGGCTCACGCCTCTTACACCGCACAGTCGCTGCTGGAGCAGTAACTCTGAAGAAGTTGAAGTTGAACGGTTCTATGAAGACCTATAAGACCTTTTAGAACTAACATCCAAAAAAGATATCCTTTCCATTATAGGGTACTGGAATGCAAAAGTAGGAAGTTAGGAAACACCTGGAATAACAAGCAAATTTGGCCTTGGAGTACAGAATGAAGCAGAACAAAGGCTAATAGAACTTTGCCAAGAGAAAGCACTGATCATAGCAAACGCCCTTTTCCAACAACACAAGAGAATACTCTATACATGCACATCACCAGATGGTCAACATCAAAATCAGACTGATTATATTATTTGCAGCCAAAGATGGAGAAGCTCTATACTGTCAGCACAAACAAGACTGGGAGCTGACTGTGGTTCAGATCATGAACTCCTTATTGCCAAATTCAGACTTAAATTGAAGAAAGTGGAGAAAACCACTAAACCATTCAGGTATGACCTAGATCAAATCCCTTACACAGTGGAAGTGAGAAGTAGATTTAAGGGACTATATCTGATAGACAGAGAGCCTGATGAACTATGGACAGAGGTTCATGACATTGTAAAGGAGATAGGGATCAAGACCATCCCTAGGAAAAAGAAATGCAAAAAAGCGAAATGGCTGTCTGAGGAGGCCTTACAAATAAGTGTGAAAAGAAGAGAAATGAAAAGCAAAGGAGAAATGGAAAGATATACCCATTTGAATCAGAGTTCCAAAGAATAGCCAGGAGAGATAAGAAAGCCTTCCTCAATGATCAATGCAAGGAAATAGAGGAAAACAACAGAATGGGAAAGACTAGAGATCTCTTCAAGAAAATTAGAGATACCAAGGGAAGATTTCATGCAAAGATGGACTCAATAAAGGACAGAAATGGTATGAACCTAACAGAAGCAGAAGATATTAAGAAGAGGTGGCAAGAATACACAGATGAACTGTACAAAAAAAATTCTTCATGACCCAGTTAAATACGATGCTGTGATCACTCACCTAGAGCAATACATCCTAGAATGTGTAGTCAAGTGGGTCTTAGGAAGCATCTCTACAAACAAAGCTATTGGAAGTGATGGAATTACAGTTATTTCGAATCCTACAAGATGATGCTGCAATCAATATGACAGTAATTTGGAAAATTCAACTGTGGCCACAGGACTGGAAAAGGTCAGGTTTCGTTCCAATCCCAAAGAAAGTCAATGCCAAAGAATGCTCAAACTACTGCACAATTGCACTCATCTCACATGCTAGTAAAGTAATGCTCAAAATTCTCCAAGCCAGGCTTCAGCAATACATGAACTGTGAACTTCCAGATGTTCAAGTTGGTTTTAGAAAAGGCAGAGGAACCAGAGATCAAATTGCCAACATCTGCTAGATCATCGAAAAAGCAAGAGAGTTCCAGAAAAAAAAAAAAAAAAAAAAAAACATCTATTTCTGCTTTATTGACTACGCCAAAGCCTTCGACTATGTGGATCACAATTAACTGTGGAAAACTCTGAAAGAGATGGAGTACCAGACCACCTGACCTGACTCTTGAGAAACTTGTATGCAGGTCAGGAAGCAACAACTAGAACTGGACATGGAACAACACACTGGTTCCAAATAGAAAAAGGAATACATCAAGACTGTATATTGTCACCCTGCTTATTTCACTTATATGCAGAGTACATCATAAGAAACACTGGGCTGGAGGAAGCACAAGCTGGAATCAAGATTGCTGAGAGAAATAACAATAACCTCAGATATGCAGATGACACCACCCTTATGGGAGAAAGTGAAAAAGAGTTAAAGAGCCTCTTGATGAAAGTGAAAGAAGAGAGTGAAAAAGTTGGCTTAAAGCTCAAAACTTTCAGAAAACTAAGATCATGGCATCCGGTCCCATCAGTTCGTGGCAAATAGATAGGGAAACAGTGGAAACAGTGAAGACTTTATTTTTTGGGCTCCAAAATCACTGCAGATGGTGATTGCAACCATGAAATTAAAAGACGCTTACTCCTTGGAAGGAAAGTTATGACCAACCTAGACAACATATTAAAAAGCAGAGACATTATTTTGCCAACAAAGGTCTGTCTAGTCAAGGCTATGGTTTTTCCAGTGCTCATGTATGGATGTGAGAGTTGGACTATAAAGAAAGCTGAGCACTGAAGAATTGATGTTTTTGAACTGTGGTGTTGGAGAAGATTCGTGAGAGTCCCTTGGACTGCAAGGAGATCCAACTAGTCCATCCTAAAGGAGATGAGTACTGGGTGTTCGTTTGTAGGACTGATGCTGAAGCTGAAACTCCAATACTTTGGCCACCTGATGCGAAGAGCTGACTCATTTGAAAAGACCTTGATGCTGGGAAAGATTGAGGGCAGGAGGAGAAGGGGATGACAGAGGATGAGATGGTTGGTTGGCATCACCGACTCAATGGACATGAATTTGGGTAGGCTCCAGGAGTTGGTGTTGGACAGGGAGGCCTGGCGTGCTGTGGTTCATGGGGTTGCAAAGAGTCGGACAGGACTGAGTGAGTGAACTGAACTGAACTGAGAAAATAGAATGAATAATGCACATTTTGAGGGAAGGATTAACAGTACTACTGAATAGCTTCAGTACTGATTATGAGAGTGTAATTAGTCAAATATGACTAGGGTCTGAAAGCTAGATATTTTGAAAAAATGGTGAGCCTTTGATTAAGAAAGCTGGAAGGAGGAGGTTTGCATGAGGAAACTAGATTTTGGCAAAAAACGCAGGATCTAATGCATAAAGTTTTGATACTTTGAAAGAGGTGATAGATTTTGTCTTCAGTCTCCAAATCGTGTTTGACCCTTTGCAACTTCATAGGCTGCAACATGCTAGGCTTCCCTGTCCTTCATCATCTTCTGGAGTTTATGCAAGTTCATGTCCAATGAATCAGTGGTGGCATTTCGCCACTTCATCCTCTGCCACCCTTTTCTCTTTCTGCCTTCAATCTTTCTGAGCCACAGGATCTTTTCCAACGAGCTGGCTGTTTTCATCAGATGGCCAAAGTATTGGGGCTTCAGCATCATTTCTTCCAATGAGCAACTCGGGGTAGATTTCCTTTAAGATTGATTGGTTTGGTGTCCTTTCTGTCCAAGAGACTCTCAAGAGTCTTCTCCAGCACCATAGTTCAAAAGCATCTATTCTTCAGTGCTCTGCCTTCTTTATGGTCCAGCCCTCACAACTGTACAAGATTACTGGTAAAGACCATAGCCTTGACTATTTGGACTTTTGTTGGCAAAATGATGCTTTTGCTTTTTAATACACTGTCTCAGTTTGTCATATCTTTCCTGCCAAGAAGCAATCATCTTCTAATTTCATGGCTACAGTCACAATCTGCAGTGATTTTAGAGCCCAAGAAGAGGAAATCTGTCATTGTTTCCACCCTTTCCCCTTCTATTTGCCATGATGTGATGGGATTGGTTGCCATGATCTTAGCATTTTTAATGTTGAGTTTCAAGACAGCTTTGTCACCCTCATCAAGAGACAGCTTTTTCACCCTCATCAAGAGGCTCATTAGTAGTTGTACTCCACTCTTCTGCAGTAGCATATTGGACAACTTTTGACCTGGGTGGATCATCTTTCAGTCACATCTTTTTGCCTTTTTATACAGTTCATAGGGTTCTCATGGCAAACAAGCTGGAGTGAATTAGTGACAGCCCTGAGAGGAAGATGGCTTCCCAGGTGGCTCAGTGGTAAAGAATTTGCCTAACAATGCAGGAGACACTGGAGACGTGGGTTCGATCCCTCGATTGGGAAGATCCCCTGAAGGAGGAAATAGTAACCCATTGCACTATTCTTGTCTGGACAATGCCATGGACAGAGGAGCCTGGTGGGTTACAGTCCATGTAGTCACAAAGAGTGGGAAACGACTTAGTGACTGAGCATGCACCAACACTGAGAGGAAGAATATAGAGAAGGAAGAACAAAAAGTCAAAGACTGAACTTTAGGAGTACCCATAGTTTGGTGATAAAGAGGAAGATCCCTTTAATTCTCAAACAAAAATATTTAAAGACGTAAAACCGAGTTAATATGTGCCATTAAAGCCACAAGAAATTTCAAGCAGTAAGAAATGAGCAACTATGTCAAGTATAGTAGAGAAACCAACCAATAAAGACTGGAATAAACCAGAAGCCACTGGATTTAGCAAGATGCTCACTGACAACTTTCAAGAGAGTAGTATATGTAGAATAATCATGGCAGATGCCAGATGGAGGTGACTGAACTAAATAGTTTAAGGAAAAAAATAAGTACAGCAATTTCTTAAGAGGTTATTAGTAAAATAAATTTACTAAAATCAATATTCTTTTACTTTAAAAATTATTTAATATGAGAGTAGAAATGATTTAAAATGTTGTGTTAGTTTGAAGTGCACAGTAGTGATTCAATGATACCATGTATCTCTTCTTTTCCAAATTATTGTCATAATTAAGTTATCACAAAGTATTGAGCAGCTCCTTGTGCTACACAGTAAGTCCTTGTTTATCTATTTTGAGTATATTGGTGTTTATATATCAATTGCAAACTCCCAAACTATCTCTCACCCCTACCCTTCTTCCTGATAACCATAAGTTTGTTCTCTAAGTCTGTTTCTGTTTTATAAATAAATGGGTTTGCAATATTTTTTAAAGATTCTGTATATAAACAATATCATATATTTGTCTTTCTCATTTTGACTTACTTCACTTAGTATAATACTCTCCAGGCACATCCAAGCTGCTGTAAATGGCATTATATAATTATTTTTAATGGATGAGATATTCCATTGTATATCAGTAACACATCTTCTTTATCAATTCAACTGTGAATACATATTTAGGCTATTTGAATTTTTTGTTATTGTCAACAGTGCTGCAATGAACATTGGGGTGCATGTACCATTTTAAGCCATGTTTTATTATGGGCATATGCCCAGGAGTGGAATTGGTAGATAGTATGGTAGCCCTTTGGAATGGTTTTGGTCTCTGTCTCCTGTACAGTGTTACAAATCTCTGTAGATAATTCTTTAGGTACTCACTCTACCAGACCTAATACCTTGAATTTATTCATCACCCTCAATGTATAATCATGATGAATTTGATATAGATCATAACTGAATCGCCTAGTGGTTTTCCCTACTTTATTCAAGTAAGCCTAGATTTTGCAATAAAGGGCTCATGATCCGAGTCACAGTCAGCTCCAAGTCTTGTTTTTACTGTCTGTATAGAGCTTCTCCATTTTTGGCTACAAAAAATATAATTAATGTGATTTGGGCATTGACCATCTGGTGATGTCCATGTGTAGAGTCGTCTTTTGTGTTGCTGGAAAAGGGTGTTTTCTATAACCAATGTGTTATTTTGACAGAACTCTGTTAACCTTTGCCCTGCTTCATTTTGTACTACAAAGCCAAACTTGTTTGTTATCCTGGGTACCTCTTGACTTCCTACTTTTACGTTCCTATTCCCTATGGCAGAAAGGTCAATTTTTGGTGTTAGTTCTAGAAGGTCTTCATAGAACCTGTGAACTCCACCTTCTTCAGCATCAGTGGTTGGCGCACAGATTTGGATTATGATGAAGTTGAATGGTTTGCCTTGCAAATGAACCAAGATTATTCTGTAGTGTTTGAGATTGCACACAAGTGTTGCATTTCAGAATCCTTTGTTAGTTAAGAGGGTTACTCCATTTTTTCTTAGGGATTCTTACCCACAGTAGTATCATGATCATCTGAATGATCATCTAAATGATCTAAATCATCTAAATGATCTAATCATCTAAATCATCTAAATGATCATCTAAATGATCATCTAATCATCTAAATCATCTAAATGATCATCTAAATGATCATCTAAATCATCTAAATGATAATCTGAATTAATTTGCCCATTCTCCTCCATTTTACTTCACTGATTCCTAAGATGTTGATGTTCAATCTTGCCATCTCCTACCTTAACACATACAATTTACCTAGATTTCTGGAACTAACATTCCAAGTTCCTATGCAATATTGTTCTTTACATCATCAGACTTTTTGTTCAACACCAGATACATTCACAGCTCAGCATCATTATCATTTTGGCACAGCCCGTTGATTATTACTAGAGCTATTAGTAATTGCTCTCTGCTCTTACTGAGGAGGATATTGGATACCTTCAAATATGGAAGGATCATCTTCCAATGAAGAGATTCAATTATCAACATTTGGTGGATCATGGAGAAAGCAATGGAGTTCCAGAAAAGCATCTACTTCTGCTTCATGGCCTTCACTATAGACTTTGTGTGGATCAAAACAAACTGCGGAAGAATCCAAAAACATAGGATCATCAGGTCACCTTATCTGTCTCCTGAGAAACCTGTATGCAGGTCAGGAAGCAACAGTGAGAACTGGATATGGAACACCTGATTAGTTCAAAATTTGGAAAGGAATATGACAAGGCTGAATATTGTCACCCTGCTTATTTAACTTGTATAAAGAGTACATCATGTGGAATGCCAGGTTGTATGAATCACAAGCTGGAATCAACACTTTTGGAAAAAAAAATATCAGCAGTCTCAGATATACAGATGACACCATGCTAATGGCAGAAGGTGAAGAGGAACTAGAGTCTCTTTTTATTTTTTTTTAAATTTATTTATTTTAATTAAAGGGGAAATTACTTTAAAATATTGTGATTTTTTTTTGCCATACATCAACATGAATTGGCCATAGGTATACATGTGTTTCCCCCCATCTTGAATCTCCTCCTACCTCCCCCTCCACCCTATCCCTCTAGGTTGTCCCGGAGCACTGGCTTTGGGTGCCCTGCTTCACGCATCAAATTCACACTGGTCATCTATGTTACATATGGTAAATGTGTATATTTCAATGCTATTCTCTCAAATCATCCCACCCTTGCCTTCTTCCACTGAGTCCATATAGGATCATCTGTACCATCTTTCTAAATTATATATGTGTGTGTGTGTGTGTGTGTTAATATACAGTATTTGTTTTTCTCTTTTTGACTTACTTCACTCTGTATAACAGGCTTCAGGTTCATCCACCTCATTAGAACTGACTCAAATGCTTTCCTTTTTATAGCTCAGTAATACTCTATTGTGTATATGTACCACAACTTCCTTATCCATTCATCTACTGATGGACAACTGGGTTGCTTCCGTGTCCTCAGTTTAGTTCAGTTGCACAATGGTGTCTGACTCTTTGTAGCCCCATGGACTGCAGTGTGCCAGGCTTCCCTGCCCATCACCAACTCCTGCAGATTGCTCAAATTCATGTCCATTGAAATGATGATGCCATTCAACCATCTCATTCTCTGTCATTCCCTTCTCCTCCCGCCTTTAATCTTCCCTGGCATCAGGGTCTTTTCTAAGGAGTCAGTTCTTCTCATCAGGTTCCATGTCCTAGCTATTTTAAATAGTGCTATAATGAACATTGGGGTACATGTGTCTTAAAGATTCTCTTGATGAGGGTGAAAGATGCAAATGATACAGCTGACCGAAACTCAACCTTAAAAAATCTAAGAACATTGCATCGAGTCCCATCACTTCAAGGTAAATAGAAGGAGAAGTAGTGGAAGTAATGACAGATTTTCTTTTCTTGGGCTCTAAAACCACTGCATACAGTAAGTGCACCCATGAAATTAAAAGATGCTTGCTTCTAGACAGTGTATTAAAAAGGAGAGACATTGCCAACAAATATCTGTATAGTCAAAGCTATGGTTTTTCCTGTAGCCATGTTTGGATGTCAGATTTGGACCATGAAGAAGGCTGAGCACTTAAGAATTCTTGCTTTCAAATTGTGGTGCTGGAGAAGACTCTTATTAGTCCCTTGGACTATGAAGAGATCAAACAAGTTAATCCTAAAGGAAATCCACTTTGGATATTCAATGGAAGGGCTGATGCTGAAGTTGAAGCTCTGATACTTTGGTCACCTGATGCGAAGAGCTGACTCATTGAAAAAGGCCCTGATGCTGGGAAAGATTGAAGGCAAAAGAAGAAGGGGGTGGCAAAGGATGAAATGGTTATATAACATTACCAGCTCAATAGACATAAATTTGAGCAAACTCTGGGAGATAGTCGGGGACTGGGAAACCTTGCGTGTTACAGTCCATGGGATCACAAATAGTGTAACACGACTTAGTGACTGAACAACAACAAATGGTAGCTTTATTTTTGCTTTCTTAAAGAACCTCCATACAGTTCGCCATAATGGTTGCACCAATTTACATTGCCTCCAACAATGTAGGAGGTTCCTTTTTCTCCACACCCTCTTTAGCACTTACTATTTGTAGACTTTTTGAAGATGGCCATTCTGACTGGTATGAGATGATACTGTATTTAGTTTTGATTTGCATTTCTCCAATAATTACAAATGTTGAGCATCTTTTCATGTGTTTTTTGGCCATCTGTATGTCTTCTTTGAAGAAATGATTATTTAGGTCCTTGACCATTTTTGGATCGGGTTGCTTGTTTTTTCAATATTGTGCTTCATGAATTGTTTGAAAATTTCGGCGATTAATCCCTTGCCAGTCACATCATTTGCAAGTATTTTCTCTCATTCTGTGAGCTGTGTTTTCATTCTGTTTTCGTTTCCTTTGTTGTGCAAAAGTTTTTCAATTTAATTAAGTCTCTTGTTTATTTTTGTTTTTATTTTTATTACTCTGAGAGACAGTCATGACAAACAGATGGGAAACAGTGGAAACGGTGCCAGATTTTATTTGGGGGGGGGGCTCAAAAATCACTGCAGATGGTGATTTTTCACCATTTCACTGCAGCCATGGAATTAAAAGACACTTACTGCTTAGAAGAAAATTTATGACCAACCTAGACAGCATATTAAAAAGCAGAGCCGTTACTTTGCCGACAAAAGTCCATCTAGTCAAGGCTATGGTTTTACCAGTAGTCATGTATGGATACAAGAGTTGGACTATAAAAAAGCTGAGCACTGAGGAATTGATGCTTTTGAACTGTAGTGTTGGAGAAGACTCTTGAGAGTCCCTTGGACTGCAAGGAGATCCAACCAGTCCATCCTAAAGGAGATCAGTCCTGAATATTTGTTGGAAGTACTGATGTTGAAGCTGAAACTCCAATACTTCGGCCACCAAATTCAAAGAGTTGACTCATTTGAAAAGACCCTGATGCTGGGGAAGATTGAAGGTGGGAGGAGAAGGGGATGACAGAGGATGAGATGGTTGGATGGCATCACCAACTCAATGGACATGAGTTTGAGTAAACTCTGGGAGTTGGTGATGGACAAGGAGGCTTGATGTGCTGCAGTCCATGGGGTCCCAAAGAGTTGGACATGACTGAGTGACTGAACCGAACTGAACTGATTGTGGATTCAGCTTGATAGTGTTTTGTTGAGTATTATTGCCTCTATGTCATCAGTGATATTGGCCTGTAATTTTCTTTTTTGTGCTATCTTTGTCTGATTTTAGTGTCAGAGTGGTGGTGGCTTCATAGAATAAACTGGGGAATATTCATTCCTATGTAATTTTTTGAAGGATTTCAGAAGAAAAGAAATTGACTGTTTAAATGTCTGATAGAATTCACCAGTGAAGCCATCTGGTCCTGGATTTTTGTTTGTTGAAATTTTAAAGTTACAATAATCAGAACAGTATGGTGCTGGCAAAAGAAATCTCAGAAATGTAAATCAATGGAATAGTATAGAAAGCTTAGAAATATACTCACACACCTATGTTCAATTAATCTATGTCAAGGATTGACAAGAATATACAGATGAGTAAAGACAGTCTCTTTGACAAAGTCTTACTGGACAAGTGGACAACTGTAAGTAAAGGAATGGAATTAGAACATTATCTTACACCATTCGCAAAAAGAAACTCAAAATGGATCAAAGACAAAAATTTAAGGCTTAATAGTATAAGTTTGTTAGAGGATAACATAGGCAGAACACTTTTTGACATAAATTGTAATAATATATTTTATGGTCCAGCTCCTAGAACAATAAAAATAAAAGCAAAAATAAATAAATGGGACCTAATTAAACTTAAAAGTTTTTGAACAGCAAAGGAAACTAACAAAAAAAAAAAAAGAAAGAAAGAAAAAAAATGAAGCAACCAACAAGGGATTAATCTCCAAAATATACGAGCAACTCATGTAGCTCAAAACAAACAAACAAAAATCCAATAAAAATAGATAAAAGATCTAAATAGACATTTCTCAAAAGAAGACATTCAGATGACCAATAAACACATGAAAAATGGGAACCCTCCAACACTATTGGTGGGAAGGTAAATTAATGCAGTCATTCTGGAGAACAGTATGGAGGTTGCTTAAAAACTTAATATGTTATTTAGCAATATTATTATTATTATATAATATTATTATTATATTAATATATTATCCAGCAATCCCACTTTTTGACCTATATACAGAGAAAAACCATAATCCAAAAGGAGAGATACACTGCAGTATTTATTGTAGCATTATTTTTAATGCAATAGCCAAGACATGGAAGCAACCTAAATGTCTAACGACCAAGGAATGGATAAAGAACATGTGGTATGTATATTAAAATGGAATTTTTCTGAGCCACAAAATATAATGAAAGAATGAAATTATGCCATTTGCAGCAATATCAATGAACCTAGAGATTATTATACTAAATGAAGTTGGTCAGATGAAGACAAATATCACATAATATCACTCACATGTAAATATAATTTTAAAAAAAGATACAAGCAAACTTATTTATAATACAGAAACAGACTTACAGATATCTAAAACAATCTTATGGTTGCCAAAGGGCAAATGTTGGGGTGGGGGGAGGGATAAGTCAGGAGCTAGGGATGAATATATCCACACCACCATTTATAAGATAGAGAACCAACATAGACCTACATGTGCTGTATAACACACAGAACTCTACTCAATATTCTGTGATAACCTATATGAGAAAGGAATCTGAAAAGAAATGAATATATGTGTATATATAGAGAGCTGAATTACTTTGCTATACACCAGAAACAAATACATATTGTAAATCAACTGTACTTCAATAAAATTAAAACATTAAAAGTGTTATCTGGTCTTTATCTTTCTGGCTTACTTCGCTCTGTATAATGGGCTCCAGTTTCATCCATCTCATTAGAACGGATTCAAATGAATTCTTTTTAATGGCTGAGTAATATTCCATGGTGTATATGTACCACAGCTTCCTCATCCATTCGTCTGCTGACGGGCATCTAGGTTGCTTCCATGTCCTGGTATGACAAAAACCACTGCAATGTTGTAAAGTAATTAGCCTCCAACTAATGAAAATAAATGGAAAAAAAAAAAGAGAAGGTAAAAAAAAAAAGTGTTATCTGTACTCCTATGTTGAGTGAAGTAGTTTTATTTCGTTTTTACAATAGCCAAGTATATGTGAAAGTGAAGTGAAAGTGAAAGTCAAGTAGCTCAGTCGTGTCCAACTCTTTGTGACCCCGTGGACTGTAGCCTACCAGGCTCCTCCGTCCATGGGCTTTTCCAGGCAAGAATACTGGAGTGGGTTACCATTTTCTTCTCTTGGAGGACTTCCAAACCCAGGGGTTGAACCCAGGTCTCCTGCACTGCAGGCAGAAGCTTACCGTCTGAGCCATCAGGGAAGTCTCAAGTATGTGGAAGCAACCTAAATGTCCATCTACAAGTAATTGGACAGAGAAAATGTGATATAAAATGGTATATATATCAGCCATGATTAAAAAAAAAAAAGAAGAAATCCTCTCATTTGTGACCAGATGGATGAAACTTGAGGACATTAAAATAAATGAAATAAGTCAGAGAGAGAAATATTATATCGTCTAACTTATTTGTGATAAATAAAAGAAGTTGAAATAATAGATACATATAGTAAAATGGTCGTTGTGAAAAGAGTTGCAAGGTGTAGGAAACGTGGTGATGTTAGACAGGTCAAACTTCCAATTATAAGATGAATAAGTTCTGGGGACCAAATAGTGCAGTAACTATAGTTAGCAGTACCATCTTATATACTTGAAAGCTGCTAACATAGTAGACCTATAATGTTCTCAGCACAAAAATGAAAAAGCAATTATATGATGTGATGGAGTTAGCTAACATGTCATGATCATTTTGTAATATATATATGCAACAAATCATCAGATTGTACACCTTAAACTTACACAATGTTATATGTCAACTCTTTCAGTGAGACTTGGTACTAAAAATAAATAAAAATAAAGATACAAAAGAAGAGATAATTATAGGGGCTATAGTTTAAGCAGAGAAGACAACCCAGCATCCATTGTTGTGAGTTTACTTGTGTTTCCTATAAAGAAAGCCCCACCATTTGGTACTTCTGAACTTGATCTTATTTGGAAATTATGTCTTTACAGATATAATCAAGATAAGGTTTTTCTAGATTAGCGTGGGCCCTAATACAATAACTTGTGTCCTTATGAGTAAAGAGAAATTTGGACATGTAAACACCCAGAGAGGAGGAGTGTGCCATGTGTTGATGGGGGCTGAGTTGGCTCCGAGGTCCAGGTCAGTTGGTGAGGAAGAAACCACAAGCAGGGGTACAATGAACAGAAGTGCTGGGAACATTCAAGGTACCAAGAATGTATGTGGGGAATTTTGGTGAGAAATAAAGCTGAAAATGGGCATTTAAAATGCAATTTCTCAGTACCCAATTTACATTTGATTTCTCAAATAAATAATGTTTCCACTTGTTTCAAACTAAGAAAATGTGATCTGGCTGTGAAAACTGCAGAGGGCAGTGTAACACTTGCTACTGGAGATCAGAACCTAAAATGCAAATTCTTTTATTCTAAGTAGGAACACTTCATATATATTACTTGGGCCGTGGTATATATCACAAAAGCAACTAATACTTTTCTGAAATCATTAACAAAACCTCACCCTCAATGAATACTAAAGCCAGTCGCATTCACTGAAAAATACAATTAAAATATTTCTTAACATTTTTGGTCATTAATCTGAGCATTTTCTGAAATTACAGGGAAAATTGTACATAAGGAAATAGCTATAGATGTTTTAGTTATTAATAATATGACCAATAAGGTAAATAAACAAAGATAGAATTTTAGTTGTAGTTCTGAGTTATTTTGTCCACTAATTACAATATGAAACACTTAGCATTCCCTGTAAATTATTGGAAGAATGTGTGTCATTAGGAAAGAAAGATTGTTAAGAAGAATGGTATTCTTATTGTTGTAAGTTACAATGTTTGCTTTAGTAATTCAGGTTTAGTACTGGAAATATTGTGCTTGCTAGCACTTTTTAAAAATATTAATAATAGGACTGACAGTTCAGGATGGGGTGAATATAGTTCAATTTAAATTCTTCTCCCTCCAACAATCTCTTTCATTCTCAGAAAGAGTCCAATTTTGAAAATCTCATGTGTTCTAGGGTGTAAAAGCATCAAAGCAGTCCTAACGGGATCTTAAAACAGGACAGGAGCCTGGGAGGGATATTTTGAAATGTTGGCAAGGAAACAAATAAAATACACTTCAATTTTAAACGAATGCAAAATATTGTGAAACAGTTTTAGAGATTATTCCCAGTGTGTAATTGAAAAACATTACCTTGTGTTCACATAGAAGGGGTCATACTTACCCATAACCTTCAAATAATAAGTATTCAAAATGTCCTTTTCATGAAGATTCTCATTCATAAATTTAGACAAACAACATTTGAATATCTTGGGGAAAAGGAAAAACAAAACAGGATTCACATTTCTAAAGAAGCCTATTTGAAATATGAATGTGTAGCTAATAGTTGAGATTTTACTTTATTCAGAGTAAAAACTAAAGAGAAACATAAAAGCTTTTCTACTACCCTAGTTTTCCAATTGTATTCTTCATCTCATCATGTCTGTAGGATTATTTTACAAACTAAATAATATGCATTGGTCAAAACTCTCCCTAGTTCATTAGTGATAATATCTAATTGGTCCAGAATGAATATAGCTAGTTATGAAGTGTCTTGTTTCTCCTATTATTGACTGTGTTACTAGATTTTTCCCCTTAGGGAGTTAGAACATAATTTAGCAATGTTGATTTTAGCCAGATTCTCATAATTGCATAGTTCTACAATAAATCTCTTCTTCTGAAAGTTTCTGTGGCTATAATATCATTTATATAAGTGAACTACTGAAAGAATAAAATATAATCCTTAAAAATAAAAGGCAGAACATGTAGCACAAAAAGAACAATGACTGAATAACAATAAATTCTAACATAAATCTTGATTTAGAAATGCTGGACATAATAGTGTGGTTTGGCTTATTGTTATTAGTTATTACTCTTTTAATAATATGTTTTTATCAAAAATTCACTCTCTTCTTCCAGCATAATTTATTCATTTCATAACTGAATTTGACAGTATGTCAGTCTTCAAGAATCCACAGAACAAAGAAACAATAAATTTCATCATTTTTTAATTATATGGCCAATTAAGTGACACATGTATAGGATTTAGATAGTACAATGAAAAATTTTTTCAACTAGATTGTTAAAATAAAACAAAATAGTCTCCAAAGTGATGATTCTTGCAAGAGTATTTCATAAGAAATGAGAAAGTTTCCATGAGCAGATTGAAATGAGATAATTTCAAAATATGCCTCCATGTAGTTAAATGTCTTGACACATTGAATGAAATTAAGATTGAGCACAAAAATACTGGTTGAACACACACCAAGTATAAAACAATCATTTAAAAGAGGTTAGACTTTAACCTATTGAAACTAATCAACACTTTCAAAAATTCTTATGATTGTTCATAGTACAGAAAATACAGCCTGTTGTCTGTATAAAGTTATTAAGGTAAATATTAAAAAGAAAGAATGCTAGGATGCAACTGTGGCTAACACTGTGGAAGACTGAATTATCTTTTGACCTAATTTTATAATATTCATGATATTGTGAAAAAGATATCAAAGAAAAATCTATTCTGCATTGTGTGCAATTTGCTTTGACCCATATATTTTCTTTGTCTCAAAAGAAAATGGTAATAGATGGATCATTGAAAGTATTAGTGATTATCTGTGAACTTATTAAGTATCAGGATGTGTACCAAGTGTTATAAACATATTATCTAAATTAATTCCTCCATCAATCCTATGAAGTGAAAATTTCAGTATTGTAATAATATCAATTTGCTATTAATAATAAGGAAATAGAGAGAGAGGGAGAGAATAAGAAGCAAATATCTGTTTAGTAAGAAACAGCAAGGAAGAAAAAAAAAACAGGTCTGTCTGGTACAAAATTCTATTTCTTTGGAATAAGCTATATCAAACATTCACCAGTTTTTTATACAAAATATTAATTTCAAAAATTTAGTTTTGCTTTTTGATGAAAATTGACATGATGTTTTTAAGGAATCCCTAAAGGACTTATTGGTGCCTAACATAAGAGTAGAAGGAAAATATTTTTTTAGGTGGGACATCAGAAAAAAGGCAAACTAGGAAACCCCAGGCCTTTATTACCACACAAAAACATTTTTTTAAGCTAAAAACTAGCTAAAATAATTTAATAAGAGATGTGGAAAACAGTCAAAGTCTAGAATACTCAAGTAAATGTCTAATTAAGAAATAGCCACATTCAAAAGTGTAGGGGATTTGGGGGAAATTTAATTTACCTTTGCATAATGCCTCACTATAAAGAAAATTTATTTACGATAATGAAAGCTGAGTGCCAAAGAATCAATGCTTTTGAACTGTGGTGTTGGATTCTTGAGAGTCCCTCGGACTGCAAGAAGATCCAACCAATCCATCCTAAAGGAAATAAGTCCTGAACATTAATTGGAAGGACTGATGTTGAAGCTGAAACTCCAGTACTTTGGCCACTTGGTGAGAATAACTGACTCATTTGAAAAGACCTTGATGCTGGGAAAGATTGAAGGCAGGAAGAGAAGGGGACGACAGAGGATGAGATGGTTGGATGACATCACCAACTCAATGGACATGAGTTTGAGTAAACTCTGGGAATTGGTAATGGACAGGGAGGCCTGGCTTCCTGCAATCCATGGGGTTGCAAAGAGTCAGACACAACTGAGAAACTGAACTGAACTGAAAGCTTCACTGATGCAGTGTACCCTTGGTCTGGAGAAGGCAGCAAACCAATTCCAAATTCACTCCCTAGAACAAGAGGGATCAGAGAATACCTTAATTTTCAAAGTTCTACCTGATTTGGGGTACTGCTTGGAAACAGCCATTGTATTGGCTAAAGAAGGGATCATGAGATAAAAGTAGGATAACTTAGATTTCAGGTTGTAAAAAGTGGCAGAAAGCAGTGGGACTGGTAATAAAATCTTCAGAGTTGTAAAGACTTATATATGACTGTGCCAAGAGAGTATTAACAGAGATGAACAATTGAACATCTAAGGTAGCAAGGAAAAACTAGAGTGAAATGCTTTGGGAAATTAAGAAAAACAAAAACAGCCATGTAATTAATTAATCAATTTTTTAATTGACGTATAACTGCTTTACAGAATTTTGTTGTTTTCTGTTAAACCTCAACATCAATAAGTAACAGGTATACATATATCCCTTCCCTTTTGAAACTCCTTCCCATTTCCCACCCCACCCCACACCTCTAGGTTGATACAGAAGCCCCTGTTTGAATTTCCTGAGTCATAGGGCGAATTCCCATTGGCTATCTATTTTACACATGCTAACACCCAAAAAAGATGTCTGTCTCATTATAGTGGACTGGGATGCAAAAGTAGGAAGTGAAGAAACACCTGGAGTTATAGGCAAATTTGGCCTTGGAGTACAGAATGAAGTAGGGCAAAGGCTAATAGAGTTTCACCAAGAGAATGTAGTGGTCATAGCAAACACCCTCTTCCAACAACACAAGAGAATATTCTCCACATGGACATCACCAGATGGTCGACACCAAAATCAGATTGATTATATTCTTTGCAGTCAAAGATGGAGAAGCTCTATACAGTCAGCAAAAACAAGACCAGGAGCTGACTGTGGCTCAGATCATGAACACCTTATTGCCAAATTCAGACTTAAATTGAAGGAAGTGGGGGAAAACCACTAAACCATTCAAGTATGACCTAAATCCAACCCCTTATTACTATACACTGGAAGTGAGAAATAAATTTAAGTGACTAGATCTGATAGAGTGCCTGAAAAACTATGGAGAGAGGTTCATGACATTGTACGGGAGACAGGACTCAAGACCGTCCCCAAGAAAAAAGAACGCAAAAAAGCAAAATGGTTGTCTGAGGAGGCCTTACAAATAGCTGTGAAAAGAAGAGAAGGGAAAGCAGAAGAGAAAAAGAAAGATATACCCATTTGAATGCAGAGTTCCAAAGAATAGCAACGAGGGATAAGAAAGCCTTCCTCAGCGATCAATGCAAAGAAATAGAGGAAAACAATAAAATGGAAAAGACTAGAGATATCTTCAAGAAAACTAGAGATATCAAAGGAACATCTCATGCAAAGACGGGCTCAATAAAGGACAGAAATTGTATGGACCTAACAGAAGCAGAAGAAGAAGAGGTGGCAAGAATACACAGAAGAACTGCACAAAAAATGATCTTCATGACCCAGATAATCACGATGGTGTGATCACTCAAACTCACCTGGAGCCAGACATCCTGGAATGTGAAGTCAAGGGGGCCTTAGGAAGCATCACTACAAACAAAGCTAGTGGAGGTGATGGAATTCCAGTTGAGCTATTTCAAATCCTAAAATATGATGCTGTGAAAGTACTGCATTTAAAATGCCAGCAAATCTGGAAAACTCAGCAGTGGCTACAGGAATATAAGAGGTTAGTTTCATTCCAATCCGAAAGAAAGGCAATCCCAAGAAATGCTCCAACTACCACACAGTTGCACTCATTTCACACTCCAGTAAAGTAATGCTCAAAATTCTCCAAGTCAGGCTATAGCAATTCGTGAACCATGAACTTCCAGATGTTCAAGCTGACTTTAGAAAAGGCAGAGGAACCAGAGATCAAATCGCCAACATCTGCTGGATCGTCGAAAAAGCAAGAGAGTTTCAGAAAAACGTCTATTTCTGCTTTATTGACTATGCCAAAGCCTTTGACTGTGTAGATCACAAAATACTTTGGAAAATTCTGAAAGAGATGGGAGTACCAGACCACCTGACCTGACTCTTGAGAAACCTGTATCCAAGTCAAGAAGCAACAGTTAGACTGGACGTGGAGCAACAGACTGGTTCCAAAAAGGAAATAGAGTACCTCAAGGCTGTATACTGTCACCCTGTTTATTTAACATATATGCAGAGTACATCCTGAGAAACGCTGGGCTGGAAGAAGCACAAGCTGGAATCAAGATTGCCGAAGAAATATCAGTAATCTCAGATATTCAGATGATACCAACCTTATGGTAGAAAGTGAAGAAGAACTAAAAACCCACTTGATGAAAGTGAAAGAGGAGAGTTAAAAACTTGGTTTAAAGCTCAACATTAAGAAAACTAAGATCATGGCATCCGGTCCCATCACTTCATGGCAAATAGATGGGGAAACAGTGGAAACAGTGGCCGACTTTATTTTTCTGGGCTCCAAAATCACTGCACATGGTGATTGCAGCAATGAAATTAAAAGATGCTTACTCCTTGGAAGGAAAGTTATGACCACACTAGACAGCATATTAAAAAGCAGAGACATTACTTTGCCAGAAAGGTCCATCTGGTCAAGGCTATGGTTTTTCCAGTGGTCATGTATGGATGTGAGAGTTGGACTATAAAGAAAGCTGAGTGCCGAAGAATTGATGTTTTTGAACTGTGTTGTTGGAGAAGACTCTTGAGAGTCTCTTGAACTGCAAGGAGAGTCGACCAATCCATCCTAAAGGAGATCAATCCTGGGTATACATTGGAAGGACTGATGTTGAAGGTGAAACTCCAATATTTTGGCCACCTATTGAGAAGAGCCAATTTAATTGAAAAGACCCTGATTCTGGGAAAGATTGAGGGCAGAAGGAGAAGGGGATGACAGAGGATGAGATGGTTTGATGGCATCACTGACTCAATGGACATGGGTTTGGGTAGACTTCGGCAGTTGGTGATGGACAGGCAGGTCTGGCATGCTGTGGTTCATGGGATTGCAAAGAGTCAGACACTACTGAGTGACTGAACTGAATGTACGTTTCCATATTCCTCTTTACACAGATCTCACCCTCTCCTCCCCTCTCCAAATGTCCATAAGTCTATTCTCTATGTCTGTTTCTCCATTGCTTCCCTGTAAATAAATTCTTCAGTACCATTTTTCTTAATTCTGTATATGTAAGTTGAATACAATATTTATCTTTCTCTGTCTGACTTCACTCTGTGTATAGGTTATAGGTTCATCCACCTCATTAGAACTGACTCAAATATATTCATTTTTATGGCTCAGTAATATTCCATTTTGTATACATATGATAACTTCTTTATCCATTCATCTGTTGATGGACACCTAGTTTGGTTCCATGTTCTAGCTATTGTAAGTAGTGCTGCAATGAACAATAGGATATATGTGTCTTTTTCAATTTTGTTTTCTTCAGAGTATATACCTAGGAGTGGGATTGCTGGGCCATGTGGTGCTTTTATTCCTAGCATTTTAAGGAATCTCCATGGCATTTTCCATATTGGATGTATCAATTTACATACCCACCAAAAGTGCAAGAGCATTCCCTTTTCTCCAAACCCTCTCAAGCACATACTCTTTATAGACTTTTTGATGATGGCAATTCTGACTGGTGTGAGGTGATATCTCACTGTAGTTTTGATTTGCATTTCTGTAATGATGAGCAATGTTGAGCATCTTTTCATGTGTTTGTTAGCCATCTGTATCTCTTCTTTGGAGAAATATCTGATTCCCACTGTTTGTTTGGGTTGTTTGTTTTCTTTCTTTCTTTTTTTTTTTCACTTATTTTTTATTAGTTGGGGGCTAATTACTTTACAGTCAGAAAAAACAAGACTGGGAGCTGACTGTGGCTCAGATCATGAACTCCATATTGCCAAACTCAGACTTAAACTGAAGAAGTAGGGAAAA
Source organism: Odocoileus virginianus (assembly GCF_023699985.2). Taxonomy (NCBI): domain Eukaryota; kingdom Metazoa; phylum Chordata; class Mammalia; order Artiodactyla; family Cervidae; genus Odocoileus; species Odocoileus virginianus. Next base: position 36,387,530 of record NC_069708.1, on the reverse strand, counting down.
CCACTAGACCATTCAGGTATGGCCTAAATAAAATCCCTTATGACTATACAGTGAAAGTGAGAAATAGATTTAAGGGACTAGATCTGATAGACAGACAGCCTGATGAACTATGGACAGAGGTTCGTGACATTGTACAGGAGATAGGGATCAAGACCATCCTCAAGTAAAAGAAATACAAAAGGCAACATGGTTGTCTGAGGAGGCTTTACCAATAGCTGTGAAAAGAAGAGAAGTGAAAAGCAAAGGAGAAAAGGAAAGATATTCCCATTTCAATGCAGAGTTCCAAAGAATAGCCAGCAGAGATAAGAAAGCCTTCCTCAGTGATCAATGCAAAAAAATAGAGGAAAACAACAGAATGGGAAAGACTAGAGATCTCTTCAAGAAAATTAGATACACCAAGGGAACATTTCAGGCAAACATGGGTTCGATAAAGGACAGAAATGGTATGGACCTAACAGAAGCAGAAGATATTAAGAAGAGGTGGCAAGAATACACAGAAGAACTGTACAAAAAGACCTTCATGACCGAGATAATCACAATGGTGTGATCACTCACCTAGAGCCAGACATCCTAGAATGTGAAGTCAAGTGGTCCTGAGAAAGCATCACTACGAACAAAGCTAGTGGAGGTGATGGAATTCCAGTTGAGCTCTTTCAAATCCTAAAAGATGATGCTGTGAAAGTGCTTCACTCAATATGCCAGCAAATTTGGAAAACTCAGCAGTGGCCACAGGACTGGAAAATATCCGTTTCATTCCAATCCCGAAGAAAGGCAATCCCAAAGAATGCTCAAACTACGGTACAATTGCACTGATCCCACATGCTAGTAAAGTAATGCTCAAAATTCTGCAAGCCAGGCTTCAGCAATAAGTGAACTGAGAACTTCCAGATGTTCAAGCTAGTTTAGAAAAGGCAGAGGACCAGAGGCCAAGTTGTCAATATCCGCTGGATCATTGAAAAAGCAAGAGATCCAGAAAAACATTTATTTCTGCTTTATTGACTACGTCAAAGCCTTCAACTATTTGGATCACAATAAACTGTGGAAAATTCTTTAAGAGATGGGAATACCAGACAACCTGACCTGCCTCTTGAGAAAACTATATGCAGGTCAGGAAGCAAGTTAGAACTGGACATGGAACAACAGACTGGTTCCAAGTAGGAAAAGGAATACATCAAGGCTGTATATTGGCACCCTGCTTATTTAACTTATATGCAGAATACATCATGAGAAACTCTGGGCTGGAAGAAGCACAAGCTGGAATCAAGATTGCTGGGAGAAATATCAATAACCTCAGATATGCAGATGACACCACCCTTATGGCAGAGAGTGAAGAGGAACTAAAAAGCCTCTGTGAAAAAGTTGGCTTAAAGGTCAAAACGTTCAGAAAACTAAGATCATGGCATCTGGTCCCATCAACTCATGGGAAATAGATTGGGAGACAGTGGAAACAGTGTCAGACTTAATTTTTTGGGGCTCCAAAATCACTGCAGATGGTGACTGCAGCCATGAAATTAAAAGACGCTTACTCCTTGGAAGGAAAGTAATGACCAACCTAGATAGCATATTAAAAAGCAGAGACATTACTTTGCCAACAAAGGTCCGTCTGGTCAAGGCTATGGTTTTTCCAGTGATTATGTATGGATGTGAGAGTTGGACTGTGAAGAAAGCTGCACGCTGAAAAATTAATGCTTTTGAACTGTGGTGTTGGGGAAGATTCTTGAGAGTCCCTTGGACTGCAAGGAGATCCAACCAGTCCATCCTAAAGATCAGTCCTGGGTGTTCATTGGAAGGCCTGATGCTGAAGCTGAAAGTCCAGTACTTTGGCCACCTCATGTGAAGAGTTGACTCATTGTAAAAGACCCTGATGCTGGGAGGGATTGGGGCCAGGAGGAGAAGGGGACGACAGAGGATGAGATGCCTGGATAGCATCACCAACTTGATGAGCATGAGTTTGAGTAAACTCCGGGAGTTGGTGATGGACAGGGAGGCCTGGCGTGCTGCGGTTCATGGGGTCACAAAAAGTCCGACACGACTGAGCAACTGAACTGAATTACTTTACAATATCGTAGTGGTTTATGCCATACATTGACGTGAATCAGCTATGGATTTACATGCGTTCCCCATCCTGATTGCCCCTCCCACCTCCTTCCCCATGCCATCCCTCTGGGTCTTTCCAGTGCACCAGCTCTGAACACTTGTCTCATGCAATCAACCTAGGCTGGCGATCTGTTTCACACTTTATAATATACATGTTTCAGTGATAGTCTCTCAGATCATCCCACCTGTGCCTTCTCCCACAGTCCAAATGTCTGTTCTGTACATCTGTGTCTCTTTTTCTGTCTTGCACATAGGGTTATTGTTACCATCTTTTAAAATTCCATATATATGTGTTAGTATACTGTATTGGTGTTTATCTTTCTGGCTTACTTCACTCTCCATAATGGGCTCCAGTTTCATCCATTTCATTAGAACTGATTCAAATGTATTCTTTTAAATGGCTGGGCAATATTCCATTGTGTATATGTACCGTAGCTTTCTTATCCATTCATCTGCTGATGGACATCTAGATTGCTTCCATGTCCTGGCTATTATAAACAGGGCTGTGATGAACATTGGGGTATACGTGTCTCTTTCGGGTCTGGTTTCCTCAGTGTGTATGCCCAGAAGTGGGATTGCTGGGTCATATGGCAGTTCTATTTCCAGTTTTTTAAGGAATCGCCACATTGTTCTCCATAGTGGTTGTACTAGTTTGCATTTCCACCAACAGTGTAAGAGGGTTCCCTTTTCTCCACACCTTCTCCAGCATTTATTGTTTGTAGACTTTTGGATAGCAGCCATCCTGCCTGGCGTGTAGTGGTACCTCATTGTGGTTTTGATTCGCATTTCTCTGATAATGAGTGATGTTGAGCATCTTTTCATGTGTTTGTTAGCCATCTGTGTATCTTCTTTGGAGAAATGTCTATTTAGTTCTTTGGCCCATTTTTTGATTGGGTCAGTTATTTTTCTGGAATTGAGCTGCAGGAGTTGCTTGTATATTTTTGAGATTAATCCTTTATCTGTTTCTTCATTTCCTATTATTTTCTCCCATTCTGAAGGCTGTCTTTTCACCTTGCTTATAGTTTCCTTTGTTGTGCAAAAGCTTTTAAGTTTCATTAGGTCCCATTTGTTTATTTTTACTTTTATTTCCAATATTCTGGGAGGTGTGTCATAGAGGATCTTGTTGTGATTTATGTCACAGAATATTTTGCCTATGTTCTCCTCTAGGAGTTTTTTAGTTTCGGTTCTTACATTTAGATCTTTAATCCACTTTGAGTTTATTTTTGTGTATGGTGTTAGAAAGTGTTCTAGTTTCAATATTTATAAGTGGTTGACCAGTTTTCCCCTCACCACTTTTTAAAGAGGTTGTCTTTTTTCCATTGTAGATTCTTGCCTCCTTTGGCGAAGAGAAGGTGTCCATAGGTATGTGGATTTATCTCTGGGCTTTATATTTTGTTACATTGATCTATATTTTCATCTTTGTGCCAGTGCCACGCTGTCTTGATGACTGTGGCTTTGTAGTATAGTCTGAAGTCAGGCAGGTTGATTCCTCCAGTTCCATTCTTCTTTCTCAAGATTGCTTTGGCTATTTGAGGTTTTTTGTATTTCCATACAAATTGTGAAATTATTTGTTCTAGTTCTGTGAAAAATACCATTGGTATCTTGATAGGGATTTCATTGAATCTATAGATTGCTTTGGGTTGTTCGTTTTTCTGATACTGAATTGTGTGAGCTGCTTATATATTTTGGAAATTAATCCTTTGTCAATTGCTTCATTTGCTTATTATTGTCTTCCATCCTGAGGGTTATCTTTTCTTCTTTCTTATAGCTTCCTTTGCTCTTCAAAAGCTTTGAAGTTTAATCAGGTCCCACTTGTGTACTTTTGTGTTTATTTCCATTGCTCTAGGAGGTGGGTCATAAAGGATCTTGGTTTGATTTTTGTCATCGAGTGTTCTGCTTGTTTTCCTCTTAAAGTTTTATAGTTTCTGGTCTTACATTTAGGTCTCTAATCCATTTTGAGTTTGTCTTTGTGTATCTCCATTACAAAGTGTTTTAATTTCATTCTTTTACATGTAGCTGTCCCATTTTCCCAGCATCATTTATTGAAGAAGCTGTCTTTTCCCCATTGCATATTCTTGCCTCCTCTGTCAAAAACAAGGTACCCATAGGTGCACAGGTTTATTTCTAGGCTTTCTGTCTTGCTCCATTGGCCATATTTCTGCTTTTGTGCCAGTACCATACAGTTTTGATGACTTTAGCTTTGTAGTATAATCTGAAGTCAGGAAGGTGAAGTCCCCCAGCTCCATTGTTCTTTCTCAAGACTGCTTTGGCTATTCAGTGTCTTTTGTGTTTCCATATGAATTGTGAAATTTTTTTGTTCTAGTTCTGTAAAAAATGCCATTGGTAATTTGATAGGTTTCACATTGAATCTGTAGATTGCATTTGATAGTATACTCATTTTCACAATATTGATTCTTCCTACCAAGGAACATGGAATATCTCTCCATCTGTTTATGTCATCTTTGATTTTTTTCATTTGTGTATTATAATTTTGTGTGTATAGTTCTTTTGTTTCCTTAGGTAAGTTTATTAATAAATATTTAATTAATTTTGTTGCAATGGAGAATGGAATTGATTCCCTAATTGCTCTTTCTTATTTTTCATTGTTAGTATATAGAAATGCATGTGATTTCTGTGTATTGATATTGTATTCTGCAACTTTGCTATATTCATTGATTAGCTCTAGTAATTTCTGATAATATCTTTATGGTTTTCTATGCACAGTATCATGTTTTCTGCAAACTGGGAGAGCTTTACTTATTCTTGTCTGATCTGGATTCCTTTTATTTCTTTTTCTTCTCTGATTGCTGTGTGTAGAACTTCCAGAACTATGTTGAATAATAGTGTTGAATGTGGACACCCTTATCTTATTCCTGATCTTAGGGCGAATGCTTTCAGTTTTTCACCATTCAGAATAATGTTTGCTGTAGGCTTATCATATCTGGCCTTTACTATGTGGAAGTTCCAAATAGGCTCCAAATAGGAAAAGGAATACGTCAAGGCTATATATTGTCACCTTACTTATTTAACTTATATGCAGAGTATGTCATGAGAAACACTGAACTGGAGAAAGCACAAGCTGGAATCAAGATTGCCGGGAAAAATATCAATAATCTCAGATATGTAGGTGACACCACCCTTATGGCAGAAAGTGAAGAACTAAAGAGCCTCTTGATGAAAGTGAAAGATGAGAGTGAAAATTTGGCTTAAAGCTCAACATTCAAAAAATTAAGATCATGGCATCCAGTCCCATCACTTCATGGCAAAAAGATGGGAAAACAGTGGAAACAGTGGCTGACTTTATTTTCTTGGGGGGGCTCCAAAATCACTGCACATGGTGATTGCAGCCATGAAATTAAAAGACACTTACTCCTTGGAAGGAAAGTTATGACCACCCTAGACAGCATATTAAAAAGCAGAGACATTACTTTGTCAACAAAGGTGCCTCTAGTCAAAGCTATGGTTTTTCCAGTGGTCATGTATGGATGTGAGAGTTGGACTGTAAAGAAAGTTGAGTGCCAAAGAATTGATGATTTTGAACTGTGTTGTTGGAGAAGACTCTTGAGAGTCCCTTGGACTGCAAGGAGATCCAACCAGCCCATCCTAAAGAAAATCAGTTCTGAATATTCATTGGAAGGACTGATGCTGAAGCTGAAACTCCAATACTTTTATCACCAGATATGAAGAGCTGACTCATTTGAAAAGACCCTGATGCCAGGAAATATTGAAGGTGGGAAGAGAAGGGGATAACAGAGGATGGTGTGATGGGTGATTGGATAACATCACCAACTCAATGGACATGAGTTTGAGCAAACTCCAGGAACTGGTGATGGACAGGGAGGCATGGCGTGTTGCAGTTCCTGGGGTCACAAAGAGTCGGACATGACTGAGTGACTGAACTGAACTGAACTGAACTGATATGGAGATAGTTTCCTTTTATGCACATTTTTGAAGAGTTTTAATCATAAATGGCTGTTGTATTTTGTCAAAGTCTTTTTCTGCATCTATTGAGATTATGGTTTTTATATTTCAATTTGTTAACAATGGTGTATCACATTGATTGATTTGTGTATATTGAAGCATCCTTGTATCCCTGGAATAAACTAAACTTGATCATGATGTATGAGCTTTTTGATGTGTTGCTTAATTCTGTTTGCTAAAATTTTCTTGAGGATTTTTCCATCTATGTTCATCAGTGATATTAGCCTGTCGTTTTCCTCTTTCTTCCTCTGCAATTTTTTGAAGAGTTTTAGAAGGAAAGGCATTAGATGTTCTCCGAATGTTTGATGGAATTTTCTTTCTTTTTTTTTTCATCATTGAAGATAATTTTTATTAAGATAAATCCAATAAAATGTTATAAATACACATATTATCAGAACTTCCATTCTGAAATAAACATTTATATTTCTTTTAAAAATGGAATTTCAATTGCATTTTTCCCAAGTAATATCAAAGTTATATTTGGGAAAGATAATTCTAACTCTTACCATTACATGAAAATAGTTCACTTTCTTTATAAAAACAACCTGGAGAACCACGAGAATTTTTGAGGAAATTCTTTTGGGATCTCTCCATTTTGTGAGATTATCACATATAGGAGTAAAATTAAAATTCAAAGATTTAACATAAATTACAGAAAAGGGTATTCACTGATGAAGTTGAAAGCATACTTTTTGTATATATCCCACCATTATAATCACAAAGCTTATCGATAATAATTCAGTGTTGGGAACTTTGTGATTAATGAACAGTATGAAGATGTTTTGAAACTAAATTGATGTTAAAGAAAAGCTGTGTCTATAAAATATTTGATAAAAATATTCATCTCTATTAACATTACAACATAGAGGTACATATTACCAAACTATGAAACCATATAGGGCAGCTTTAAGCAATACTCTGAGACTCTTCTTTTTTTCCATCTTCTTTTTTTAACCTCTTCTCTTTTGGCTATTTCTTTTCCAATTTCAGCCTTGCTTTCATCTTTTCCATCTCCTCCATCTTCTTTTCCATTTTCTTTCTCTTTTCCTTCTTTATTTTTTTCATCTTCCTTCTCATTTCCACCATCATCCCTTTTTCTATCTTCATCCTTTTTTCCATCTTCTCCTTTTTCCCCATCTTTTTAATCTTTTCCATCTTCAGATTCTTTGCCATCTTCTTTCCCCTTCCCATCTTCATTCTCTTTTTTACCTCTTTTTTCTTTTTCATCTTCTTCCACTTTGCCATCTTCTCCTTTCCCTTTTCTATCTTTTCCCTCTTTTCCCTCTCCAGTTTCTTTATCTTCTTCCTCTTTCCCATCTTCTTCTTTCTCTTTTCTCCCCTCATCTTTTTTTTCATCTTCTTTCCCTTTTCCATCTTTTTCCTCCTCTATATCTTTTCCTTTCACTTCTTCCTTATTTTGATCTCCATCTCCTTTTTCATCTTCTTTTCCATCTTTTGCCACTACCTCTTTCTTTTCTTCTCCTTCTTCTTTGATATCTTCAATTTTTTCTTCTTTTATTTCCTTTATTTCTCTTTCAGGAACTGGTGCCTCTATAATTTTTGCTCCTCCATTTTCAGCAGCTTCATTGTTGTATTCTTTAACAACTTCTTTCTTCGTTTCAGCTATGGTTTTGGCAATTGCATCTCTGTTTTTTCCCATCATATCATTTTTGGTCTTCATTTTCCTTGGAGTTGAAGTTCTTTTGGACTTCAACTCTGGTATAATGGGCACAGGCAAAGCAGACAGTCTGGCTGATCTTCTCTTTGGCTCTTGCTTCATATCACCTTGACCTGCAGCCTCTTTGTTAAAACATCAGCTCGTTTTATTGAGAAGCCAGCTGCGGATTTTAAAACTTCCCGCCACTACCTGCTACAAGGTTGCTGTCAGCTCTGTAAAATCGCAAGATCCATTGCACAAGCCTTTCTTTTGGGCATTGTTGCAGCTCTCTATAGGAAATCTTAGCAGTCAGCAGAAAAAAAGCCGAAAGCCGTTTGATGGAATTTTCTTGTGAAGCCATCTGCTCCTGGGCTTTTGTTTTTTGGGGGATTTTTGATCACAGCTTCAATTTCAGTGCTTATAATTGGAATCAAACCTCAGTAAATTTCAGAAAATTGAAATCATATCTATCATCTTCTCTGACCACAATGTTATGAGACTAGATATCAATTAAAGGAAAAAGACTGTAAGAAACACAAACACATGAAGATTAAGCAATTCATTTCTAAATAACAACAGGTTACTGAAGAAATCAGAAGGAAAACAAAAAAAAATCTATAAATAAACGACAATGAAAACATGACAACTCAATATCTATGGGATGCAGCAAAAGCAGTTCTAGGAGGGAATTTTATAGCAATAAAATCCTACGTCAAGAAACAAGTAAAACATTGAACAGACAACCTAAGCTTACACCTAGAACTTCATAGAAATATGAAGTTAGAATTTTTATTTTCTTCAGGTAAATGCCCAGAAGTTAAATTGTTTGTTTCATATGGAAGCTCTATTTTTACTGTTACTTTTTTTGCAAAAACTCCATATTGTTTTCTGTAATTGTTGCACCCATTTACAACCTAACCAACAATACACTAGGGTTCTCTTTCTTCCTCATACTTGCCAGCACTTGTAATTTTTTATCTATTTGATGAAAACCATTCTGACAGATGTGACAAAACCATTCTGACAGATTGTGGTTTTGATTTGCACTTTGTAAATGATTAATAACATTGAGCATATTTTTCATTTGTCTATTGGTGATATGTATATCTTCTCTATAAAAAACAGTCTATTCAGGTCCTCTGTCCATTTTCAAAATTGATATTTTTTGTTTATTTTGGTGCTTAGTTATATGAGTACATTCTATATTTTAGATATTAAAATTTTAGTGGATACATTATTTAACATATCTTGTCACATATAGCAGACTGCCTTTTCATTTTGTTGATAGCTTCCTTTGCTGTACAAAACTTTTTAGTTTGAGATGATCTTAATTGTTTATTTTCACTTTGGTTCCCTTAGTGTAAGGAGACATATTAAAAAAAATTCCTGAGTTTATTGTCAGAGAGCATACTGCCTAAGTTTTCTTCTCAGAAATGCATGGTTTCATGTCTTACATTTAAGACTTTAATGCATCTTAAGTTTATATTTTTATATGGTGTGAGAAATTAGTCCACTTCGATTATTTAGTATGTAAGTGTTGAGTTTTCCCAAACTTATTTAAGGATCTGTCTTTTCCCCATTGTTTATTCTTAATTCCTTTGTCATAGATTAAATGGTCATATAAGTGTAGGTTTATTTCTGGGCTCTGTATTCTTACCTATGATTTAGGCTTCATTTATTAATATTTTGACTAGTACAAAAGTATTCTAATTATTGGAACTTTGTACTATAGTTTGGCTGTCTGCAGAGGCCTTGCAAATAGCTGCAAAAAGAAGACAAGTGAAAAGCAAAGGAGAAAAGGAAAGATATACCCATTTGAATGTAGAGTTCCAAAAAATAGCAAGGAGAGATAAGAAAGCCTTCCTCAGTGATTAATGAAAAGAAAGAGAGGAAAATAATAGAATGGGAAAGACTAGAGATCTCTTAAAGAAAATTGGAGATACCAAGGGAGCATTTCATGCAAAGATGGGCTCAATAAAGGACAGAAATGGTACGGACCTAACAGAAGCAGAAGATATTAAGAAGAGGTGGCAAGAATACACAGAAGAACTGTACAAAAAAGATCTTCACTACCCAGATAATCATAAAGGTGTGATCACCCACACTCACCTAGAGCTGGGCATCCTGGAATGTGAAGTCAGGGGGACCTTAGGAAGCATCACTACAAACAAAGCTAGTGGATGTGATAGAATTCCAGTTGAGCTATTTCAAATTTTAAAAGATGATGCTGTGAAAGGGCTTCACTCAATATGTCAACAAATTTGGAAAACTCAGCAGTGGCCAGAGGACTGGGAAAGGTCAGTTTTCATTCCAATCCCAAAGAATGCTCAAACTACCGCACAATTGCACTCATCTCACAAGCTAATAAAGTAATGCTCAAAATTCTCCAAGCCAGGCTTCAACAGTAGGTGAACTGTGAACTTCCAGAGTTCAAGCTGGTTTTAGAAAAGAGAGAGGAACTAGAGATCAAATTGACAACATCCACTGGATCATTGAAAAAGCAGGAGAGTTCCAGAAAAAACATCTATTTCTGCTTTATTGACTATGCCAAAGCCTTTGACTGTGTGGATCACATGAACTGTGGAAAATTCTTAAAGAGATGAGAATACCAGACCACCTGACCTCCCTCTTGAGAAACCTGTATACAGGTCAGGAAGCAACAGTTAGAACTGGACATGGAACAACAGACTGGTTCCAAATAGGAAAAGGAGAACATATGTGGTCACCCTGCTTATTTAACTTATATGCAGAGTACATCATGAGAAACGCTGGCATGGAGGAAGCACAAGCTGGAGTCAAGATTTTCGGGAAAAATATCAATAACCTCAGATAAGCAGATGACGCCACCTTTATGACAGAAAGTGAAGAACTAACGAACCTCTTGATGAAAGTGAAATAAGAGTGAAAGAGTTGGCTTAAAGCTCAACATTCAGAAAACTAAGATCATGGCATCTGGTCCCATCACTTCATGGCAAATAGGTGGGGAAACAGTGGAAACAGTGGCTGACTTTATTTTTGGGGCTCCAAAATCACTGCAGATGGTGAGTGCAGCCATGAAATTAAAAGACACGTACTCCTTAGAAGGAAAGTTATGACCAACCTAGGCAGCATATTAAAAAGCAGAGACATTACTTTGCCAACAAAGGTCCATCTGGTCAAGGCTATGGTTTTTCCAGTGGTCATGTATGGATGTGAGAGCTGGACTGTGAAGAAAGCTGAGTACTGAAGAATTGATGTTTTTGAAGTGTGCTGTTGGAGAAGACTCTTGAGAGTCCCTTGGACTGCAAGGAGATCCAACCAGTACATCCTAAAAGAGATCAGTCCTGGGTGTTCATTGGGGGGACTGATATTGAAGCTGAAACTCCAATACTTTGGCCATCTGATGCAGAGAGTTGACTCATTTGAAAAGACCCTAATTCTGGGAAAGATTGAGGGCAGGGGTAGAAGGGGACTACTGAGAATGATATGGTTGGATGGCATCACCGACTCAATGGACATGGATTTGGGTGAACTCAGGGAGTTGTTGATGGACAGGGAGGCCTGGTGTGCTGCAGTTCACGGGGTCACAAAGAGTTGGACACATCTGAGTGACTGAACTGAACTGAACTAAACTGAATTATAGTTTAACATCAGGGACTGTGATGCCTCCAGCTATTTTTCCTTTTTCTCAAGACTGCTTTGGCCTGGAGAACTTTTTGTATGTCAGTTATTTCCTCTTCATTGTCTTGCTTCTTAGTATGTCCAGATTATAAACCTTCAAAGATTAAGTCCAGGTATATATGGATCATGGTGACTTTTTCAAAGCACTATTGCTTCTTGTAAATTCTTCGTATCCAATTGGCCTGCCTATTAATGTATAAAAGTAATTAAGCTAAAAACAAAGAAATAGCTAGTAGTTATGGCTGCTAATAATATATTGGTAGAGTTCTAAATATACAAATAAAATAGTTGCATTCATAGAAGGAGATATTGAAAACAATACAATAATAGGGCTTTAAGACCTCATTGACATCTTTTGATAAGTATTCAGATGAGAAATCGTAATGAAACATCAGTTTCAAATGACGCATTGGACTAGGTAAAGTTAATAGACATGTAGAGAACATTCCACACAAAAGCAGCACATTAACCGCTCATGTAACATTCTCCAGGATAGATAACATATTAGGTCACAAAATAAATTTCAATAAATTTAAGAAGATTGAAGTCATATCAAACTTTTTTTTTAACCACAACAACATGGATAGAAGTCAATTATAAGAATAAACCTGATGAGACTTCCTTGGTGGTCCAGTGGTTAATCCTTTGCCTTCCAGCATAGGGGGTGTGGGTTTGATTCCTGGTAGCAGAGCTAAGATCCCATATGCCTTATGGCCAAAGAACAAAAACATAAAACAGAGACAATATTGTAAGAAATTCAATAAAGATTTTAAAAAGAGCCCACATCAAAAAATAAATAAATAAATAATAAAACTGTAGAAAACACAAATGTGTAAAGATTAAACAAAATCCTACTGAACAAAAAATAGATCAATGAAAAATTGAGAGGGAAATAAAAAAATACCTTGAGACAAATAAAAATGGAAATGCATCATTTCAAAATCCATTGGATGTTACAAAAGCCGTTCTAAGAGGGAAGTTTATAGGGATACCATTCTATCTCAAAAAAAAAAAAAAAAAAAGAAAGAAAGAAAGAAAAATCTCAAATATACAATCTAAGTTTATACTTAAAGGAGCTAGAAAAAGAATAAATGAAGCCCAACGTTAGTAGATGTTAGGAAATAATAAAGAGTTATGCAGAAATACATAAAATAGAGACAATAACATTGGAAATATCAATAAAACCATCAGCTTGTTCTTTGAAAAGATAAACAAAATTGACAATCCTTTAACTAGACTCACTTTGAAGGAGGTTCACATAGAAGGTTCAAATAAATAAAATCACACTTGAAAGAGGGCAAATTACAACCAATACCACAGAAATAACAAAGATCATAACATATAATTATAGTGAATAATTATATGCCAAAAAATTGGACAACGTAGAAGAAATGGATAAATTCCCAGAAACATGCAGTTTTTAAAGGCTGAATCATGACGAAATAGAAAATCTGAGTAGATAGATTGCTAGTAAGGAGATTGAGTCAGTAATAAAAAAATAATCCCCCAATAAACAAAAGTCCTGGACCAGTTGACTTCAATGATGAATTCTACCAACAATTCAAAATTGAATGCTTATCATTCTTGAATTTTTTAAGCCATTGAACAGGAGGGAATAATTCCAAACTCATTTTACAATGCTAGATCAAAACCAGAGAAGGGTATCGTGAAACAAGAGAAGTACAGATGCATATTTCTGATGAAAAGAGGTACAAAAATGCTCAACAAAACATTAGCAAAGCTAATTCAATACTTTACGAGGATCATACACCACAGTCAAGTGGGATTTATTCCAAGGATTCAAGAATGGTAAAACATATTCAAATAAATCAAGGTGATACACCACATTGACAAAATAAAGGATAAAAACTACATAGTCATCATAGATGATCATAATAGTTGCAAAATAAAAAGCATTTGACAAAATTAAATCACCATTTGTGATAAAAACTCTCAATAAAATTGGTATATAGGAAGATGTTTTAGCATAATGAAAGCCATATATGACAAATACAAATAAGATCATGAGTTCTGTTCAGTTACTCAGTTGTGTAAAACTCTTTGTGACCCCATAGACTGCAACACGCCAGGCCTGCCTGTCCATCACCAACTCCGAGAGTTTACTGAAACCCATGTCCATTGTGTTGGTGATGCCATCCAACCCGTCATTCTCTGTCGTCCCTTCTCCTCCCGCCTTCAACATTTCCCAGCATCAGGGTCTTTTCAGATGAGTCAGTTCTTCGCATCAGGTGGTCAAAATATTGGAGTTTAAGCTTCAGCATCAGTCCTTCAAATGAATATTCAGTACTGATCTTCTTTAGGATGGACTGGTTGGATCTCCTTGCAGTCCAAGGGACTCTCAAGAGTCTTATCCAACATCATAGTTCAAAACCATCAGTTCTTTGGCACTCAGCTTTCTTTATAGTCCAACTCTCACAAGCATACATGACCACTGGAAAAATCATAGCTTTGACCAGAGGCACCTTTGTTGACAAAGTAATGTCTCTGCTTTTTAATATGCTTTCTAGGTTGGTACTCAACAGTAAAATCACTTAGTTGAATTTACTCAGTGTTGGGAATTAGTAATGAGAATATATAATTCTAAAATGAACTTAATTAGGTTATTAGAAAGTGAATGAGTTCTCTTTTGAAACAGAAAACCCTGGTATTCCGAGTAGGTAAAAAGGGATATAAAGCTGAGAGAGATCTAATAGGCTGGAAGAATAAACAGGAGTCAAAGGACTAAATATCAAATGGTGAGAGAGCGAGAGTAGGCTCAGTTCCAGAGAAGATATGAAAATGAATAAGAGATTATGGTTAGAAAAATAAATTTTAATGTTTAAGGTAATAAGTGACAAGATCCAATTTTTATCCCCACATATGAATAGATTGAACGGAGTGGAAGTGAAGATGGTGAGAATCGAAGAGATGAAAAACCTGTGGCTTGGAATATTTGATAACTATACTCATTTGTGGTAGTCAATTAATTGACAAAATCTTGTCAATTTAGCTTTCTGGGATTATATATAATTCAGATTCATTTAGATATTATTGACCTGTAACATTGTGTAAGTTTAAAGTGTAATAACTTTGAGTTGATACTTATTTTGCAATGGAATCACTATCAAAATATTAGGTAACACTTCCATTTTTCACATAATAGTCATTTAGGGAGGATGAAAACTTTTAAGAACTACTCTTTAGCAACTTTTAAGTATGTAGTACAGTATTCTTATCTATAATAACAATGCTATGTTTTACATCCCCCGAATGTATTCATCTTCCTACTGGAAGTTTTACTCTTTTTCAAACTTCCCATTTTCCTCACTGCTCAGTGTGGTTCAGTCAGTCAGTCATGTCCAAATCTTAGTGACCCAATGGACTGCAGCACGCCAGGCTTCCAAATCCATCACCAAGTACTGGATATTGCTCAAACTCGTGTCCATTGAATCGGTGATGCCATCCAAACAGCTCATCCTCTGTCATTCCCTTCTCCTTCTACCTTCAATCTTTCCTAGCACAAGGGTCTTTTCCAATGAGTCAGTTCTTCACATCAGGTGGCCAAAGTATTGGAAGTTCAGCTTCACCATAAGTTCTTTCAATGAATGTTCAGGACAGATCTCCTTTAGGACTGACTGGCTTGATCTCCTTGCAGTCCAAGAGACTCTCAAGAGTCTTCTCTCACACCACAGTTTAAAAGCATCAGTTCTCCAGCACTCATCTTTCTTTATCGTCCAATTCTCACATCCATACACGAATACTGGAAAAAAACATAGCTTTGACTAGACAGACCTTTGTGAGCAAAGTGATGTCTCTGCTTTTTAATATGCTGTCTAGGTTTGTCATAGCTTTTCTTCCAAGGAGCAAGGTTCTCTCAATTTCTTGGCTGCAGTCACCACCTACAGTGATTTTGGAACCCCCCAAAATAAAGTCTATCACTGTTTCCATTGTTTCCCCATCTATTTGCCATGAAGTGACGGGACTGGATGCCATAATCTTCATTTTTTGAATATTGAGTTTTAAAGCAGCTTTTGTACTCTCCTTTTTCACTTTCATCAAGAAACTATTTTGTTCCTCTTCACTTTCTGCCATAAGGGTAGTGTCATTTGCATATTTGAGATTATTGATATTTCTCCCTGAAATCTTGATTCCAGGTTGTGCTTCATCCAGCCTGGCATTTCCCATGATGTACTCTGCATATAAGTTAAATAAGCAGGGTGACAATATACAGCCTTGATGTACTCCTTTCCCAGTTTGGAACCAGTCCATTGTTCCATGTCTAGTTCTAACTGTTGCTTCTTGACCTGCGTACAGATTTCTCAGGAGACAGGTAAGGTGCTCTGGTATTCCCATCTATTGAAGAATTGTCCACAGGTTGTTGTGATCCACACAATCAAAGGCTTTAGCATAGTCAATGAAGCTTAAATAGATGATTTTCTGGAATTCTCTTGCTTTTTATATGATTCAACGGATGTTGCTAATTTGATCTCTGATTCCTCTGCCTTTTCTAAATCCAGCTTGAACATCTAGAAGTTCTCGGTTCACGTACTTTTGAAGCCTGGCTTGGAGAATTTTGAGCATTACTTTGCTAACATGCGAGATGAATGCAATTGTATGGTAGTTTGAACTCAGCCCCTGAATAACATAACAATTTTATGTTTCTATGGGTTTGCCTTTGTTTAGATTCCACATTTACATGTGATCATACAGTATCTTTCTGATTTATTTCACTAAGCATAAAGCCCTCAAGGTCCATCCACATTATTTCAAATGCCAGGATTTATTTCTTTCTCATGGCTCAGTAACATTCCACAGAGTACGTGTGTGTGTGTGTGTGTGTGTGTGTGTGTGTGTGTGTGTGTGTGTGATCTACCTTATCCATTCATACATAGACAGAAACTATGGTCGTTACTGTATCTTAGTTATTGTGAATAAATAACCAATGGACATGGGGGTGCTGATTCTCTTCCATATCTTATTTTCATTTTCTTTGGATATGTAACCAGTAGTGGGATTGCTGTATCTCAGTGACTTCTGTTTGTAATTTTCTGAATGACTTATTCTAATACCCACAGGGACTGTATCAATTTACATCCCCACCAATGATACTCAAGGGTTTCCTTTTCTATTCATCCTTGTCAACATTTATTATCTTCTATCTTTTGACAATAGCCACTCTACCAGGTGTGAACTGATTTCTTACTGTGATTTATTTATATTTCCCTCATAATTAGTGATATTGATAATCTTTTCATATATCTCGGCCATTTGTAAATATTCCTTGGAAAAAAATATCTATTTAGATTTCTTGACCATTAAAAAATATTTATTTATTGTAATTGGAGGATAATCACTTCACATCACTCTGTTGGCCCCTGCCACACATTGACATGAATCAGCCACAGGTGCACATGGCTTAATTTGCTTATTTATGATTTCTTTTCAATTGATTTGTATGAATACCTTATATATTTGGGGTATTTATTCTTCTAATATATGTGGTTTTATTTTGCTGATTTTTTTGCTATGAAGAATTTCTTTCTTATTTGATGTTGTGCCACTTTTCTATCTTCACCTTTGCTGCTTCTGCTTTTGGTGTTATATCCAAAGAAACTGTTGCCAAGATCAATGGGGACCTTTTCCCCTTCTAGGAATTTTACTGTATCAGATCTTACATTTAAGCTTTTAATTCATTTGAGTTAATTTTTGTTATTCTTAAGTGTTGTAAGATAGGTTTCCAATCTTATTTTTGTGCATGTGATCATCCAGTTTTCCAAACACAGTTTATTGGAGACACTATGCATGACATCCAGTCCCATCACTTCATGGCAAATAGATGGGGCAATGGTGGCTGACTTTATTTTTGGGGGGCTCCAAAATCACTGACGATGGTGATTGCAGCCATGAAACTAAAAGACACTCACTCCTTGGGAGGAAAGTCATGACTAACCTAGACAGCATATTAAAAAGCAGAGACATTACTTTGCCAACAAAGTCTGTCTACTCAAGGCTATGGTTTTTCCAGTAGTCATGTATGGATATGAGAGTTCGACTATGAAGAAAGCTGAGTGCCTAAGAATTGATGCTTTTGAACTGTGGTGTTGGAGAAAACTCTTGAGAGTCCCTTGGACTTCAAGGAGATCCAACCAGTCCATCCTAAAGGAGATCAGTCCTGAGTGTTCACTGGAAGGACTGATGTTGAAGCTGAAACTCCAATACTATGGCCATCTGATGTGAAGAGCTGAATCATTTGAAAAGACCCTGATGCTGAAAAAGATTGAAGCCAGGATAAGGGGACAATAGAGGATGAGATGGTTGGATGGCATCACCACCTCAATGGACATGAGTTTGGGTAAACTCCGGGAGTTGGTGATGGACAGGGAGGCCTGGAGAGCTGCGGTCCATGGGGTCACAAAGAGTCGGACAGGACTGAGCAACTGAACTGAACTGAATTGATAGTTTCTCCATTATGTATTTTTGTATCCCTTGTAAATTATTACTTGAGCATGTAATCAGGGGTTTGTTTCTCGTCTTATTCTGTTTCATTGGTCTGTGTCTATATTTATGCTAATACCATACTATTTTCATTTATATATATTTTAATATGGCATGAAATTAGATAGTGTGATGCCTCCAAGTTTGTTATTCTTTGTTAGGATCTCTGTAGTCTTTTGTGGTCCCATATAAATTTAATTTTTTCTTCTATTTCTGTGGAAAAAATACAGTGGAATGTGTATGTGGATTTCATTGAATCAATAAATTATGTTAAGTACTAGGGACATTTTAACAACATTTATTCTTCTGAACCACAGTCATGGAATATCTCTCCATTTTTTTTGTATGTTTCTTCAATTTATTTCATCAAGTACTTGCAGGATTCTATGTATAGATCTTTCACCTCCTTAGATAAATTTACTCATATATTTCATTATTTCTTACTGTAAATAGTATTTCTTTCATTATTTGTTATTTAGATATTTCTTTGTTAGTGTATAGAAACACAGCTGATTAATGTATGTTGATTTTTAACTGCAACTTCAATAAATTTGTTTATTAGTTTTTTTTTTTGTTTTTGCTTGCATCTTTGGAATTCTCATTATATATAAGATTGCATTATCTGCAAATAAAGATAACTTTGCCTCTTTCTTTCTTATTTGATTTCACTTTTTAATTCTTCCTTGATTGTTCTAGCTAGGACTTCAAGTACTATGTTGGATAACAATGTTGAGAGTGGATTACCTTTTCCGTTTTGCTTTCAATCTTTTACTGTTGAGTATTGTGTTATCTATGGATTTGCAATATATGTTGACTTTTACAAAGTTGAGGTGTTTTACCTCTATTCCTAATTTGTTGAGAGTTTTATCATGAAAGATGTTGTACTCTGTCAAATGATTTTTTTTTTGTACCAATTGAGATAATCGTATTTTTTATCTTTTGTGGTCAATGTGGTGTAACAGAGATTTGTGTATGGTGAATCATTGTTGCATCACAGGGATAATTTCCATTTGGTTATCATACAGGATCCTTTCAATGTGCTGTTGTATTTAGTTTGCTAGCATTTTGTTGAGAACTTTTTCTTCATCTCTATTCATATTATTTAGAAGTTATTTCCTTGTAGTGTTCTTCTCTGGCTTTTGTACAAGAGCAATACTTGCTTTGTAAATTCAGTTTGGCAGATTTCCTTCTTCAATTTTAAGATTAGTTTGAAAAACATTGCTGTTAATTAATCTTCAAATATTTGGCAGATTTCACAAATGAAATCATCTTGTCCTGTGATTTTCTCTGGGCTGAGGTTTCGGATTACTGATTCAATCTCCTTATCCAGTATTAGTCAGCTATCATTTTCTTTCTCATTTAATCCACATTGTATATTTCTAATGATTTATCCATCTCTTCTGGGTTACATACTTTTTTGGCATATAATTGTTCATAGTAGTCTTTTATGATTCTATGTCTTTTTGTGTTTTAATTTGTAATGTCTCCTCTTTTACTTGTAATTTGTCTCTCCTCTCTTTATGTCTTATTATACCTAAGGGCTTACTAATATTTTTAAAAATATTTTCAAAGAATTTGTTAGTGTTGTCGATTATTTCTGTTGCTTTTATGATCTTTATTTCACTTTTATCTTCTGCTTTTAACTTTGTTATTTCCTTTCTTTTGTTAATATTAGGCCTATGTTTTTTTTTTCCCCTAGTCACTTGAGGCATAAAGTTAGATAGATTATATGAGATCTATATTTTTTAAAATATAAATGTCAATTATGATAAACTCTTTTAAAACTGCTTTTGCAGCATCCCACAAATTTTGGTATGTTGTGTTTTTAATGTTCATTTGTGTCAAAGTATTTTTAAATTTTCCTTTTGCTTTTTTCTTTGGCACGTTTGTTGTTCAGGAATGCGTTATTTAATTAACACCTATTTGTATATTTTCCAGTTTTTCTTTTGCTGTTTATTTCTAGTTTTTAACCACTGTGATCAGAAAAGGTATTTGGTATGATTTCAATTTTTTTAAATCTTTCAAACTTGCTTAGACTTGATTTGTTTCCTATCATATGATCTATCCTGGAGAATATTACATGTGTGCTTGAGAAGAATGTCTATTCTTATGCTGTTGCATGGAATGGTTTATATATGTTTGTTAGGTCCATTTAGTCTAAAATATAGTTCAAATCTAATGTTTTCTTATTAATTTACTTCCTGGATAATATATCCACTACTGAAAGTGGGATATTGAAGTCCTATATTATT
Organism: Odocoileus virginianus; assembly: GCF_023699985.2. NCBI lineage: Eukaryota > Metazoa > Chordata > Mammalia > Artiodactyla > Cervidae > Odocoileus > Odocoileus virginianus. The sequence continues at coordinate 36,367,388 of NC_069708.1, read as the reverse complement.
ATTTTGTCCATTTCCATTCAAATTTGTTAATAGTTACTTAATATGTCTAGGTGACCCAAAGTTGGATGCACATATATTTATAATTATTAGGTTTTCTTGATTAGTTGGCTCCATTATCTTTATATTATGTCTTTTATGTCTCTTATTACTACTTTTGACTTTAAGTCTATTTTGTGTGCTATGTCTCTGTATGCTCTCTCTCTCTCTCTCTCTCTTTTTTATAGTAATGGAATTTTATTTACTATCCCATACTAAACCACTGGTCACAAAATAGCAGTTTACTCCTTTAACTTCATAGACAAAGGTATTAGACTAGGTTAGTATTTTTTTTTCCATTTATTTTTATTAGTTGAAGGCTAATTACTTTACAATATTTTAGTGGTTTTTGTCATACATTGACATGAATTAGCCATGGATTTATATGTATTCCCAATCCCGATCCCCTTCCCACCTCCCTCTCCACCCGATTCCTCTTGGTCTTCCCAGTGCACCAGGCCTGAGCACTTGTCTCATGCATCCAACCTGGGCTGGTGATCTGTTTCACCCTAGATAATATACATGTTTCGATGCTGTTCTCTCAAAAAATCCCACCCTCGCCTTCTCCCACAGAGTCCAAAAGTCTGTTCTGTACATCTGTGTCTCTTTTCTGTTTTGCATATAGGGTTATCATTACCATCTTTCTAAATTCCATATATATGCGTTAGTATACTGTATAGGTCTTTATCTTTCTGGCTTACTTCACTCTGTATAATGGGCTCTCTTTTGATTTCCACTTGCTTTGGAATATTTTTTCTGTCCCTTCTCTTTCTGCACACGTATGTTTAAAGTTGAAATGAGTCTCTTGTAAGCAATATATAGTTGAGTCTTATTTTTATTACTATCCAGACACTCTGTGCTCTTTAATTAGAAAATTCAATTTCTTTACATTTAATTATTAATATATAAAGGCTTACTACCACTATCACTAATTGTTTTCTGTCTGTTTTTTAGCTCCTCCCTTTTATTTTTTACTCTCTTGCTATATTACCTATGAGTTTTTAAATTTCCCATGGAGGTAAGTTCTTACTCCCTTGTTTCTTCTTAATCTACTATAAATATTTGGTTTTGGCTACCATGAGTGTTTTGTGAAATATAGATACAAGAGTTAATTTTGCTGAGCTAAAGCTTTCACTTCAATTGCATACAAAGACTTTAACCTTTTACTCAAACATTAAACTATCTTATGTTTTAATGTCACAATTTGCTTCTATTTATATTATATGCTTGCTAACAAAATATAATAATATAGTTACTTTGATACTCTTGTCCTTTTACTTTTATACTGTAATTAAGTAGGTAATAGATGACTGCGTTAAAGTACTAGAACTGTCTGATTTTGATTATTTGGTTCCCTTTATAAATTTGTTGTGTTTTCATCTTACTATTTAGTGACATTTTATTTCAGCTTGAAGAACTCTTTTCAGCATTTCTTTTAAGGCAGGTCTAGTGGTGATTAATGTTCTTAGCTTTGCTTCTGTAGAAGTCTATTTCTCCATTTCTCAAGGATAACATTGCTATATAGAGTATTCTTGGTTAGCTATATTTTTGTTTCAGCACTTTGAATATATCATCCCAGTTTCTTCTAATTTGTAAGGTTTCTGTTGAGAAATCAACAGAACAGTAGCCTTTAATGAGTTCCTTTGAGGGTTAAAATCTTCTCCCTTGTTACTTTTATGTTTATCTTTTGTCTTTGATTTTTGACAATTTTTATAAAGTTTCTTAAAGAAGATCTTCTTTAATTTTTTTAGATTAATTTTAATTGGAGAATAATTGCTTTACAATATAGTTATGGTTTTTGCCATATATCAACATGAATTGGCCCCAGGTATACATGAATTCCCCACACTCTGAACCCCCTTCCCACCTCCTTCCCCACTCTATGCCTCTGGGAGGACTGGTTTTTGGTGCTCTGCTTCATGCACTGAACTTGTACTGGTCATCCAATTTACATATGGTAATGTAAATATTTCAATGCTATTCTCTCAAATTACCCCACCCTCAGCTTCTCCCACTGAGTCTAAAAGCCTGTTCTTTATATCTATGTCTCCTTTGCTGCCCTGCATGTAGGATCATTGATACCTTCTTTCTAAATTCACTATATATGTGTTAATATACAGTACTTGTCTTTCTCTTTCTGACTTACTTCATTCTGTATAACAGGCTCCATGTTCATCCACCTCATTAGAACTGGCTCAAATGCACTGTTTTTTTGGCTGAGTGATATTTCATTGTGTATATTTACCACAACTTCCTTATCCATGCATCTGCCGAAAGACATCTGGGTTACAAACATATCTTAGGTATTGTAAAGAGTGCTGCAATGAGTATTGGGGTACATATGTATCATATAATTCTGGATTTCTCAGGTTGTATTCCCAAGGTCACAAAGAGTCGGACACGACTGAGCAACTGAACTGAACTGATGCCCAACAGAGGGATTGCTGGGTCATATGGCAGTTCTACTGCCATTCTTTATTTCCATTTATTTTTATTAGTTGGAGGCTAATTACTTTACAATATTGTAGTGGTTTTTGTCATACATTGACATGAATCAGCCATGGATTTACATGTATTCCCCATCCTGATACCCCCTCCCACCCCCCCCTCTACCCGATCCCTCTGGGTCTTCCCAGTGCACCAGGCCCAAGCACTTGTCTCATGCATCCAACCTGGGCTGGTGATCTGTTTCACCCTAGATAATATACATGTTTTGATGCTGTTCTCTCGAAACATCCCATCATCGCCTATATGACCCAGCAATCCCACTTCTGGGCATACACACCAAGGAAACCAGATCTGAAAGAGACACATGCACCCCAATGTTCATTGCAGCACTGTTTATAATAGACAGGACATGGAAGCAACCTAGATGCCCATCAGCAGACAAATGGATAAGGAAGCTGTGGTACATATACACCATGGAATATTACTCAGCCATTAAAAAGAATTCATTTGAATCAGTTCTAATGAGATGGATGAAACTGGAGCCCATTATACAGAGTGAAGTAAGCCATAAAGATAAAGACCAATACAGTATACTAATGCATATATATCGAATTTAGAATGATGGTAATGATAACCCTATATGCAAAACAGAAAAAGAGACACAGATGTACTGCCAGATTTTTAAGGAATCTCCATACTGTTCTCCATAGTGGCTGTACCAGTTTGCATCCCTACCAACAGTGTAAGAGGATTCCCTTTTCTCCACACCCTCTCTACTGTTCGTAGACTTTTTTTATGATGGCCATTCTGACTGGTGTGAGATGCTACTTCATTGTGGCTTTGATTTGCATTTTTCTAATAATGAGTAATGTTGAGCATCTTTTCATGTGTTTATTAGCTATCTGTTTGTCTTCTTTGGAGAAATGCCTCTTTAGTTCTTTGGCCCACTTTTTGATTGGGTTGTTCAGTTTTTCTGGTACTGTTCTACATGAGCTGTTTGTATATTAATTGTCAGTTGTTTCATTTGCTATTATTTTCTCCTATTCTGAGGGCTGTCTTTTCGCCTTGCTTATAGTTTCCTTCGCTGCGAAAATGCTTTTAATTAGGTCCCGCATGTTTATTTTTGTTTTTATTTCCATTACTCTGGGAAGTGGGTCATAGAGGATCTTGCTGTGATTTATGTCAGAGAATGTTCTGCCTATGTTTTTTCTGAATTTTATAGCTTCTGGTCTAGCATTTAGGTCTTCAATACATTTGAGTTTACTTTTTTTTATGGTATTGAATGTCTTCTAATTTTATTCTTTTTGCACATAGTTAACCAGTTTTCCCAGCACCACTTGTTGAAGAGACTGTCTTTTCTCCATTGTGTATTTTTGCCTCCTTTGTCAAAGTTAAGTTGTCCATAGGTATATGGACTTTTATCTGGACTCAAATAATGGGATTAGCTATAAATTTCATGAACTGGGATGTCCAGATCTCTCCCCAGCTTTAGGAAATTCCCAGCCATTGTGTTACTTAAATAAACTTTTAACTGTTTATCTTTCTGTTCTTGTGTAACTCCAAAGATTTAGTAGTTGACTTTTTATTTATGGTTTACCAGAGATCACATAGTGTTCCTTCTTTTTCATTCTTTTTTTTTTTTTTCCTTTTCTTCTCCTCAGACTGGATTACTTCCAGGTTCCTAGTTTCTACCTCATTTATTATTTCTTCTATTTGGTATATACTAATAGGTATATACTCTTATGCATTCTTCATTTCATTCATTGACTTCTTCAGCTCCAGAATTTCATTCTGTTCTATTTTATTATTTCTCCTTGTTAGATTTCTCACTTTGATTGTCCATTGCTTTCCTGATTTTATTAAATTGACTTCCTCTATGGCCTTGTAGCTAACTGAGTTTTCTTAAAACAGATATTTGAAATTATTTACTATATAAACCATAGATGCCTGTTTATATTTTTGGATTTGTTTAGTGGAAGATTTCTGATGATGTCCCATTTAGCTGATTTTTCATGTTTTCTTGGATTTTTGCCTAACTATCTTCACATTTAATTTAGCAGTGTCCTCATTCAATGTTTCTTAACTGCTTTCAGGTTCAGAATATCTTTTGTCAGTCCAAGTATAAAGTCTAAGGATTTCTCTAACCTTATATAGACACACCTACTTCATGTTCCTTGCTCCCCCTGTGGCAAAATTTTTAAGTTTTACAATGAGAAGGAGAAGTAGGAACAAATGGTAATGATCTTGGCAGAGGGGATGTCAGTATCATGGTGGTGTAAAACATCCCTTGATTCTGTCTCCCCTTCAACAACAAAAAAAATTGATATTCATCCATGAACAGGAGTATGTCTTTCCTCAATCCTATAGCACACCAGGCTAGCTGTTGATTGCTTTTCTTTTTTAAAAAAATTTATTTTTTAATTGGAGGAAAACTGCTTTACAGTGTTGTGTTTTACAATATTGTAAAACAATGTTGTGTTTCTGCCATACAACAACACAAATCAGCCAGAATTATACATATTTCACCTCCCTCTTGAACTTCTCTTCCCTCTCCCATCCCACCCTGATAGATAGGAACACATGCAAATACCAGGCCAGGAGAAACCAGAAGCAACCTGCAGAACCATCTTCAGGGAAGTAAAATAAAGGCTATGTCACAAAAACAACTACAAACTATATATATATATAATGGAGTGCTGACATTTCTCCTCTGGAAAACTGGACCTCTGTGAAAACATTTTCGTCTGTAGATGATTGTCCAAGGCACTGTTCTGCAGGCACTCCCAGACACACTTGAGAAAGCCCAGAACTGATATAGTTTCTTATAAGTTCAGTAGCTGGTAATGAAATCTCTCTACCTATTACACAATGCAAGATAGGCAAGACTTCTCCTGGTTCCTTGCATATGATGCTGATTTCCATAAGTCCTGCACAGGCACTTCTGTTCATAGATGGATATCACAATTTTTGTTGTTGAAGGGGAGACAGAAACAAGGGACGTTCTATGCCACCATGATGCTGACGATGCTAACATCCCCTCTACTAAGATCATTACTATTTGTTCCCACTTCTACTTCAGGATCATATTAAGGCACTGCTTTCACACTCCAGGCACAAGCTACTATGAATTATTTAACAATAACCACACACCATGCCCTCTGATTCATGTTTCTTCGCAAGAAAATATAATGCTTCACCCACGTAATACACATTTTTAATGCTTTATTTAAGTCATCCATGTTTCCTTCTGAGAAACCTTCCCTGGAGTACTCACTTACAATGAACTCTCCTAATCTGAGTTAGGTGTTTCTCCTCTGTGCTTTCTTCTAATATAACAGTTATAACACTAAAATAAAAATATATTTTTCTTCCAATAGATTTTGAGCTTCTTGGGTGAACAGACTTGTTATCTACTTTTTTTTTTATACTTCCAATGCATAAAACAATAGTTGACAGTTAATTAATGCTCAATACATTTCTGTTGTGTAAATTTTATATGCTGAAAATATTGGCAAGTGAAGAGGAAAATTTTAATCCAACTGTCAATGTCCTCAAGAAATGTGTAGAAATATTGTGGAATGTAACAGCTAAGGTTATGCTAGGAGTGATATAACTCAATTAGAATGACACAAACAATCATAACTAATGGTATAAAAATCATTCACACAGAGCAATGGTTTTCAATGTTACTTGGGCATTAGATCACTTGAGATGGGGGCTTAAAAATTTAGCTACATTGGTTTTAGTCAGTGAAATTCACTTTCAAATGGTCTGAGGTGAGACCCAAGTATCAATTCCTATTTGAAGTTTCTGAGTAATTGCAAGAGACACTATATTTGCTAAGTCTACCATAACAAAGAACTACAGGCTTAGTGGCTTAAATAAAAAGAAATATTTTTGCAGTTACAGAGCTACAAGTTCAAAGTCAAGATTGCCATCAAGTTTGGTTTTGTCCTAAAGGTCACTTTTCTAGGATAGCAAAACGCCATCTCTCATTGTGCCCTCCCACAGTATTTTCTCTGTGTTTGCAAAGACTGCCTGTTTATATCTTTGAATTTCCTGGTCTTATAAGGACATCAATCAGGCAACTACCACACAATTGCAATCATCTCATATGCTAGCAAAGTAAAGTTCAAAATTCTACAAGTTAAACTTCAGTACTACATGAACTAAGAACTTCCAGATGTTCAAGCTGGATTTATAAAAGGCAGAGGAACCAGAGATCAAATTGGCAACATCCATTGGATCATAGAAACAGCAAGAGGATTCCAGAAAATCATCTATATCTGCTCCACTGACTATGCTAAAGTCATCGACAGTGTGGATCACAGCAAATTGTGGATAATTCTTAAAGAGAAGGAAATACCAGACCACCTTACCTGCCTCCTGAGAAACCATGTATGTAGGTCAAGAAGCAACAGTTACAACTGGACATGGAACAACAGACTGGTTCCAAATTGGGAAAGGAGTACGTCAAGACTGCAAATTATCACCGTGCTTATTTGACTTATATGCAGAGTACATCATGGAAAATGCCAGGCTAGATGAAGTACAAGCTGGAATCAAGATTTCAGGGGAAAATATCAATATTTTGATATTGATAGATGACATTACACTTATGGCAGAAAGCAAAGAGGAACTCAAGAGTCTCTTGATACAGTGAAAGAGGAAGATGCAAAACTAAAACTCAACATTAAAAAAATGAAGATCATGACATCTGGTCCCATCACCTCATGGTAAACAGATGAGGAAACAGTGAAAACAGTGACAGACTTTATTTTCTTGGGCTCCAAACTCACTCCATATAGTGACTACAGCCATGAAAGTAAGAGACGCTTATTCCTTGGAAGAGAAACTATGACCAACCTGGACAGCATATGAAAAAGCAGAGACATTACTTTGCTGACAAAGGTTTGTCTAGTCTAAGCTATGGGTTTTCCAGTAGTCATGTATTCTTGTGAGAATTGGACCATAAAGAAAGCTGATGCTTTTAACTGTGGTGTTGGAGAAGACTCTTGAGAGTCCCTTGGACGGAAAGGAGATCAAATCTGTCAATCCTAAAGGAAATCAGTCCTGAATGTCTATTGGAAAGACAGATGCTAAAGCTGAAGCTCCAATACTTTGGCCACCTGATGCAAAGAACTGACTCACTGGAAAAGATCCTGATGTTGGGAAAGATTGAAGGCAGGAGGAGAAGTGGACAACGAGGATGAGATGGTTCAATGGCATCACCGACTTGATGGACATGAGTTTGAGCAGGTTCTGGGAGTTGGTGATTGACAAGGAAGCCTGGCCTGCTGCAATTCATGGGTTCACAGAGTCAGACACGACTGACCAACTGAACTCAACTGAACTGAATGGCCTTATTTTGACTTAATCACATTTTTTAAGGCCTTACCTCTAAGTATAGTCACATTCTGAAATACTAAGTGTTAGGGATTCTACAGATCAAGTTTTTGGAGACACAATTCAGTCCATAACAGACACCCGATATAATTTCACATATAGTTTCTCATATTGAAAATGTACAATTTAATGAATTTTGTGGTAAGTATACATCTGTTAAATAATCTCAATCAACATACAGACCATATACATCACTCCCAACACTTTCTTCTTGTCACTTTGCAATCTATCCCTTCTCTGCTCCTCCTTACACCCAGGTAATCACTGATCTTCCTTCTATTACTATAAGTTAGTTTGCATTTTTTAGCATTGTATTTAAAGTTTGTCATACATTATGCACATTTTATCTGGTTTCAGTGTAATTCAACAACATTCTGAGATTACTCTGTGTAGCTACGCACATGAATAATTCATCCTATTTTAAAATGGGAAGAAGTTATAAACAGACATTTTCTAAAGAAGACATAAAAATGACCAATAGACACATGGAATGATGCTCAACATCACTAATCATCAAGGAAATGAAAATAAAAATCACGAAGAACTATCACTTCAAAACTGTTAGTATGGCTATCATCAAGAAGATAAAAAAACTACAGATGTAGGCAAGGGTGTGGTAAAAAGGAAATCATCTTACATTTGGGGGAACTTAAATTGGTCAAATCACTATGTAAAACAATATTTTAAAAATTAAAAATAGAATTACCATACAATTCAGCAGTTATACTTCTGAGTATATACAAAAAGGAAATTAAAATAATAATTTGCCAAAACATACATCCACCAGGAAATGAATGGATACAAAGTTTTATATATATATATATATATATATATATATATATATATAGAGAGAGAGAGAGAGAGAGAGAGAGAGAGAGAGAGAGAGAGAGAGAGAGAGAGAGCTTAGTCACTGAGACGTGTCCGCCTCTTTGTGACTCCATGGACTGTAGCCCACCAGGCTCCTCTGTCCGTGGGGATTGTCATGACATAATGTGGGTTGTCATGCCCTTCTCAAGGGGATCTTTGTGACTCAGGGATTGAACTCAGGTCTCTTGCATTGCAGGTGGATTCTTTACCATCTGAGCCACCATGGAAGCTCAAGAATACTGGAGTGGGCAGTCTATCCCTTCTCCAGGTGATCTTCCTGACCCAGGAATCGAATCAGGGTCTTCTGCATTGCACACAGATTCTTTACCAGCTGACCTACCAGAGAAGTCCATATGTATGTATGTATATATATAATTTCATTTTATATATAGTGTTATATTACTCAGCCATGATAAAGGAGGATACACTTTCATTTGTGACAACATGGACTGTTCTTGAGCAAATTATGCTAAATGAGATAAGTCAGAGAAAGACAAGTGCTTTGTAAGATGACATATGTAAAAATACAAAAAACATTAAACTTGACATAAAGAGTAAAATGGTGATTATCAGGGGGAGGAACAGGAAAAGGGTGACAGTGTTCAAAGGTACAAATTTGTAATATGCAGTAAATAAGCCACAGAGATCTAATATATAGTACAAAGACCATAGATAATAATACTTTACTATAATTGTATAATGTGATAAGTATCACTACATTAGCAATATTACAAAAAGCAACACTTTACACTTTAAACTTACAAAATGTTGCATGTCAAATTTCTTTAATTAAAAATTGTTAAAAAATAAAAATGCTTCATTTCTTATTATTGATGAGTAGATTTAATTGTATGGATATAATATGAATTATTTACCCATTCACGTCTTGAGGGATATTTGGATAATTTACAATTTCAATCATTACAAATAAAACTAATATGAACCTTCTTATATGATTCTTTGTAGGGACATATACATATGTTTTTATTTCTCTTGTGTAGAATCCAAGAATGAAATGGTCAGATTGTATGATAAAGTTTATTTTAATTTTATAAATGTAAAATTATTTTTCAATGTGCCTTTACAATTTGGTATGGATTGAATATCTGTGCACCCACTAAGATTCATATGTCAAAGCCTAATCCCCATGGTGATGGAACTTGCAGATGGGATCTTTGGAAAACAATCAGATCACAGAGGAGCTGGCATGAATGAGGTTCGTGCCTTATAGGAAGAGATGGCCTCTCTCTCTTTTTCTCATGTGAGGAAACAGCAAAAAGTCATCATCTATAAACCAGGAAGGGGGTACTCACAAAGGATCAAAAGGACTTGCACATTGACCTTAGATTTCCCCATATCCAAATCTGTGAGTAATAAATTTCTGTTGTTAAAGATGCCTAGTGTGTGGTAATTGGTTATAACAGCCCAAGATGACTAAGACACTGTTTCATATTCCTACCATCAGAGTATGACAGATTCAGTTGCTTCATGTCTTTGCAAACACTTGGCAGGGTCAGAACTCATAATCTGATAAAATTAAATTCTAGTGAATACATAGTGATGCTTTATCATCAATTTAATTTTCATTTCCCTAATGTTAAATGATATTCAGCCCCTTTTCATTTACTAGTTTGTCTTCCTTACATCATCTATGGTTTAAGTTAATTTTTAAATTTTGTATAAAAAACTGGATTTGCCTTCATATTATTGAGCCATATGCATTGTTTATAAATTCTAGAAATAAGTTGGGTATATATTTTTCAATTATTTGTTCCCATTGTGTGGCTTACTGTTTTATATTCTTAACAGTGTAGGTTTAAATATTCAATTTTTGAATTTTGAAAAAATCACTTAAGTATTTTTTGCAGTTTATGCTTCAAAAATCTATAAGTGTCATAAATACAAATATAAGCACTAAAACAACAAAACTTCTAGAAGAAAATCTAGGGAACTATAGTACCGACCCTGAACTTGGCAAAGATTGCAAAACTGGGCTACAAAAAGTGTGGTGGTGGTGGTTTAGTCACTAAGTCGCGTCTGACTCTTTGTGACTCCATGGACTGCAGCATACCAGGCTTCCCTGTCCATCACCAACTCCTGGAACATGCTAAAACTCATGTCCATCAAATCAGTGATGCTATCCAATTATCTTATCCTCTGCCTTTCCCTTCCACTCCTGCTTTCAATAATTCCCAGCAACAGGGTCTTTCCCAATGAGCCAGTACTTCACATCAGGTGGCCAAAATATTGGAATTTCAGCTTTAGCATCAGTCATTCCGATGAATATTCAGGACTGCTTTCCTTTAGGATTGACTGGTTTGATGTCTGTGCAGTCCAAGGGACTCTGAAGAGTCTTCTCCCACCACCACAGTTCAAAAGCATCAATTCTTTGGTGCTCAGCTTTCTTTATAGTCCAACTGTCACATCCATACATGACTACTAGAAAAACCATAGTTTTGAATAGATGGACCTTTGTCAGCAAAGTAATGTCTCTGCTTTTTAATATGCTGTCCAGGTTGGTCATAGTTTTTCTACCAAGGAACAAGCGTCTTTTACTTTCATGGCTGTAGTCACTATATGCAGTGAGTTTGGAGCCCAAGAAAATAAAGTCTGTCACTGTTTCCATTGTTTCCCCATCTATTTGCCATGAAGTGATAGGAACGGATGCCATGATCTTCGTTTTTGTGAATGTTAAGTTTTAAGCCAACTTTTTCACTTTCCTCTTTCACTTTCACCAAGAGATTCTTTAGTTCTTCTTCACTTTCTGCCATAAGAGTGGTGTCATCTGCCTATCTGAGGTTGTTGATATTTCTCCCAGCAATCTTGATTCCAACTTGTGCTTCACCAGCTCAGCATATAGGTCAAATACACAGGACAACAATATACAGCCTTGAAGTACTCCTTTCTCAATTTGGAAGTAGTCTGTTGTTTCATGTCCAGTTCTAACTGTTGCTTCTTGACCTGCATACAAATTTCTAAGGAGACTGGTAAGGTGGTCTGCTATCCCCATCTCTTGAAGAATTATGCACAGTTTGTTGTGATCCACATAGTCAAAGTTTTGGCATAGTCAATAAAGCAGAAATAGATATTCTTCTGGAACTCTTTTGCTTTTTCGATGATCCAATGGATGTTGGCAATTTGATCTCTGGTTCCTCTGCCTTTTCTAAATCCAGCTTGAACATCTGGAATTTCAAGGTTCACATACTGTTGAAGCCTGGCTTGGAGAATTTTGGGTATTAATTTGCTAGCCTGTGAGATGAGTGCTATTGTGTGGTAGTTTGAACATTCTTTGGCATTGCCTTCTTTGGGGTTGAAATGAAATTTGACTTTTTCCAGTCCTGTGGCCAATGCTGAGTTTTCCAAATTTGCTGGCATATTGAGTGCAGCTCTTTCACAGAGTCATCTTTTAGGATTTGAGATAGTTCAACTTTGGATTCCATTATCTCCACTAGCTTTGTTTTGTACCATTTGACTTTGTATTCCAGGTCTCTGACTCTAGGAAGTGACCACACCATCGTGGTTGTCTGGATCAGGAAGATCTTTTTTTTTTAGTTCTTCTGTGCATTATTGCCACCTCTTCTTAATATCTTCTGTTTCTGGTAAGTCCATACCATTTCTGTCCTTTGTTATGCCCATCTTTACATGAAATGTTCCCTTGGTATCTCTAATTTTCTTGAAGAGTTCTCTAGTCATTCACACTCTATTGTTTTCTTCTATTTTTCATTGATCACTGAGGAAGGCTTTCTTATCTCTCCTTACAATTCCTTGGAACTCTGCATTCAGATGGGTATATCTTTTCTTTTCTCCTTTGCCTTTAGCTTCTCTTCTTTTCTCAGATATTTGTAAGGCCTCCTCAGACAACCATTTTACCTTTTTGCATTACTTTTTCTTGGGGATGATCTTGATCACTATCTCCTGCACAATATCATGAAAACTCCATTCATAGTTGTTCAGGCACTTGTCTAGCAGATCTAATCCCTTGAAGCTATTTGTCATTTCCACTGTATAATCATAAATGCTTTGATTTAGGTCACACCTGAATGGTCTAGTGGTTTTCCCTACTTTCTTCTATTTATGTCTGAATTTTGCAATAAGGAGTTCATGATCTGAGCCAAGTCAGCTCCCAGTCTTGTTTTTAGAATATATAGAGCTTTTCCATCCTTGGCTCCAAAGAATATAAGCAATCTGATTTCGGTATTAACCATCTGGTGATGCTCATGTGTAGTCATCTCTTGTGTTGTGTTGTTGAAGAGGGTCAGTGCATTCTCTTGGCAAAACTATACTAGCCTTTGCCCTGCTTCATTTTGTACTCCAAGGCCAAATTTTCCTGTTACTCCAGGTATCTCTTGATTTCCTGCTTTTGTTTTCCAGTCCCCTATGATGAAAAGGATATCTTTTTTGGTGTTAGTTCTTGAAGGTCTTGTAGGTCATCATAGCACTGTTCAACGTCAGCTTTTTGGCATTAGCAGTTGGGGCATAGACTTGGATTACTGTGAATGGTTTGCCTTGGAATTTAACAGATCATTCTGTCGTTTTTGAGATTGCATCCAAGTACTGCATTTTGGACACTTTTTTTTTTTTTAACTATGAAGGACTAATCCATTTCTTCTAAGTGATTCTTGCCCACAGTAGTAGATATAGTGGTCATCTGAATTAAATTCACCCTTTCTGGTTCATTTTAGTTCACTGATTCCTAAAATGTCGATATGTCCACTTCCAATTTACGTGATTCTTGAATCTAACATTCCCAGGTTCCTATGCTATATAAAGAAAGCAGAGTGTTGAAGAATTAATGCTTTTGAACTATGGTGTTGGAGAAAACTCTTGAGAGTCCCTTGGACTGTAAGGAGATTCAACCAGCCAATCATAAAGGAAATCAGTTCTTGAATATCCATTGAAAAGACTGATGTTGAAGCTGAAACTCCAATAATTTAGCCACCTGGTGTGAAGGACTGACTCATTTGGAAAGACCCTGATGCTGGGAAAGATTGAAGGTGGGAGGAGAAGGGGATGACAGAGGATGAGATGGTTGGATGGCATCACTGACTCAATGGACATGAGTTTGAGTAAACTCCAGGAATTGGTGTTGGACTGGGATATCTGGCGTGCTGCAGTCCATGGGGTTGCAAAGAGTGAAACACTACTGAGTGACTGAACTGAACTGAACTGATGCCATATTGTTCTTTACAGCATTGAACTTTACTTCCATCATCAGTCACATCCACAACTGTGTGTTATTTTCACTTTTGCTCTGTCTGTTCATTCTTTCTGGAGTCACTTCTCCATTCCTCTCCAGTAGCATATTGGGCACCTACCGACCTAGGGAGTTCATTGTTCAGTGTCCTGACTTTTTACCTTTTCATACTGCTCATGGCTTTCTCAAGGCAAGAATACTGAAGTGGTTTGTCATTCCCTCTTTCAGTGGACCACGTTTTGTCAGAATTCCCCACCATGACCTGTTCTTCTTCGCTGGTCCTACATGGCATGGTTCATAGTTTCATTGAGTTAACAAGGTTCATGTGATGAGCTTGGTTAGTTTTCTGTGATTTCGTTTTTCATTCTGTGTGCCTTGTGATGGATAAGGGTAAGAGGCTTATGGAAGCTTCCTGATGGGAGCGACTGACTGTGGGGGAAAATAGGCCTTATTCTGATGGGTGGGGCCATGCTCAGGAAATATATAATCCAATTTTCTTTTAATGGGCTGGCCTGTGTTCTCTTATTGTTTGACTTGAGAACCAACTATGATAGGGGTAATGAAGATAATGGAGACCTCTTTCAAAAGGTCTCTTGCACGTACTGTTGTATTCAGTGCCCCTGACCCTGCAGCAAACCCATGCCTCCACCGTAGACTCCTGGACACACATAGGGAAGTCTGGGTCAGTCTCCTGTGGGGTCACAGCTCCTTTTCCCTGGGTTCTTGTGCACACAATGTTTGTTAGTGCCCTCCAAGTGTCTGTTTCCCAAGATCTGTGTAAGTTCTTTTTTTTTTTTTTTTTCTGGGTCTGACAGGGTTTATTTATTTATTTTTTTTCCATTTATTTTTATTAGTTGGAGGCTAATTACTTTACATCATTACAGTAGTTTTTGTCATACACTGAAATGAATTAGCCATGGATTTACGTATTCCCCATCCCAAGGAAACCAGATCTGTGTAAGTTCTGTAATCAAATCCCAGTGGCCTCCAAAGTCAAATTTCCTGGTGAATTTGTGACTGAATAGATCTTAGTATTCTTGACTGGAGAATCCCATGGACAGAGGACAAAGGAGCCTGGTGTGCTGCAGTCCACTGGGTCACAAAAAGTCAGGCATGACTTAGCCACTGAACAACAAGTACATATAAACACATTTGATTTGATTTTTTATCAATCTGTTACCTTTGACACTTGCAAAGCTCACATATTCATTCTGATAGCTTTTCTGGAGAGTCCTTTAAAGTTCTTAAATAGACAAACATGACATATGTGGGGAAAAGCAGTTTTACTGTCTCCTGTATGTCCTTTATTTATTTATTTATTTTTTTTTTGCCTGTGTGCCCTCTCTATGACTTGCAGTACAATATAAAATACAACTAAAAAGACTGAAATTTTGCACCTGTTTCTGATTTTAGGGAAAAGTTATTCAGTCTTTTATAATGAAATTTCATCTTAGTTGTATATTATTCTTAGTTGTCCATTTTCAGGTTGAGGAAGCTTCTTTCTATCCCTAGTTTGCTTAGAAATGTTAATCTGAATGGGTGTTTAATTTGTCAAGTGATTTTTCTGCATTTATCGTATAGCTTTTTTCCTCTTTTAGTCTGTTAATATGATCAATTTTTAAAATTTTTGAATGTTATAAAGTTTTATTTCATAAGATAAACTCCACATGATCCTGGTGTGTTATTGTTTTTACATGTTCAGCTCAGTTCAGTCGCTCAGTCCTGTCCGACTCTTTGCGACCCCATGATTTGCAGCATGCCAGGCCTTCCTGTCCATCACAAACTCCTGGAGTTTACTCAAACTCATGCCCATTGAGTTGGTGATGCCATCCAGCCATCTCATCCTCTGTTGTCCCCTTCTCTTCCTGCCCCCAATCCCTCCCAGCATCAGCGTCTTCTCCAATGAGTCAACTCTTCGCTTGAGGTGGCCAAAGTACTGGAGTTTCAGCTTCAGCATCAGTCCTTCCATTGAACACCCAGGACTGATCTCCTTTAGGATGGACTGATTGGATCTCATTACAGTCCCAAGGGACTCTCAAGAGTCTTCTCCAACACCACACTTTAAAAGCATCAATTTTTCGGCGCTCAGCTTTCTTCACAGTCCAAATCTCACATCCATACATAACCACTGGAAAATATATAGCCTTGACCACACGAAACTTTGTTGGCAAAGTAATGTCTCTGGTTTCTAATATGCTGTCTAGGTTGGTCATAACTTACATTCCAAGAACTAAGCATCTTTTAATTTCATGGCTGCACTCACCATCTGCAGTGATTTTGGAGCCCCCCAAAATAAAGTCTGACACAGTTTCCACTGTCTCGCCATCTATTTCCCATGAGGTGATGGGACCAGATGCCATGATCTTAGTTATCTGAATGTTAAGCTTTAAGCCAACTTTTTCACTCTCCCCTTTCATTTTCATCAAGAGGCTTTTTAGTTCCTCTTCACTCTCTGCCATAAGGGTGGTGTCATCTGAATATCTGAGGTTATTGATATTTCTCCTGGCAATCTTGATTCCAGCTTGTGCTTCATCCAGCCCAGCGTTTCTCATGATGTACTCTGCATATAAGTTAAATAAGCAGTGTGACAATATACAGCCTTGAAGTACTCCTTTTTCCTTTTTGGAACCAGTCTGTTGTTCCATATCCAGTTCTAATTGTTGCTTCCTGACATGCATACAGGTTTCTCAAGAGGCAGGTCAGGTGGTCTGGTATTCCCATCTCTTTCAGAATTTTCCACAGTTTATTGTGATCCACACAGTTGAAGGCTTTGGTGTAGTCAATAAAGCAGAAATAGATGTTTTTCTGGAACTCTCTTGCTTTTTTGATCATCCAGCAGATGTTGTCAATTTGATCTCTGGTTCCTCTGCCATTTATAAAACCAGCTTGAACATCTGGAAGTTCACAGTTCATGTATTGCTGAACCCTGGCTTGGAGAATTTTAAGTGTTACTTTACTAGAGTGTGACATGAGTGCAATTTTCTGGTAGAATTTATGTAGAATTTTTGATCCCTAAATGTTTGACAGAATTCTTCCGTGAAACCATCTGATCTTCAAGTTTTCTTGCCAATAAAATTTTAACTAATAAGCCCACTTAAAAAAGAGATATAGGGATACTCATGTTTTTCTTAAATGAGCCTTGGTAGTTTGTTTCTTTTAAGGAATTTCTCCAGTTTACATTACGGTGTTTAAATCTATTAAGATTAGTTTTCAACCTATTAGCTTTGTAATGTCTGTGTGGTCTATAGTGACATTCTTTCTAATCCCTAATATTTGTAAATTTTATTATATATCTATCCAATGATCCAGCTTTTTGTACCATTTTCTCATCTTCTGTTTTCTATATCATCAGTTTCTCTTTTTTTTTGTTATTTTTCTTTTTTCCAGCTTTTTTGAGATATTATTGACATATAACATGTGCAAGGTTAAAGTGTGCAGCATGCTTAATAGATATAAGTATGTATATAAATATACACATAATGTGTATATATATACATATTGTATATATGTATGCATACATATATGTATGTATGCATATATGTATGTGTGTGCATATACATATATGTGTGTATATATGCACACACATATATGTATACACATATGTATATGTTAATATATGTGTATGTGTATATATACTACATATACATATGTATGTGTATATATGTATATGCATGTATGTGTGTGTGTATACATATATATATATATATATGTTAATACAGCCATATTGTGGACTTCCCTGATTGGTCAGTTGATAAAGAATTTGCATGCAATGCAGAAGACCTGGGTTCGATCCCTGAGCTGGGAAGATCCCCTGGAGGAGGGCATGACAACCCACTCTAGGTTTCTTGCCTGGAGAATCCCCATGGACAGAAGAACCTGCCAGGCTACAGTCAACGTTGGTTAACAGCTCCATCCCCTCACATAATTATCATTTTTATGTGTAGCAACAACATTTAAGATTGACTATCTTAACACTTTTCAAGTATATAATGCAAAGTGTTAATTATATTCACCATGCTGTACATTAAAAGATCTGAGTTTCACTTGATGATCTGCAATGAGAATAAGTTTGGTCATCTTTAAGGCACTTCAGACATGACGATAGTCTGAAAATTATTCTTTCTGAATAGGATTAAAGTTGCTCAGCTGGAGAGATACTTACCACCTGTCCTTTCATACTTTTGCTTTAGCTAACTACTCAATTTATTCTCTCTTCCTTTTTATTTCTTACTTTTTATATATTCTGAGAAATAATTTTCTTGGAATTAGATATCCATGTTTAACAGATATTTGATATTATAATGCATTTTGCCAAGCTTATTTTAATTTCAACACACAATATATGAATTTTAATGAAAAGACTTGCAGGATGGTTTTTTTGTTTGTTTGTTTTTGTATTTTGTATGACTCCTTTGGTATTTCATGGTTTTCTCTTTGTGGGTCATGTTAAAATAAACACCTAGAGTTCTCTTTTGGTCCTCTATAAAACTACTCAACTTAAAATAAAAGTAGGGGCCTTTGAGAGTATTTTACTGTCCATACATATAGAGTAGAGCCTAAGGTATTTTTCTTAGTCACCACATTCCATGTGGTTTAACAGTACAGAAATAACTGGCATGAAATATTCTTCAGAGTAGACTTCCTAGTGATATTTCCCTTCTTCACTTTTAATCACCAAAACCCTGAAAATGACCTTAAGTCTGAAAATACAATAGTAACAGTAATTATTAAAGAAGCTATATCAAATAAGCATTTGTGCATTTTGAGCATCCAAATATATGTTTGGAAGAATTGTATGCTTCTTTAGAAACTTAACTGGTTAAAATTAGTAAGAGGGAAAATTTAAATAGTTACAAAGCAATGACAGAGGAATTGAACAGCTGAGAATGTTCTTGTAACTTAAGAAAGCTGATCATATATGTCTTGTTGTTTATATACTTGCTGATTATGAGAGTGTTAAATATGGAAGGAAAATTATTTCCTGAGGTATATCTGACTTTACTATACCAACGAGCTATTGAACAACACAGAAGATGGTTATCCAAGTTTTCCTCTGAGTTTATTATATACACATTCACATTTAAAGCTAAATCAAACTGTTAACTAGAAAGCCCACTTCCAGTTTAGTATATATTGTAGTGCATCAGAAAGTGATATTTCATGGGAAGTGGGTTTCTTAGAAAATCAAACAACCATTATAGCATAGAAAAAGAGGCCTTTTGAAGTTAGATTTGAAATAAATCAAGTGGTAGAGGACAACTGTATCTTTTTAATTACCTATATGTACATAAATCTTTCCTAGGAAATAACTCAAATGAGAGAATTTCAATATCTAAAGACCTTCTTTTAAAGTGCAAAATAGTGAACAAATACAAAGAAACTGTTATATATATATAAATAATCTGTAGGTATTTTTTAAAACTCTTTTCCCTAGAACTTGTATGTGTAAAATTTGCACTTAGTAGTTCACCCACTCATTAAATATATTTTAATGTATACACAGAATCTCATATTTGTTGAATAATATTTGTCAAGTAAATAATTAATATGAAAAATTGTGCAAGAGGCTGAAAATTAAAATGTGAATGAGGAATGGCTTCTCTCTCGACTATTAAAACAAGATGACTCTTAAGATAACAGAAATACACAACTACGAGATGGTACTAAAATACACATATGCAGAAATTGCTGTGAAGATTCCTATGAGGTGATCATTTTTGGTGTGAAAAATTGATAGCTGAGAGAAATAATACAATGTAGTGAAGAGAAACTTGCCTTTAGGGTTTCAGGCATCTATATTTGAATCTTAATTCTGGCACTGGCTTTAAAACTTTGGTCAAGAACTTTAGATTCTGGTAATTTTCTTTTTATCTCTAAGATGGAAGTGAAACAGAAGTCTAGTATAGAAGCATTCTGTTTGCAGAGTAGAATAAGAAATAGCACAATACTTGATGCATTACTGACAGTCAAATATTTATTTATTTCTTCCCATAAGTGAGAGTATATTGGTTATCTATTGCTGCATAACAAGCAACCAGAAATTTAGCTGCTTATCAGACACATTCAACATCTCCAAAGTTCTATTTATCAAGCATCCGGACACGGCTTTGTTTGATGCTCTGCTTTATGGGTTCTCACAAGGTTGCAATTAAAACGCTGGCCAGGAGTGGAGTCTAATTTGAAGTTTTGACTAGAGCAGAATCGGATTCCAAACTTGGCAGGATTCATTTCCTTGACGGATATAAAATTGAGGGCCTTGATTCCTTACTGTTCGTTGGCCAGATACTATCCTCGTTTTCTTTCCACATGGGCTTGTACAATATGGAAGCTTACTTCATCAAAGTCAGAAAGAGACAGTGTGCTAGCAAGATAGAAATCACCATCTTACAAAACCTAATTACAAAAAAGATATATCAATGTTGCCATATTCTATTGTTAAAAATCAAGTTGTTAAATTCAGCTTTTACTCATGAGCGAGGATTATATGAGTGTGTGAGTGCTAGGAGATAGGGATTACCAGAGATAATCTTAGAGGCTGCCTACCACAGATTGAATTTTAAAAGTTACCATTTATTCTGTATTTGTTGTATGTCAGGCAGTGTGTCAATTAAATTATAGGAATAATCCCATTTCACTCTTTCAACAACCCATTGAAGAAGGCATTACAGAGATCCTTTAAACTGTTATAATTCCTTAAATTTTCCTGTTCTGATTGGGTAATTTCCATTATTTAATCTTCTAGTTCACTTATGCTTTCTTCTTTATCACCTAGCCTGCTGTTAGTTTCTTCTAGTGTGTTTTTCATTTCACCTATTATATTCTTTAGCTCTGACTGATCCTTTTTTATATTTCTTAGTTCCTTGTTAAAATTCTCACTGTGCTCATCTATACTTTGAAGTACTTCAGGTAACATTTTTATTATTCATACTTTGAGTTCTTTATCTGGTACATCATTTATTTCTGTATCATTACTGATTTTTATAGAGTTTTTATCTTGCTCTTCAATTGAGACAAAGTCCTCTCTCTTCTCATTTTGCTGAACTTTCTCTATTTCTGTGAAGGTAGGTGAAACAGTTACCTAATGTAATCTTGAAGGGATTTTGTGGGAGTGTTCCTAGTCCATGTGTGCCCAGTGGTTTTGTTGATAGATCTGGATTTGACATGAATCCAAGCAACACCTTTCTTCAAGGTGTGCTTGCAGCTATCACCTTTGTAGGAACGGGTATGGAGATGGTGGGATAAAGCTGAAATCAGGTATGAACATTTCCTCTGTTCAGTGACCCTCATCACTTTATTGAAGGTGGGGTCAGGTCCCATGTTGTTGGAGCAGAAGCCCTGACTATTGAGTACAAATTGCCTCTGTTTCTTTTTAAGTGTGACCTCTCCCCTACTATCTGGCATTGCTTCCTGCTCACCAGAGAGTAGCACCTCTGGAGCAAGCAGAGCTGGACTAAGCACTCAACACAGTTCAGGGTGCATACTGTGGTGATTCGGCCAGGGTCAGAGACCCACGGTACTTCTAATACACTGCCTGTGTTAACTCCAGTAAATGCTGCCCCTACTCTGCTCAGACATGGCTTGAAGTCTGAGACTCCTTTGTCTCTCTCAGCTGGACTCTTCCCTCAGTCTCTGCTGCCTTCTGTAGGCATGCTGCAAGACACAACAGGGCCTGTGCTGGCCCCTCGGGGGTGTCAGAATGTGGACTGTGGTGACCCAGCTGCCATTGATCTAGATTACTTCTGCTGTGCTGCCTGTGTAAGCATCAGTAATGGCTGTCCCCACCCTGCTCAGACTGCTTCTTGTCTGAACTGCCTCTGTGTTTCATGGGCAAACTTGTTTCTTGGTTGGGGCAATCCTTACTCCAGTGTGAAGTTGCATTGTGAAGCCAGTGGTGCTTGAGTTTTGCTGGGCTCAGGCTGGAGCACATGCTAGAGAGGTTGTGAGAATCTAGCTAGCCACTCATGCATTTTCAGCCTACTCTCTCTTTTATGTTTTGGGAATAAGAAAGCATCTGTGTGTTCCTCATGAGCAGAAGCCAGGTCTCCCACAACACCCCAGCTAGTTCCACTAGTCTTCCAACCAGCCAAGAGCACTTGTCTTCCCTGTACTGGAGCTCAGGGGTGGAGTGTCCAATATCTGATTGTAACCACTCACTCCCCAAGGAGGATCTGCACTAGTGTAATCTCCACTTTCCTCTGAGTTCCCTCCCAGGTTACAGGTTCCAAACTGACTACTTTTTGTCACTTCCTACCTTATTCTGTGTGGATTTTTCCTATAGCCTTATTTGTACAGTAGTCATTCTAGCAGTTTTCAGTTAGTTTTTAGTGAGAACTATTCTACATATAGATGTATTATTGATATATTTGTGGAAGGTGGTAAGACCCATGGCTTCCTACTCCACTGTCTTGATTTGACTCCTCTGTGATGAATTGTTTTCCTTTAGTAATCTCTTTGGTGAAGTGAATGAACAGGGAAAAAATAAAATTATCCAGAAAATGAGTGCAGACATAATACAATTTTAATTATATAAGTACATATACTAAATTTCAAACTTTCTTTTATTTATATATTATGTTCTTTCTACATTATTGGAAATGAAATAATGTTTACTTCATAAAATGATAATAATATAACAATCATTTCATGATTTTGCTTGGTAACATAAAATTATTGGAAACCATATATTTGTTTTCCAAATTTTGATTTTTTTTATTCTTATCTTTCTGTAAATATGAAAAATCTGCAAATGCTATACTAAAAGAATGTCAAGGTCTCTGAAAATTTTGAGATTCTGTGATTCCATGATTTATTGGATTGACTTATTATTTCAAATAATATATTCCAACTGCCAAAAATAGTAATAGATATTTTGTGTACATAGTATCTAATTTTATATATATATATATATATATATATATATATATATATGTATGTATAAAATTGCCACCATTTTACAATTGATAAAGCAGATACAGTAGAATTATGTAACTTGCATTCACAATTGATAAGAAGTGGAGCAATGATCCAAGCCCAGATTTCCCTACAAACCACCTGCTTCTTTTCCTTGATATATAATTTCTTTTCAGTTGTATTTAAGTGGCATATAACTGTTCCAAAGCAGTGATGTCCAACATTCTGTCTTGCAAGTCACATATCCATTCTTCTGCCTCAATTATTCTGCTACTGAGGCCATATAGTATTTGCTTCATTTCAGTTATTGTATTGTTTACATTTTCTTGTCCTTTATTTCTTCTATGTCTTTTTTAAACATTTATTGTGTCTTCCCAATCTTTTACCAAGATCTTGGCACAAAGGCAGAAATACAGATGAATGGAATATGATAGAAAAACCAGAAACAAAACCCATGCATCTGTGGTCAATTAATCTACCACAGATGAAGTAAGAATAAAAAATGGAGAAAAGACAGTCTCTACAACAAATGGTGCTGGGAAAACTGGATAGCTACATGCAAAAGAATGAAACTAAAACAGTCCCTAACACAAAAATTTATACACAGAAATAAATTCACAATGGATTAAAGATCTAAATGAAAAGCCAGATAGTGTGAAACTCTTTGAAGAAAAAATAAGTAGAGCACTCTTTGACATAAGTAGCAGCAAGCTCTTTCTCAATACATTGCGTAGAGAAATGAAAATTAAAACAAAACAAATGAAACCTAATTAAATTTAAAAGCTTTTTTGCAGCAAAGGAAAGCACAAACCAAAAAAAAAGACAATCCTCAGAATAAGAGAAATTATTTGCAGTTGATAATCCCTGATAAGGGATTAACCTCTAAAATATACCAACAGCTCATGCATCTCAATATTAAAAAAAAAGCCAATAGACTTTTGGATAGCAGCCATCCTGACTGGCGTGTAATGGTACCTCATTGTGGTTTTGATTTGCATTTCTCTGATAATGAGTGATGTTGAGCATCTTTTCATGTGTCTGTTAGCCATCTGTATGTCTTCTTTGGAGAAATGTCTGTTGAGTTCTTTGGCCCATTTTTTGATTGGGTCATTTATTTTTCTGGAGTTGAGCTGGAGGAGTTGCTCGTATATTTTTGAGATTAATCCTTTGTCTGTTGCTTCATTTGCTATTATTTTCTCCCAATCTGAGGGCTGTCTTTTCACCTTGCTTATAGTTTCCTTTGTTGTGCAAAAGCTTTTAAGTTTCATTAGGTCCCATTTGTTTATTTTTGTTTTTGTTTCTAAAAGTCTGGGATGTGGGTCATAGAGGATCCTGCTGTGATTTATGTCAGAGAGTGTTTTGCCTATGTTCTCCTCTAGGAGTTTTATAGTTTCTGGTCTTACATTTAGATCTTTAATCCATTTTGAATTTATTTTTGTGTATGGTGTTAGAAAGTGTTCTAGTTTCATTCTTTTACAGGTGGTTGACCAGTTTTCCCAGCACCACTTGTTAAAGAGGTTGTCTTTTTTCCATTGTATATCCTTGCCTCCTTTGTCGAAGATAAGGTGACCATAGGTTCGTGGATTTATCTCTGGGATTTCTATTCTGTTCCATTGATCCATATTTCTGTCTTTGTGCCAGTACCACACTGTCTTGATGACTGTGGCTTTGTAGTATAGTCTGAAGTCAGGCAGGTTGATTCCTCCAGTTCCATTCTTCTTTCTCAGGATTACTTTGGCTATTCGAGGTTTTTTGTATTTCCATACAAATTGTGAAATTATTTGTTCTAGTTCTGTGAAAAATACCGTTGGTAATTTGATAGGGATTGCATTGAATCTATAGATTGCTTTGGGTAGTATAGTCATTTTGACAATATCGATTCTTCCAATCCATGAACATGGTATATTTCTCCATCTGTTTGTGTCCTCTTTGATTTCTTTCATTAGTGTTTTATAGTTTTCAATGTATAGGTCTTTTGTTTCTTTAGGTAGATATACTCCTAAGTATTTTATTCTTTTTGTTGCAATGGTGAATGGTATTGTTTCCTTAATTTCTCTTTCTGTTTTCTCATTGTTAGTGTATAGGAATGCAAGACATTTCTGGGTGTTAATTTTATATCCTGAAACTTTACTGTATTCATTGATTAGCTCTAGTAATTTTCTGGTAGAGTCTTTAGGGTTTTCTATGTAGAGGATCATGTCATCTGCAAACAGAGAGGGTTTCACTTCTTCTTTTCCTATCTGGATACAAGCAATAAATGCTGGAGAGGGTGTGGAGAAAAGGGAACTCTCTTACACTGTTGGTGGGAATGCAAATTAGTACAGCCACTATGGAAAACAGTGTGGAGATTTCTTAAAAAGCTGGAAATAGAACTGCCATATGACCCAGCAATACCACTTCTGGCCATACACACTGAGGAAACCAGATCTGAAAGAGACATGTGCACCCCAATGTTCATCGAAGCACTGTTTATAATAGCCAGGACATGGAAGCAACCTAGATGCCCATCAGCAGACGAATGGATGAGGAAGCTGTGGTACATATACACCATAGAATATTACTCAGCCATTAAAAAGAATTCATTTGAATCAGTTCTAATGAGATGGATGAAACTGGAGCCCAT
Organism: Odocoileus virginianus; assembly: GCF_023699985.2. Classification (NCBI taxonomy): domain Eukaryota; kingdom Metazoa; phylum Chordata; class Mammalia; order Artiodactyla; family Cervidae; genus Odocoileus; species Odocoileus virginianus. Next base: position 36,341,904 of record NC_069708.1, on the reverse strand, counting down.
TATACAGAGTGAAGTAAGCCAGAAAGATAAAGACCATTACGGTATACTAACACATATATATGGAATTTAGAAAGATGGTAACAATAACCCTATATGCAAAATAGAAAAAGAGACTCAGATATATAGAACAGACTTGTGGACTCTGGGAGAAAACTAGGGTGGGATGTTTCAAGAGAACAGCATCAAAACATGCATATTATCTAGGGTGAAACAGATCACCAGCCCAGGTTGGGTACATGAGACAAGTGCTCGGGCCTGGTGCACTGGAAAGACCCAGAGGGATCAGGTGGAGAGGGAGGTGGGAGGGGGGACCGGGATGGGGAATACATGTAAATCCATGGCTTATTCATTTCAATGTATGACAAAAACCACTGCAATGATGTAAAGTAATTAGCCTCCAACTAATAAAAATAAATGGAAAAAAAGCCAATAAAAAAAAAGTGAGCAGAAGATCTAAATAAACATTTCTCCAAAGAAGACATTCAGATTGCTAAAAAGTACATGAAAGACGCTCAACATCACTAAGTATTAGAGAAAGGTAAATCAAAACTAATATGAAGTATCACCTCATAAAAATTAGAATGGCACAATAAATTCTTTGGAGGGAGAGAAGAAAAGAGAACCCTCTTACATTGTTTGTAGGAATGTAAACTGGTACTGCCACTCTGGAGAACTGTGTGGAAATTCCTTTAAAAACTAAAGATGCAGCTACCATTTGATTCAGAATACCACTCTTGAGCCTATATCTGGAGAAAACCATAATTTGAAAATATCCATGCACTGTAATATGAATTGAAGCACTATTTACAATAGCCAGGACATGGAAGCAACTTAAATGTCTATCAACAGAGGAAAGGGTAAAAATGTGGTACATATATACAATGGAAAAATATTCAGACATAAAAAAGAATTGAACAATGCCCTTTGCAGCAACATGGATGGATGTATAGATTATCATACAGAGTGAAGTAAGTCAAATAGAGAAAGACACATATCATATGATATTGCTTATATATGAAATCTAAAAAATAGGTAAAAATGAATTTATCTCGAAAGCAGAAATAGACTTAAAAATGTAGAAAACAAACTTATGGTATAGAGAGGGTAAGATGAGAAGGGATAAATTAAAAGATGGGGATCGATATATTCCCATTACTACATATAAAATGGATAACTAATAAGGACCTATGGTATAGCCTAGGAAACTTTACTCAATGCTCTGTAATGGCCTATACAGGAAAATAATCTTAAAAAGAGTGGTCATATGTATATGTATAACTGATTCACGTTTCTATAGACCTGAAACTATCAGAATACTGCAAAACAACTATACTCCAATGAAAATTAATATAAATAAATAAATAAATTGCTTACAAGACACCACTTCAGACCAAGAGAAACATACAGACTGAAAGTGAGAGGATGGAAAAAATATTCCATGCAAATGGAAATTAAAAGAAAGAGTAGCAATTCTCATATTAGACAAAATAGATTTTAAAACAGAGAACATTACAAAAGACAAAGAAGGACACTATAAAATCACAAAGAGTTCAATCCAAGAGGAAGACACAACGATTGCATATATTTATGAAAAGGAGTATGAAAAGGCTGTATATTATCACCCTGCTTATTTAACTTATATGCAGAGTACATCATGAGAAATGCTGGGCTGGAGGAAGCACAAGCTGGAATCAAGATTGCCAGGAGAAATATCAATAACCTCAGATATGCAGATGACACCACCCTTATGGCAGAAAGTGAAGAAGAACTAAAAAGCCTCTTGATGAAACTGCAAGAGAAGAGTGAAAAAGTTGGCTTAAAGCTCAACATTCAGAAAACTAAGATCATGACATCCAGTCCCATCACTTCATGGCAAATAAATGGGGAAACAGTGGAAACAGTGACTGACTTTATTTGGGGGGGGGGCTCCAAAATCACTGCAGATGGTGATTGCAGCCATGAAATTAAAAGGCACTTACTCCTTTGGAAGGAATGTTATGATCACCCTAGACAGCATATTAAAAAGCAGAGACATTACTTTGCCAACTAAGGTCCTTCTGGTCAAGGCTATGGTTTTTCCAGTGGTCATGTATGGATGTGGAGGTTGGACTGTGAAGAAAGCTGAGCGCCGAAAACTCGATGCTTTTGAACTGTGGTGTTGGAGAAGACTCTTGAGAGTCCCTTGGACTACAAGGAGATCCAACCAGTCCATCCTAAAGGAGATCAGTCCTGGGTGTTCATTGGAAGGACTGATGATGAAGCTGAAACTCCAATACTTTGGCCACCTGATGCGAAGAGCTGACTCATTGGAAAAGACTCTGATTCTGGGAAAAATTGAGGGCAGGAGGAGAAGGGGACAACAGAGGAGGAGATGGTTAGATGGCATCACTAACTTGATGGACATGGGTTTGGGTGGACTCCAGGAGTTGGTGGTGGACAGGGAGGCCTGGCGAGTTGCGGTTCATGGAGTCACAAAGAATGGACGCGACTGAGTGACTGAATTGAACTGAATGCACACTGTATATGAGTACCTCAGTTCATGAGGTAAACAATCACAGATATAAAAAGGGAAATCTACTGTAAAACAACAATAGTAAGGGATTTTACCACCCCACTTATATCAATGGACAGATCATTCAGACATAAAGTTAATAAGGAAACAAAAGCCTTAAATTACACATTAGACCAGATGAATTTAATTAATATCTTCAGGACATTCCATCCAAACATAGCAGAGTATGGTTTCTTCTCAAGAGGACATGGAACATTCTTCAGGATAGATCACATGTTCAGTCGCTAAGTCATGCCCAACTTTTTGCAACACCATGTACTGCAGCAAGCCAGGCTTCCCTGTCCCCTACTATCTCCCAGAGTTTACCCAAGTTCATATCCATTGAATTAGTGATGCCGTCTAATCATCTCATCCTCTGTTGGATGCCTTCTGCCTTCCGTTTTTCACAACATTGGAGTTTTTTTTATAATGAGCCAGGTTTTCCTATCAGGTGGCCAAAGTATGGGAGCTTTAGCTTCAGCATCAGTCCTTCCAATGAGTTTTCAGGGTTGATTTCCTTTAGGATTGATTGGTTTCATCTCTTGCTGTCCCAGGGACTCTCAAGAGTCTTCTCCATTACCACAGTTTGAAAGCATCACTTTCTTTGGGACTCTGCCTTCTCTATGGTCCAACTCTCACATCCATACATGACTACTGGAAAGACCATAACTTTCACTGTATGGATCTTTGCCAGCAAAGTGCTGTCTTTGCTTTCTAATACACTGTTTATGTTTGTCATCGTTTTCCTTCCAATAAGCAACTGTCTTCTAATTTCATGGCTACAGTCACCATCCACAGTGACTTTGGAGCCCAAGAAGATGAAATCTGTCACTACTTCCACCTTTTCCCCCTCCAGTTGCCATGCAGTAACGGGGCCAGATGCCATGATCTTAGTTTTTTTCCTGTATGATCCAGTGAATGCTGGCAATTTGACCTCTGGCCTTCTGCCTTTTCTAAATCCAGGTTGAATATCTTGAAGTTCTCAGTTCACATACCTCTGAAGCCTAGCTTGAAGGATTTTGAGCATAATCTTGTCAACATGTGAAATGAGTACAATTGTATAGTAATTTGAACAGTCTTTGGCATTGCCTTTCTTTGGGATTGAAATGAAAACTGACCTTTATCCAGCTTTGTGGCCACTGCTGAGTTTTCAAAATTTGTGGTTATATTAAATGCAGCATTTTAACAGTATCATCTTTTATTCTTTTAAGCAGCTCAACTGGAATTTCATCACCTCCTTTAGCTTTGTTCATAGCAATGTTTCCTAAGGCCCAATTGACTTTGCTTTCCACACTCTAGGTGAGTGCCCACACCATAGTGGTTATCTGGGTCATTAAGACCTTTTTTGTACAGTTCTTCTGGGTATAGATCACATATTAGGTCACAAATCAAGCCTTGGTAAATTTAAGAAAATTTAAATTGTATCATGCTCCTTTTCTGACCACAACACTATGAGACTAGATATCAATTAAATGAATATATATATATATATATATATATATATATATATATATATATATAACACAAACACATGGGTGTTAAACAATACACTTTTAAATAATCAATAGATAACTTAAGAAATCAAAGTGGAAATAAAAATACCAATAAACAAATGACAACAAAAACACTATAACCCCAAAACTATGGGACACAGCAAAGGAAGTCCTAAGAGGGAAGTTTGTAGGAATATAATCGTACCTCAAGAAACAAGAAAAACATCAAATATACAACTTACCTTACACCTAAAGCAACTGGAAACAGAGGAACAAAACGAAACAAACACACACAAAAAAAACAGTTTGTAGAAGGGAATAAATGATAAGATCAGAGAAGAGGGGACTTTCAAGACTGTGGAAGGCTAAGATGATGAGACCACCCCCCTTTCAACAAATATATAAAAAATTTTTTGCATATGAAACAACTACTACAGAATACATGCTGAACACTGACAGAAGAAACCCGACACAGAAAAAGTAAGCCAATCTCCCCAGAATAAGATAGGGCAAAAGATAAGGATAAAAAAATATACAAAGGATTTGGGGGCCAGGACTTTTGCCCCGGGGAGGGAGTCATGAAGGAGGAGATGTTTCTGCACACTCAGAAACCACCTCACAAGCAGAGTTGGAATGAGTTTTAGAACCTCAGAGGGGAACATAGAAACAGTTGCTCAGAGGGCAAAATAGAGAGAATTCACCACAGAGATTAAGGCTGAACAACACTTCCCAGCTGAAAAATGTCTGATGTGCCCACCATGGTGACTGGAGCTGGGTGCCGAGGCTTAGGCTTTGTGTGTTGGACCCCAGAGAGAGGACCAGGGTTGGAACCATGAAGATACTCTGAGGGATCTAGTATGGCACAGCTGAAGGAGTCTAGGGCAAGGTCTGGGACTCCGAGAGAGGCAAGAGATCATTGCCACCATGACCCCTTAACTCTGCATGCTCTTTGATAGCTGCTGTGTGTCCAACCACTGCCTAAGACAGCAGGAGTGCCACAGGTGGAACTAGATGTGACTACTGTTTAAGATCCCAGAGTGAGGAAAGCAAGCCAACTGGTCACTCTGAAAGCCAGGGAGAGTGCCTGAGGCAGCAGTCAAAAAACCGCCACTGCAGATACAGCCCTAGTGGCAACAGCTGCCACTAAGCTATGAGCAGGCACAGATTACTACCCACACACTCCTGGGAGGAGCTTGGCTCTTCCTAGGGACCCACGACCAGGCGCCAGTTCTGCTGGGACAGCGTATGGCCCACCTCACATTGTAGCATCATCTGGCAGGTCTCTACTGCTACAGGCACTTCCAGGTACATCCCAATTCTGGCTGCCATACCCAGTCTTCATCCAAGCCTGACTGGGAAAGTGGGCCCTAATAAGCCTCAGCCTTCAACCCCTCTTGTCTTGGCAGAGAACCGACACCAGAGGGCGACCTACAAGCAGAAGCAGGCCCCAAACCAAAGTGGAACACCAAGGGATGGATGATCAAAGAAGAGGAAGGGAATTAGTTTCTGAAGCCACTGGTGCAATGGATTAAATCTCCACAATTAGCCTGAGACTACGGATTTTGGGGGCAATTGTGGACTCTGGGAGCAAGTACCAGCTGGAGTAAGGCCAGAACTGAGCCTGAGCTGACTCCACAGTGCCCACAACAGGTCCAGATACATTCCTAGAAATATTGGAGGATGTCATGAGTAGGCAGATTGGCTGATGCTCGCTGTGTAGAGAGGTCAACAGAGGAGTAAGGAAGGCATTCTTCTCACTATATCTTTCTCTCTCTTTGGGTTTTCTTGGATGTTGAGTGTTGCTTTCAATATGAATCTTGGGCTTTTGTCTTCTGTGCTATGTGACTGTGAAGTCTTGGTACTACAGTAAAGGATCAGTCCTGAACCTCAGAGGAGGAAGAACTGAGTCCAGGGCTTTGGAGAACTCCCAACTCCTTGAAACATTAATTAGTGAGAGCTTTCCCAAAGGCCCCCATATCAATACTAAGAGCAGGCCCACCAAAAATGGGTTAGAAAGCTACAGTGCCAGATGCATCACATCAAACCTTCAACAAAACAGGAACATAAACCTGTCCATTGGGAGACAGACTGCCCAAAGCCATTACAGGCCCACAGAAACCACAAAACACATCATTGGACATGGCACTGACTTTCAGAGTGAAAAGATCCAGCACTATCCCTCACAACACAGGAACAACCCCGTGCCAAGCCAGAAACCTTCACAAAGCACTGTTCCAATGCCATCCATGAAAGGCAAATGCCACAAATAAGAGAAACGATGACCTTTCCTGCATGCAGAAGGAAGACCCCCAAACTCAGTAAATTAAGCAAAATGAAAATACAGAGAAACATGCAGCAGATGAAGGAGCATTGTAAAATCTCACAAGACCCAAAAAAAAAAAAAAAAAAAAAAAGGAAGGAAGAAGCAGTAGGCTGTCAAATAGAAGAAAAAAAAAATCAGACCAATGATTATAAAGATATCCAAAATTTTGGAAATAAAATGGACCCACAGATAAAAAGAATAGAGGGACAGATCAAAGAGATAAAAAACATTAACAAAGACCTACAAGAGATAGAAAATAGAAAATCAGCTATGAACAACAAGATAACTAAAATTAAAAACACACTAGGAGCAACCTGGTGCCTGAGGCAGAAGATCAAATAAATGAAATGGAAGATAGAATGGTGGAAATAATTGGAGCAGAAAAAGAAAAAAGAATGAAACTAAATTAGGACAGTCTCAGAGACCTCTGGGACAAAATTATGCACACCAGCATCCAAATTATAGGGGTCTCAGAAATTCCAGGTTGGATGAGTTGCAAGCTGGAATCAAGATTTCTGGGAGAAATATCAACAACTTCAGATATGCAGATGGTACAACTCTAATGGCAGAAAGTGAAGAAGAACTAAAGAGTCTTGTGATGAGGGTGAAAGAGGAGAGTGAAAAAGCTGGCTTAAAACACAACATTAAAAAACTAACATGATGGCATCCATTCCCATCACTTCATGGCCAATAGAAGGGGAAAAGGTAGAAGCAGTGACAGAGTGGAGTCTCTTCTTGGAATCCAAAACCACTTTAAATGGTGACTGCAGCCATGAAATTAGATGTTCATCGCAGCACTGTTTATAATAGCCAGGGCATGGAAGCAACCCAGATGCCCATCAGCAGACGAATGGATGAGGAAGCTGTGGTACATATACACCATGGAATATTACTCAGCCATTAAAAAGAATTCATTTGAATCAGTTCTAATGAGATGGATGAAACTGGAGCCCATTATACAGAGCGAAGTAAGCCAGAAAGATAAAGACCATTACAGTATACTAACACATATATATGGAATTTAGAAAGATGGTAACGATAACCCTATATGCAAAACAGAAAAAGAGACTCAGATGTATAGAACAGACTTGTGGACTCTGGGAGAAGGCGAGGGTGGGATGTTTCAAGAGAACAGCATCGAAACATGTATATTGTCTAGCGTGAAACAAATCACCAGCCCAGGTTGGATGCATGAGACAAGTGCTCGGGGCTGGTGCACTGGGAAGACCCAGAGGGATCGGGTGGAGAGGGAGGTGGTAGGGGGGACCGGGATGGAGAATACATGTAAATCCATGGCTAATTCATTTCAATGTATGACAAAAACTACTGTAATGATGTAAAGTAATTAGCCTCCAATTAATAAAAATAAATGGAAGAAAAAAAAAAAAAGAAGATGCCTGCTGTGTAGAACGAAAGCTATGACAATCCTAGATAGTGTATTAAAAACAAAGACATAACTTTGCCAACAAAGGCCCATATAGTCAAAGCTATGACTATAGCTTACTGGTAATTCTATATAGATGTGAGAATTGGACCACTAAGAAGGCTGAGCACCAAAGAACTGATGCTTTTGAATTGTGGTGCTGGATAAGACTCTTGAAAGTCCCTTGGTCAGTAAAGAGATCAAGCCAGTCAATCCTAAAGGAAATCAACTCTGAATATTTTTTGGAAGGACTGATGCTGCAGTTGATGCTTCAATATTTTGGCCACTTGATGTGAACAGCTGAATCATTGGAAAAAAAAAAAAAAGATTCTGAGAAAGACTGAAGGCATAAGGAGAACAGGGTTTCAGAGGATGAGATGGTTGGATAGCATCACCGACTTAATGGACATGAACTTGGGCAAACTCTGGGAGATAGTAAGGAACAGGGAGGCCCGGCATGCTACAATTTATGATGTCACAAAGAGTTGGACACAATTTAGTGACTAAACAACAAAAACACCAAAACTGAAGAAGAACAGTAAAAGATAGGATATGCGAAAATATTTGAGGAGATTTTGAGGAGGTTAGAGTCAAAAACTTCCCTAACACGGGAAAGGAAATAGCCACCCAAGTTCAGGAAGCCCAGAGAGTCCCATACAGGATAAACCCAAAGAGAATTATGCCAAGGTACAAATTAATCAAACTAAAGAAAAATTAAACACAAAAAAAAATATTAAAAGCAGTTAGCGAAAAGCAACTAATAACATACAAGAGGTTTCCGTAAGTCTAACAGCTGATCTTTCAAGAGAAACTCTTCAGGCCAGAAAGGAGTGGCAGGATATATTTAAGGTGATAAAAGACAAAACCTACAAGTAAGATTACTGCATCAGGCAAGGGTCTCATTGGATTTGATGGAGAAATCAAAAGTTTCAGAGAGGAACAAGAGTGAGGAGAATTCCTCACCACCAATTCAACTTTACAACAAATGCTAAAGGAACTTTTCTAAACGAGAAACACAAGAGAGAAAAGGCCTACAAAAACAAACCTGAAACAGTAAAGTAAATGATAATAGGATAATACATATCAATAATTAATTTAAATGCAAATGGACTAAATACTCTAACCAAAACACACAGATTGGCTGATTGGATACAAAAGCAAGACTTTATATATGCTGTCTACAAAAGATCTACTTCAGACCTAGCAACACATACAGACTGGAAGTGAGGGGTTGGCAAAAGATGTTCCATGCAAATTAAAAGAAAGCAAGAGTGTCAACACTCATATATAAAACAGACTTTAAAATAAAGAACATTACAAGAGACAAGGAAAGACATTACATAAGGATCAAGCGATCAATCCAAGAAGAAGAGATAACAATTAAAAATATATATGCACCCAAATAAAAACATCTCAATATATAAGTCAAATGCTAACAACAGTTAAAGGGGAAATATACGATAATACAATAATAGTGGGGGATTTTACTCTCCACTCACACTGCTAGATACACTAGACCAATTGAAACTAGTTGAGATATATATATATATATATATATATATATATATATATATATATATATAGCATTTCATCAAAAAACTGTAGATATCACTTTTTTTTCTGAAGTCACATAAAGCATTCACCAGGATAGATCACATCTTAGGTCACAAATCAAACCGTGGCAAATCTTTAAAAGTTGAAGTCTTTTCAAGCATCTTTTCTAACCACACTGCTATAAGATTAGGTATCAACTACAGGGAAAAAATATAAGAAACATAAACACATGGGAGCCAAAGAATATGCTTCTGAGTAACCAAGAGGTCATTGAATAAATCAAAGAGGGAATCATAAAATACCTAGAAACAAATGACAATGAAAGCACAACAACTCAAAACCCATGGGATGCACTAAAAATAGTGCTAAGAGGGAAGTTTATAGCAATACAAGTCTACTTCAAGAAATAAGAATAACATCAAATAAGCAGCCTAAACTTAAACATAAAACAACTATAAAATAGGATCAAACAAATCCCAAAGTCAGTAGAAGGAAACAAATCATAAAGCTGAGCAGAAACAACATGAAAAAGAAATGAAGGAAACAATAGAAAAGATCAGTAAAACTAAGAGTTGGTTCCTTGAGAAGATATACAAAATTGACAAACTATTAGCCTGACTCATCAATAAAAAGAGAGAGAGAGAGAGAGAGAGAAGACTAAAGTCCATAAAATTAAAAATGAAAAAGGAGAAGTTACAACAGACAATGCCAAAATACAAAGGATCATAAGAAACTACTATGAGTAACTGTATGCCAATAAAATGTACAACTTAGAAACAAAGGACAAATTCTTAAGGTCTGTCTAGTCAAAGCTATGGTTTTTTCCAGTAGTTATGCATGGATGTGAGAGTTGGATCATAAAGAAGGTGGAGTACCTAAGAATTGATGCTTTCGAACTGTGGTGTTGGAGAAGACTTTTGACAGTTCCTTGGACTTCAAGGAGATCAAACCAATCAATCTAAAAAAAAAATCAACCCTTAATATTCATGGGAAGCACTGATAGTGAAGCTGAAACTCTGAAACTTTGGCAACCTGATGCGAAGTGCCATCTGACTGGAAAACACCTTGATGATGGGAAAGATTGAAGGCAGGAGGAGAAGGGGACAACAGAGGATGAGCTGGTTGGATAGCATCACGGACTCCATGGACATGAGTTTGAGCAAACTCTGGGAGATAATTAAAGAGAAGTAAGCCCTGTGTGCTGCAGTCCATGGGATCACAAAGAGTCAGAAACAACTGTGTGATTGAACAACAACAACAATAGCAAACTACTATGAGCAATTATATGCCAATAAATTAGACAACTTAGAAGCAATGAACAAATTCCTAGAAAAACAGAAAATATGAACACACCAATCACAAACACCAAAATTGAAACTGTAATCAAAATTCTTCCAACAATAAAAACCCAAGGCCAGATGGCTTCACAAGCTATTTAATTCTACCAAAAGTTTAGAGAAGGGCTAACACATATTCTGCTCAAACTCTCCCAGAAAACTGCAGAGAAAGGAAAACTCCCAAACTCATTCTACAAGAACACCATCACCCTGATACCAAAAACCAACAAGTTCAGTTCAGTCACTCAGTCGTGTCCAACTCTGCGGCCCCATGAATCGTAGCATGACAGGCCTCCCTGTCCATCACCAACTCCCGGAGTTTACTCAAACTCATGCCCATCAAGTCAGTGATGCCATCCAGCCATCTCACCCTCTGTCGTCCCCTTCTCCTCCTTCCCCCAATCCCTCCCAGCATCAGGGTCTTTTCCAATGAGTCAACACGTCTCATGAGGTGGCCAAAGTATCGGAGTTTCAACTTCAGCATCAGTCCTTCCAATGAAATCCCAGGACTGGTCTCTTTTAGGATGGACTGGTTGGATCTCCTTGCAGTCCAAGGGACTCTCGAGACTCTTCTCCAACACCACAGTTCAAAAGCATCAATTTTTCGGTGCTCAGTTTTCTTCACAGTCCAACTCTCACATTCATACATGACCACTGGAAAAACCATAGCCTTGACCAGATGGACCTTTGTTGGCAAAGTAATGTTTCTGCTTTTTAATATGCTATCTAGGTTGGCCATAACGTTCCTTCCAAGGAGTAAGCGTCTTTTATTTTCATGGCTGCAGTCACCATCTGCAGTGATTTTGGAGCTCCCCCCCAAAAACCTGACACTGCTTCCACTGTTTCCCCACCTGTTTGCCATGAAGTGATAGGACCAGACTACATGATCTTAGTCTTCCGAATGTTGAGCTTTAAGCCAACTTTTTCACTCTCTTCTTTCACTTTCATCAAGAGACTTTTTAGTTCTTGTTCACTTTCTTCACTTTCTGTCATCTGCATATCTGAGGTTATTGATATTTCTCCTGGCAATCTTGATTCCAGCTTGTGCTTCTTCCAGCCCGGCGATTCTCATGATGTAATCTGCATATAAGTTAAATAAACAGGGTTGCAATATACAGCCTTGACATACTCCTTTTCCTGTTTGGAGCTAGTCTGTTGTTCCATGTCCAGTTCTAACTGTTGCTTCCTGACCTGCATATAGGTTTCTCAACCAACAAAGATACTGTAATTAAAAGGCCAACATCATTGATGGACACAGATGCAAAAGTCCTCAATAAAATTCTAGAAAACAGAATCCAACAACACATTTAAAGGTCATACATTATGATCAAGTAGGCTTGATTCCAGGAATGCAAGGATTCTTCAATATACAGAAATCAATCCATGTGATACACCATATTAACAAATTGAAAGATTAAAAACCATATGGCCATCTCAATAGATGCTGAGAAAGCTTTTGATAAAATTTAACATTCATTTATGATAAAACCCTCCAGAAAGTAAGCACTGAATGCACATACCTCAACATAATAAAGGCTTTTTACAACAAACTTTGTTGTAAACAATGTTTGTAAATAATATTTGTAAACATCGTTTTTACAGCAAACATTCTCAATGTTGAAAAGTGAAACCACTTCCTCTAAGATTAGGAACAAGACAACACTGCCTACTCACTACTATTATTCAGCATAGTATTGGAAACCCTAGAAATGACAGAGAAAAAGCATAAGTAAAAGGAATCCAGATGGGCACGGAAGCAGTAAACCTTGCATTATTTGAAGACAACACAATAGTGTACATAGAAAACCCTAAATATATCAACAAAAAAGTACTAGAGCTAATCAATGAATTCAATAAAATTGCAAAATACAAATTTAATACAGAGAAACCCCTTGTATTCCTATACACTAACAATAAAAAATCAGAAATTAAAATTAAGGGAATAATCATATTCACCAATGGAATAAAAAGAATGTTATATGTAAGAATAACCATACCTAAGTAGAAATAAGACCTGCATGAAGAAAACTATAAAACACTAATGAAAGAAATAAAAAACACCACAAACAGATGGCAAGATATATCATGATCTTGGATTGGAAGAATCAATATTGTGAAAATGACTATATTACCCAAAGCAATCTTCATATTCAGTACAATCCCTATCAAATTACCAATGACGGTTTTCATAGAATTAGTTCAAGAAATTTTACAATTTGTATAGGAACACAAAAGACCCCAAATAGCCAAAGTGATCTTGGGAAAGAAAAATGAACCTGGAGGAATCAACATTCCTGACTTCAGACTATAGAACAAAGCAACAATAATCAAGACAGTACGTTACTGGCACAAAAACTCTAATATAATCAATGGAACAAGGTAGAAAACCCAGAGATAAATCCACACATCTATGGGAACCTTATCTTTGACAAAACATGACTCATTATTAGAGAAATGAAATCAAAACTACAATGAAGTATCATCTCACATCAGTCAGAATGACCATCATCTAAACATCTACAGACAAGAAATGTTGGGGAAGATGTGAAGAAAAGGGAACACTCCTGCACTGCTGATGGAAGTTGATAAAATCACTATGGAAAAGAGTATCCAGAAATCCCACTACCGGGCAGATACCCTGAGAAAACCATAATTCAAAAAGACACATACATCCCAATTTTCATTGCAGCATTATTTACATGGACAAGGAACAATGAACTGGTTCCAAATTGGGAAAGGAGTATGTCAAGGCTGTATATTGCCACCCTGCTTATTTAGCTTATATGCACAGTATATCATGTGAAATGCAGGCTGGATGAAGCATAAGCTGGAGTCAAGATTGCTGGGAGAAATATCAATAACCCCAGATATACAGATACAACCACCCTTATGGCAGAAAGCAAAGAGGAATCAAAGAGCCTCTTGATGAAAGTGAAAGAGGATAGTGAAAAAGGAGAGCGAAAAAGCTGGCTTAAAAGTCAACATTCAAAAAACTAAGATCACGGCATTTGGTTCCATCACTTCATGGCAAACAGATGGGGAAACAAAGGAAACAGTGACAGACTTTATTTTCTTGGGCTCCAAAATCATTGCAGATAGTGACAGCAGCCATTAAATTAAAAGACAGTTGCTCCTTGGAAGAAAAGCTATGACCAACCTAAACAGCATATTAAAAAGCAGAGACATTACTTTGCCAAGAAAGCTCCATCTAGTCGAAGCTATGTTGTTTTTTTTTTCCAGTAGTCATGTAAGGATATAAGAGTTGGCCCATATAGAAAACTGAACACCAAAGAATTGATGCTTTTGAGCTGTGTTTTTGGGAGAAGACTCTTCAGAGTCCCTTGGACTGCAAGGACATCAAACCAGTCAATCCTAAAGGAAAGCAGTCCTGAATATTCTTTGGATGGACTAAGGCTGAAACTGAAGCTCCAATATTTTGGCCACCTGATGTGAAGAACTGACTCTTTGGAAAAGACCATGATTCTCAGAAAGATGGAAGGCAGGAGGAGAAGAGGACAATAGAGGATGAGATGGTTGGATGGCATCACCCACTCAATGGGCATGAGTTTGAGCAAGCTCTGGGAGTTGGTGATGGACAGGGAAGCCTGGCATGCTGCAATCCATGGAATCACAAAGAGTCGGACATGACTGAATGGCTTAATTGAACTGACTGATGTGATAACTTGATAGGGATCAGATTAAATCTGTACATTGCTTTTGGTACTATATTCATGTTGGTATTATTGACTTTTCTAATTTAAGAACATATTATATATTTCCATATGACATGTCATCTTCCATTTTCTCATCAGCCTGTAGTTTTTTGTTTTTTTTTTTATACATGTCTTTCGCATCTTTAGGCAGTTTTAGTCCTAGGTGTTTAATCATTTTTATGCTAAAGTAAATGGAATTATTTCCCTAATTTTTCTTTCTCATCATTTGTTGTTAGTGTATGGAAATGCAGGAGATTTTTGTTTATCAATTTAGCTCCCTGTAACATTGCCAGATTCATTGATGAGCTCTAGGAGTTTTCTGGTAGCTTCTTTAGACTTTGCTATGTGTAGTATCATGTCATCTGCAAACAGGGGTAATTTTATTCTATTCCAGTTTGGCCCTTTTTATTTCCTTTTCTTCTCTGTTTTAGGATTGCTGTTGACTAGGACTTCCAAACCTACGTTGAATAAAGATGGAGAGAGTGGACATTCTTGTCTATTTCCTGATCTTGGAAGAAATGTTAGTCACCATTGAGTATGAAATTAGCTATATTTTTGTCATATATGATTTTTATTATGTTGAGGTAGGTTCCTTTTATGACCACTTTCTGGAAAGATGTCTTTTATCATGTGATGTTGAATTTTAATAAAACATTTTTATGCATCTACTGAGATGATTCTATTGTTTTTATTCTTTCATTTGCTGATCATGCTGTTTAATTTGAAGATATTGAAAAATTATTTTATGCCCAGGATAAATCCTACTTGATCATGGTGTCTGATCCTTTCTACATACTGTTGAATTTAATTTGCTAGTATTTTGTTGAGAATTTCAGAGTCTATGTTCATCAGTGACTTTGGCCTGCAATATTATTTTGGGGAGTTCTTTGTCTGGTTTTTCTATCAGGATGATGGTTGTCTCATAGAATGAGTTTGAAAGTGTTTCTTCCTTTGCACATTCTTGAAGAGTTTGAAAGGGATAGGTGTTAACTCTTCTAAAGTGTTTGGTAGAATTCCCCTGTGAAGCCATCTGATCCTGAACTTTTGTTTATTGGGGGTTTTCTTTTTTTATTGGGAGTTTTAAATCATAGATTCAACTTCAGTACTTGTGATTTGTCTGTTTATATTTTCTATTTCTTTCTGGTTTAGTCTTAGAAGATTGTTCTTATCTAAGAGTTTGTTCATTTCTTCTAACGATAGTTTGTCCATTTTTATTGGCATATTGTTTCTTGAAATAGTCTACATTCCCTTGTATTTCTGTGGTGTCCATCACAACTTTTAATTTTTCACTTCTAATTTTTTTGATTTGAGCCTTCTCGTTTTTTCTTGATGAATCTGGCTAAAGGTTTATCAATTTTATTTGCTTTTTTAGAGGTCATGCTTTTAGTTTCACTTATCTTTTTTTTCATTTATTTTTATTAGTTGGAGGCTAATTACTTTACCATATTGTAGTGATTTTTTTCTATACATTGACATGAATCAGCCATGGATTTACATGTATTCCCCATCCTGATCCCCTCTCCCACCTCCCTCTCCATCAGATCCCTCTGGGTCTTCCCAGTGCACCAACCCCAAGCACTTGTCTCATGCATCCAATCTTGGCTGATGATCTTTTAAAAATTTATTTTAGTTTCTAATACATTTATTTCCACTGAGATCTTTATGATTACTTTCCTTCTACTAAGTTTGGGTTTTACTTGTTCTTTCTCTAATTGCTTTAGGTGTAAAGTTAGGTTGTTTATTTGAAAGTTTTCTTATTCCTTTAGATAAACTTGCATTGCTATAAACTTCCCTCTTAGAATAGATTTTGCTTTATTACATAAGTTTTGCATCACTGTGTTTTGGTTTTAATTTGTTTCTAGGTATTTTTTTTAATTTCTCCTTTGATTTCTTGAGTGATCCATTGATTGCTTAGAAGCATATTGCTTAACCCCAATGTGCCTCTGATTTGTGCAGTTCTTGTAGTGGATTTCTAATTTAATAGCGTTGTGGTCAGAAAAGTTGCTTGTCATTATTTCAGTGTTTTAAAATTTATACAGACTTGCTTTTTGACCCAGAATGTGATCTATCTTGGAAAATGTTCTATATAAAATTGAGAAAAATATTCTGTTACTCTTGGATAGAATGTTCTTTAAGTGTCAGTTAAGTCCATCTAGTTTAGGGTTTCATTTAAGTCCTGTGTTTCCTTATTGTTATTCTGTCTGGATGATCTATCCATTATAAATAGAGTTTAAACTTATAAAACTAAGTATTACTTAGCATAATAATAAAACCAGTATTATTGCATTACTGTCAATTTCTTCTCTCTGTTAACATTTCCCATATACATTGAGGTGCTACTGTGCTGAGTACACATGTATTTATTATTGTCATATCTATCTATTGGATTGAATCTTTGGTCATTCTGATGTGTCTTTCCTTGTCTCTTATAACAGTCTTTAAAGTTCTTTTTTTTCTGATAATAGTATTGATACTTCAACTTTTTTTTTAATTTGTTTGCATAGAATACAATTTTTCACTCTCAGTCTATAATTTTCTCTAGATCTGAGGTGTGTCCTTCGTAGACAACATATATATGGGTCTTGTTTTTGTATTCATTCAACAAATCTCTTTCTTTTGACTGATTCATTTTCTTTCCTCATTCTTTTTTTTTTTTACTTTTTTACTTTTTATTTTTTTTCAATTTTATTTATTTTACTTTACAATATTATATTGGTTTTGCCATACACTGACTTTTTTTTATTACAGCACATAATCTGTTCACATTTAAAGTAGTTATTAATATGCATATTATTATTGCCATTTTGCTAATTGTTTTAGATTTGCTTTTCTAGGTCTTCTTTTCTTCCTTGTCTCTTTTGTTCCTTTCTCTTATTATTTGATGACTATCTTTAGTGTTGTGTGGGGGCTCATTTTCTTTTTTCTTTTTTTAAAATTTTTTAACTGAAGGATAACTGCTTTACAGAATTTTGTGGTTTTCTGTCATACATCAATAAGAATCAGCCATAAGTATACTCATGTCCCCTCCTCCCCAGACCTCCCTCCCATCACCCTTCCCTCCCCACCCTTCAGACTATCACAGAGCCCCTGTTTGAGTTCCCCAATTCTTATAGAAAATTCTGATTGGTTATTTGTTTTACACATGGTATTGTAAATTTCTATGTTACTCTTTCCATACATCTCCCCTTCTCCCTCCTCTCCTCCCACCTTGTCCATATGTCTGTTTCTTCATTGCTAACCTGAAAATAAATTCATCAATGCCATCTCTTCAGATTCCATATGTATGTGTCAGTGTATGATATTTATATTTCCCTTTCTGACTTACTTCACTCTGAATAATGGGCTCTAGTTTCATCCACCTCGTTGGAACAGATTTAAATGTGCTCCTTTTTATGGCTGAATAGTATTCCATTGTAAATATACACCATAGCTTCTTTATCTATTCATCTGTTGATGGACATCTAGGTTGCTTCCTTGTTCTACCTGTTGTAAATAGCGCTGCAGTGAATATTGGGGTATATGTGTCTTTTTCAGTTTTGACTGCCTCAGGGTATATGCCTAGGAGTGAGATTTCTGGGTCATATGGTGGTTTTATTCATAGCATTTTTAAGGAGCCTCCATACCATCTTCCATAGTGGCTGTGTCAGTTTACACTCACACCAGTAATGCAAGTGTTCCCTTTTCTCCATGCCCTTTCCAGTATTTATTGTTTGTAGACTTTTTGATGATGGCCATTCTGACTGGTATGAGGTGTTATCTCATTGTAGTTTTGATTTGCATTTCTCTAATAATGAGTGATGCTTGGACATGTTTTCATGTATGTGCTTATTATCCATCTGTATGTCTTCTTTGGAGAAGTGTCTGTTCAGGTCCCTTTCCCACTTTTTGATTGGGTTGTTCACTTTTATGGTATTGAGTTGTATAAGCTTCTTGTATATTTTGGAAATTAATTCTTTATCAATTGTTTCTTTCACTTGTATTCTTTCCCATTCTGAGCGTTGTCTTTTCACCTTGTTTGTAGTTAACTTTGTTGTGCAAAAACCTTTAAGTTTAATTAGGTCCCACTTTTTTATTTTTGTTTTTATTTCCATTACTCCAAGAGGTGGATCACAGAAGATCTTGCTTTGATTTATGTCATGGAGTGTTCTGCCTATGTTTTCCTCTTAGAGATTTATAGTTTCTGGTCTTACTTTTAGGTCTTTAATCCATTTTGAATTTATCTTTGTGTATGGCATTAAGTAGTAATCTAATTTCATTCTTTTGCATGTACCTGTCCAGTTTTCCTGGCACCACTTATTGAAGAGACTGTCTTTGCCCCATTGTATATTCTTGCCTCCTTTGTCAAAAAGAAGGTACCCATATTTGCGTGGGTTTATCTCTGGGTTCTCTATCTTGTTCCATTGGTCTATATTTTTGTTTTTGTGCCAGGATCATGTTGTCTTGATGACTGTAGCTTTGTAGTATAGTCTGAAGTAAAGAAGGTTGATTCCTCCAGCTCCATTCTTCTTTCTCAAGACTGCTTTGGCTATTCGGGATCTTTGTGTTTCCATGTGAACTGTGAAATTTTTTCTTTTAGTTCTGTGAAAAATGTCATTGGTAATTTGATAGGAATTGCATTGAATCTGTAGATTGCATTTAGTAGTATAGCCATTTTCACAATTTTGACTCTTCTCACCCAGGAACATGGAGTATTTCTCCATCTGTTTATGTCATCTTTGATTTCTTTCATCAGTGTCTTATAGTTTTCCATATGAAGGTCTTTTGTTTCCGTAGGTAGGTTTATTCCTAGATATTTTATTCTTTGTTGCAATGGTGAATTGGGATTGATTCTTTAATTTCTCTTTATGATATTTCAATGTTAGTATATAGGAGTACAAGTGATTCATGTTTATTGACCTTGTATCCTGCGACTTTGCTGAATTCGCTGATTGGCTCTAGCAATTTTCTGATAGTTTCTTTTGGACTTTCTGTGTATAGTATTATGTCATCTGCAAATAGTAAGTTTTACTTCTTTTCCAATCTGGATTCTTTTATTTCTTTTTCTTCTTTAATTGCTGTAGCTAGGACTTCCATAACTATGTTGAATAATGGCGGTGAGAGTGTAAACCCTTGTCTTGCTCCTGATCTTAGAGGGAAAGCTCTTAGTTTTTCACGACTGAGAATGATGTTTGCTGTGGGTTTTCATATATGGCCTCTATTATGTTGAGGTAGGTACCTACTATGCCCATTTTTTTAAACACTCTTATCATAAGTGGATGCTGGATTTTGTCAAAAGCTTTATCTGCATCTATTGAGATGGTCATATGCTTTTTATCTTTAAATTTGTTGATATGGTGTATCATGTTGATTGATTTACATGTACTGAAGAATCTTTGCATCCTTGGAATAAACCCAACTTTATCATGTTGTATGAGCATTTTAATGTGTTGTTGGATTCTGTTTGCTAGAATTTTGTTGAGGATTTTGACATCTATGTTCATCAGTGATATTGGCCTGTAATTTTCTTTTTTCATGCTGTCTTTCCCTGGTTTTGGTATCAGGGTGATTGTGGCCTCATAGAATGAGTTTGGAAGTGTTCCTTCCTCTGCAATATTTTGGGAGATTTTCATAAAAATAGCCATTAGCTCTTCTCTGAATTTTTGATAGAATTCCCCTGTGAAGATATCTGGACCTGGGCTTCTGTTTTGAGGAGATTTTTATCACTGTTTCAATTTCAGTGTTTGTGATTGGGTTGTTCATGATTTCTAATTCTTCCTCATTCAGTCTTGGGAGGCTGATATTTTCTAAGTATTTGTCCATTTCCTCTAGGTTGTCCATTTTGTTAGCATATTGTTTCTCATTATATTTTCCTATGATCCTTAGTATCTCTGTGTTGTCTGTTGTAACCTCTCCTTTTTCATTTCCAATTCTATTGATTTTATTTTTCTACCTTTTTTTTTTCTTGATGAGTCTGTCCAGTGGTCTGTCAATTTTGTTAATCTTCTCAAAGAACCAGCTTCTAGTTCCATCAATCCCTGCTATTGTTTCCTTCATTTCCCTTTAATTTATTTCCACTCTGATCCTTATGATCTCCTTCCTTCTGCTGACTTTGTTTTTTGTTGTTGTTGTTTTTGTTTTGTTTCTCTTTCTCCAGCTTCTCTAGGTACAGAGTTAGGCTGTCTATTCGATACTTCTCTTGCTTCTTGAGGTACGATTGCATCACTACAAACCTCCCTCCTAGAACCACCTCTGCTGTGTCCCATAGGCTTTAGGTCGTCATGTTTTCATTGTCATTTGTTTCTAGGAGTATTTTGATTTCCCCTTTTATTTCTTCAGTAAACTGTTTGTTATTTAGTAATGTATTGTTTAATCTCCATGAGTTTGTGCTTTTTGCTGTTTTTTGTTTTTGTTTCTTAATGTAGTTGATATCTAGTCTCATAGTGTTGTGGTCAGAGAAGATACTTGATACAATTTCAATTTTCTTAAATTTACTGAGGCTTGATTTGTGGCCCAAGATGTGGTCTATCCTGGAGAATGCCCCATGTGTACTTGAGAATAAAATGTATTCTTCTGCATCTGGATGGGAAGTCCTGAAGATATCAATTAGGTCAATTTGGTCTAATCTTTTATTTAAGGTTTGTGTTTCCTTATTGATTCTCTGTTCTGACAATCTATCCATTGGTGATGATGAGGTGTTAAAGTCCCCCACTATTATTGGGCCACTATTCATCCCTCCTCCCATACCTGTTAGTCTTTGCCTTATGCACTGAGGCACTCCTGTGTTGGGTGCATAGACATTTACAATTGTTATGTCTTATTCTTGGATGGATCCCTTGATCATTAAGTAGTGTCCTTCTTTGTCTCTTATGATATTCTTTATTTTAAAGTCTATTTTGTTTGAAATAAGGATTACCACTGCAGCTTGCTTTTGGTTTCCATTTGCATGGAATATATTTTTCCATCATTCTACTTTCAGTCTGTATGTGTCTCTAGATCTGAAGTGGGTCTCCTGTAGGCAGCATATATACGTGTCTTGTTTTTGTATCCATTCAGTCAGTCAGTATCTTTTGGTTAGTGTATTTAACCCATTTACATTTAAGGTAATTATTGATACATATGTTCCTATTGGCATTTTCTTGATTGTTTTGGGTTTGTTTTTGTACATCTTTCCTTTCTCAGGTGTTTACTGGCTATGTAAGTCCCTTTAGTATTTGCTGCAAGGCTGGCTTGGTGGTGCTGAATTCTCTTAATTTCTGCTTGTCTGTAAAGCTTTTGATTTCTCCATCAATTCTGAATGAGATCTTTGCCAGGTATAGTAATCATGGTTGTAGGTTTTTCTCTTTCAGTACTTTAAATATATTCTGTCATTCCCTTCTGACCTATAGAGTTTCTGCTGAAAGGTATGCTGTTAATCATATGGGTTTTCCCTTCTATGTTACTTTTTGCTTTTCCCTTGCTGCTTTTAATATTCTTTCTTTGTGCTTAATCTGTTAGCTTGCTTAATATGTGTCTCGATGTATTTCTCCTTGGATTTAATGTGTAGGGGACTCTCTCCACTTCTTGGACTTGATTGACTCCTTTCCCATGTTTGGGAAATTTTAAACTATAATTTCTTCAAAATTTTTTCTCAATGCCTTTCTTTTTATCTTCTTCTTCTGGGACCCCTATAACTTGAATATTGGTGTGTTCAATGTGGTATCAAAGGTCTCTGAGGCTTTTCTCAGTTCTTTTCATTCCTTTCCCTTTATTCTGCTCTTCAACAGTTATTTCCACCATTCTGTCCTCAAGCTCACTTATCCATCCCTCTGCCTCAGTTATTCTGCTGTTGGTTCCTTCTAGAGTATTTTTAATTTCAGTAATTGTGCTAGTCATCTCTGTTTGCTTATTCTTTATTTCTTCTATGTCCTTGGTGATTGTACTAACTGTGTCAAATGCTTCTTGCATTTTCTCCATTCTATTTTCAAGTCTTTGGAGCATCTTTACTATCATTATTCTGAATTCTCTTTCAGGGAGATTACTTATTTCCTCTTTGTTTATTTGGTCTTGTGAGTTTCTACCTTGCTCTTTCATTTGTGTTGTATTTCTCTGTCTTTTCATCATCTTTTTTTTTTCCTAACTTGCTCCACTTGAGGTCTCCTTTTCCCAGTCTTTAGGGTTGTATTACTTCTTCCTTTTGATTTTTGCCCTTGAAGGGAAATGTTTGTTGGATGGTTTGTGTTGATTTCTTGTTGGAGGTGACTTGTGCCTGTGTTCTAGTGGGAGGAGATCAAGAAGGAATTACAGAAATACTGGGACATATACACACACACTTTCGCACATACAGTTATAACCAAAGTGTCCTAAAGAAAAGAGTACATGAGATTTACTTGGTGAGCAAGGAAAACCAGGGGTGATATCAGCCATTTGAAAGCAAAGCTAGCTAATGCTCAATCTGGAAATCTGAGCGTGAGTAGAAGGCCAAATGGGGAATAAAGCTTAGAGAGCTCAACATTTTAACTTACTTGGTGAAAGAAGAAAGGGTGAAGGAAAAAAAGGAGAATAAAAAAAGAGAGAGAAAAGAAAGAGGAGAAGGGAGGGAAAAGAGAAAAGGAAGTGGTGGAGAAGAAGATTAAAAAAATTTAAAGAGAAAAGAAAAAATGAAAAAGGAAAGATGAATAGATGTGTGTGGAAAAGATTTATATATATTCAGGAATAGTTACAGCCAGTAAAGAACAGTAGGAAAAGCAGTTGAATATATCCAAAACAAAATCCAAAAAACTCATCAAGAAAAAAGAAAAAAAAATGTGAGGAGAATAAAAGAACAAAAAAACACTTAAAATGAATTTTTTCTTGCCTTTTTTTTTCGTTTTTGGTCAAGAAACTCAAAAAGGAAAATTTCCACAGCACCACAAAAGGCTAATATGGACATGAAAATATGTAGGGGGGAATAAACTGTGTGATTTATAAGAAAAAAAGAGAAAAAATCTTAAAATGAATTTTTTTTTTAACAAGGAAAACAAAGAGGAAAACTCCACAGAACTGCACAAAAGCTAATGTGATGGTGGAAATATGTTGGGGAGTAAGCAACATGACTTATAAGAAGAAAGAATCTTAATTTTTTTTTTTTAATAACAAGAAAAACAAAGAGGAAAACCTCACAACACCGCTAAATGTCTAGTGTGAAGGTGGATATATGTTGGGGGAATAAACAGTGTGATTTATAAGAGGAAAGAAAAAGGAAAAAGGAAAAAATAATTAAAAAGCGTTTTCAAGGTCGTAGTTCTTGGTTGTGGCGTCTGCCTCTGTGGATGTGGATGTTTTCCTGGTTGACGGAGCTTGTGCCTGTGTTCTGGTTGATGAAGCTGTATTTCATCTCTCTGAAAGGCGGTGCAGAGTCCAATAGTAGGTTTTGGAATGTCTATGGGCTCAGTATGACTTTGGGCAGTGTTCTAGCTTTCGCAGTGTTAGGAGCATCTATTTCCATAGCTGCTTCAAAGTGGCTCTCTCAGCATAATTGCAGGGCTGCCAGTGCCCTACTTGTCCCTGGAGTCATTGACAGTGCTTCTGTTTCCCTGTCCCGCCCTGTGTTGCTGGCCAAAACTTGCTAGGTAGGTGCTTATGTGGATTCTTCTGCATCGCAGTGACTTGTGTGGGCTTCCTTCAGTCCCCTAAGCTCACTGTGTCACATGGCTGTGTACACCTGACTCTCAGTTCCTGAGGTCAACCCTCTACGTCATGGGACTTGTGTACTCTTGTTTCAGCTACCCGGGGTGGTCTCTGTGTGGCAGGATTAGTGTTGATGTGTTTCGGCTCCCAGTGCTCGCCCTCTCCATTATGGGGTTTATGTGCATTCGTTTCACTGCCTTCACTCTTTTCCGCAGGGGTTAGTTGTTCTTTTGGCTGTGTTGGGAGGGTTGTATGAGCTCTTTTTTTTTCTTTCTGTGTGTATATCTCTTACAGATTTCTGTTTGCTGTCACCTTGAGGTTTTGATATATCAATCTATTTGTACACATAACTGCTTTAAGTTGCTCATCTCAATTTCAATTGCATTTCAAACATCCCACACTTGGTCTCTCCTCTGAGGATTACTGGTTTTGATATCATATTTCTGTGTGAATTATTTCCTACCTTTACTGTATATTTGCCTTTACTGGTGAGATTTTCCATCCTTAACTTTTGCTGTTGATGTTACTAGTTGTGACCTATTCTTTTCTGCTTATTCACTTTGGCTTTTGTCATCAATCTGGTTTGGAGATGTTGAATTATTTTAATTTTTGTCTATCTGTATGTAAAGTTTTTGATTTCTCCATCAAATCTGAATGAGATCCTTTCTGAGTAAAATACTTTTGATGAAGATTTTCCCTCTCATCAGTTTCAGCATATTTTGCCACTTCCTTCTGGACTGCAGTGTTTCTGCTGAAAAAATAGCAGATAGTCTTATGGCAATTTCCTTGTATGTTATTTTCTGGTTTTCCCTTATTGCTTTTATTATTTTTCTTTGTCTTTAATTTTTATCAATTTTGATTACTATTCACCTTAGTGTGTCTCTCCTTGAGTTAATCTTATATGGGACTCTGCACTTCCTGAACTTGGATGCTTGTTTCCTTTTCTATGTTAGAGAAGTTTTCAGCTAGTGTATTTTCAAATATTTTCCTCAGGCCCGTCTTCTCTTTTTTCGCCTTCTGTGAACTCTATAGTGTACATTTTTGTGCATTTGACATTGTCCCAGATGTCTTTTAAACTGTCCTCATTTCTTTTTTTCTTTATTCTGTTTTATGGCAGTGATTTCCACCACTGTGTCTTCCAGCTGACTGATTCCTTCTTCTGCATCATTTATTCTGCTATTGAACCCTCTAGTGTATTTTTCATTTTAGTTATTGTATTCTTCAAATCTGTTTGGTTATTCTTTATATTTCCTAACTCTTAGTTAAAAACTTCTTGTAACGTCTCACTATGCATCCATTCTTTTCCTGAATTCTTATATCATCTTTGCGATTATCACTCAGAACACTATCAGGTAGATTCCTTAGTTCCGCTTCACTTAGTTTTTCTTCTGGGGTTTTATCTTGTTCCTTTGTCTAGAACATATTTCTTTGCTATCTCATTTAAATTTCTATTAGCATTTTTATATATACAGTAATTTAGTTACATTTCTCAGCCTTGGAGAAGTGGCACTTTGTAGGGGATGTCCTATGTGTCTTAGCAGTATACTCCTCTCTTGTCACCCAAGGGACAGGGACAAGCAGATCCCAACGTAGTTTCTGACCTGTGTTTGTGGAGTCAGTTCTGCAAGTCATAGGATCATTCCCTGCTTCTGGCGTATGCCCCTGGTGAATGAGGTTGGTATAGTGGCTTGTGCAGGCTTCCTGGTGGAAGAGGTTTGTGTCTGTGCACTGTTGTGTGGACCTGGGTCTTAGCCCTCTGGTTCAGTTCCATTCACCATCACTCAGTTGTGTCTGACTCTTTGCAATCCCATGGACTGCAGCATGCCAGACTTCCCTGTCCATCACCAACTGCCAGAGCTTGCTCAAACTCATGTCCATCGAGCCAGTGATGCCATCCAACCACCTCATCCTCTGTTCTCCCCTTCTTCTCCTGCCTTCAATCTTTCCCAGCCTCAAGGTCTTTTCCAATGAGTCAGTTCTTCGCATCAGGTGGCCAAAGTATTAGAGCTTCATTCAGTCCTTCCAATGAATATTCAGGACTGATTTCCTTTAGAATTGACTGGTTTGATCTCCTGACAGTTCAAAAGACTCTCAAGAATCTTCTCCAATACCACAGCTAAAAAGCAGTTCATTTTGGAAAGATGTATACACATTTTGGTAAAAAAAAAATTGACCTACAATGCTGGAGACCTAGGTTCCATCACGGGTCGGGAAGATCCCCTTGAGAAAGAAATGGTAACTCACTTCACTATTCTTGCCTGGAGAATTCCATGGACAAAAGAGCCTGGTGGGCTACATTCTGTGGGGTTGCAAAGTGTTAGACATGACTGAGCAACTTTAATTCACTCATATAATTTACATCCTTATCTACTTTCATATTTCATAGAAAGTTTGAAATGATTTGCAATAATGACATCATATATTGTAATGAAAGTTTAAGATTAAACCTAAGAGACTGAAAACATAATGAAGAATTGAAATTTGTGTCATTTTTCATTGAATTTAGCTCTGGAATTTCCAGCAACAAGAACATAAATGGAAATGTTGAAGGCTATTATAGTTACTACACTCAATACAAGGAATCATATCACTTATTAAAAGCAAGGAAATGTCTCCTGGTTCTCCTAAGTCAAATAATGGATCTTTATATTAGGATCACAGAGTATTGCAATAAATAGCTCCTATAATGGTGATTTTCACTTGAGTTGCAAAATTTTCCAAATAAATCTCTCTTTTTTTTTTTTACATTGATCTTTAATAAACGCAGTTTTGTTAGCTGTAATCAGATCATCACATGAGTGGATACTAGGCAGGAAAACAGCTGTATTGGGAAGTTTGGTTTGTACAGAAAGTGTCAGGTTAAAAATGTATATCTAAACAGCTGGGGCCCAGGTTGAGAATGCTGATCAGTTTGTTCTGTTAGGCCTACTACAGACTTGAAACATTGGTCTCCTATTTATTTATGGCTGGAAGAGTGTACCAGTGAGAGTTAAGGCTTTCAGCAGACAGGCCCCCTGCCTTTGGGAAGTATCATTTATAAGCTCTCAGTTTGTTATAAAGAGAGATGACAAGGGAACCACTTGTCTCCCAGAAACCCTCTTAGTTCTCATAATTAGGAAAGAAAGGAAAGTAAAGAGACCTATTTTTGAAGAAAACTGAGTCCCTTGAAGTTTTGTCTTGTGAGGAGGAGAGAGTTGACCTTGTCAACTCTGATTCTTCCTTAAAGTTAAACTAATATTGCTAAAAAGCCCTTATGAATAACTTTCTGAAATAGCCCCTAACTGACTTTCTTCTCCTGCAACAAGACGGAGTATTTGTTCCCCAGAGTAATATCTAGATGTTGGCTAAAATGGAGTTTATACACAGATATCTTCTTCTGGAGGCCTTTTATGCCTAAATTTGAAGTAACCTCATTGTTCCAGAAGACATCTGAGCAGTTACTGAGGAAGACTTAGTGGCCTATTGAGAACTAGGATTGGCTTATCATTCTTCCAGATTACCCAGCTGGATGTCAGTAGGGAAAGTTTCTTCTGGGACTGGAATGGAAGTTTTTTGGGGGGCCATTCCTGGTAGAGTCTTTTCAAAGCTGATAAAAGAAAAAAAAAATCAAGACTCTGGAGGCTTTTTTTTGTTTGTTTTTTTTTTAATGTCTGAATAGATATTCTCTGCTTTATAGATACATACCCAACTGAATATAGACAGCTACCAAACTTTAACCAGCTGCATACAAGCTGGGCTAAGTCTGCACTATTTTTAACAACAAGTTAATAGTGATAATAAGTGCTGCATTAAATATGCCAGCAATTTTGGAAAACTGAGCCGTATTCACAGGGCTGAAAAAAGTCAGTTTTCACTCCAATCCCAAAGAAAGGTAATGCCAAAGAAGGTTCAAATTACCACACAATTGCACTCATTTCACATGCTAGCAAAATGATGCTCAAAATTATCCACGTGAAGCTTCAACAATACATGAACTATGAAATTCCAGATGTTCAAGCTGGATTTAGAAAAGTCAGTGGAACCAGAGATCAAATTGCCAGAATCCATTGGATCATTGAAAAAGCAAGAGAGTTCCAGACAAAACACCTACTTCTGCTTAATTGACTATGCCAAAGTCTTTGACTGTATGGATCACAACAAACTGTGGAAAATTCTTCAAGAGATGGGAATACCAGATCACATGACCTACCTCCTGAGAAATATGTATGCAGGTCAAGAAGCAACAGTTAGAACTGGACATGGAACCATGGACTGGTTCCAAATTGGGAAAGGAGTACATCAAGGCTGTATATTGTCATCCTGCTTATCTAACTTATATGCAAAGAACTGCAAGATAAATGCTAGGCTAGATGAAGCATAAGGTGAAATCAAGAGTGCTGGGGAAATTATCAATAACCTCAGGTATGCAGATGATACCACCTTTATGGGAGAAAGCAAAGAGACCTCTTGATGAAAGTGAAAGAGAAGAGTGAAAAATTTGACTTCAAACTTAACATTCAAAAAACAAAGATCATGGAATCCAGTCTCATTATTTCATGGCAAATAGATGGTGAAACAATGGAAACAGTGACAGACTTTATTTTCTTGGGCTCCAAAATTACTGTAGAGGGTGACTCCAGCCATGAAATTGAAAGACACTCGCTCCCTGGAATAAAAACTATGACCAACTTAGACACCTTATTAAAAAGCTTTACTTTTTATTTTTTTTTAAGAAAGAGTACTTTTTCCAACAAAGATCCATCTAGTCAAAGCTATGATTTTTCCTGTAGTCATGTATGAATGTGACAGTTGGACCATAAAAAAGTTGAGCACCAAATAATTGATGCTTTTTTTTTTTTTCGCAGCATCGAAACATGTATATTATCAAGGGTGAAACAGATCACCAGCCCAGGTTGGATGCATAATTGATGCTTTTGAACTGTGGTGTTGAAGAAGATTCTTGAGAGTTCCTAGGACTGCAAGGAGATCCAACAAGTCCACCCTAAAGGAAATCAGTCCTGAATATCTATTGGAATGACTGATGTTGAAGCTGAAGCCCAAATACTGTGGCCGCCTGATATGAAGAATTGACTCATTTGAAATGGCCCTGATGCTGGGAAAGACTGAAAGCAGGAAGAGAAGGGGATGACAGAGGATGAGATGGTTGTATGGCATTGCAGTCCATGGGATTGCAAAGAGTTAGAAATGACTGAACTGAACTGAACAGTTATAATTTGAAAAAAAATAAAATAAAAATTACTGTTGTGTTGGCTAAAAAGTTTGTTTAGGTTTTTCCATAAAATGTTATAGACAACACAAATGAATCTTTTGGTCAACCCAATATATCTCAATAATTTCATTACAAGTTATTTGTGGTAATAGTCTAACATCTCGACATTTTGATAAGCACAGATTAAATAACTATATCATCTATGCCAAACTCAACATACTGATGATACCCGACTGCACTTAAGTATGGTGTAAATAACTGAACACAATAGAGCAGACAGGCAACCAGAGAAGGACATTTAACATATGCTCATGCTTATTAACGTCTCAGATGCTAGTAAGGTCATGCTTAAAATTTTGCATGATAAGCTTCAGCATTATGCACATCAAGAAATTCCAGACATCCAGGTTGGGTTTAGGAAAGAAACAGGAATTAGAGGTCAAGTTGCTAGCTCTCACTGGATTACAGAGAAATCAAAGGAATTTCAGAAAATCATCTATCCCTGTCTCATCAACTAAGCTAAAGCCTTTGACTATGTGAATCACGACAAACTGTGGAAAGCTCTTATGGAGATGGGGTTACCAAACCGTTTTAACTGTCTCCTGAGAAACCTGCAGGTACGTCAAGAAGCAACAGCTAGGACCTTGTATGGAACAACTGATTGAATCAAGATAGAGAAAGGGGTAAAACAGGGCTGTCTGTTGTCACCCTGCTTTTTTAACCTATAGGCTGAGCACACCATGAGACATGCTGGGCTGGATGAGTTACAAGCTAGAATCAAGATAGGCAGGAGAAACTTCAACAACCACAGATATGTGGATGATATCCCTCTAATGGCAGAAAGCAAAGAGGAACTAAAGAGCCACTTGATGAGGGTGAAGGAAGAGAGTGCAGGAACTGACTTAAGACTAAATATTAAAAAACTAAGGTCATGGCATCTGGCCCCATTACTGCAAGGCAAGTGGAGGGGGAAAACATGGAAGTAGTGACAGATTTCCTCTTCCTGGGCTCCAAAATCATTGCGGATGGTGACTGAAGCCATGAAATTGGAAGATGATTGGTTCTTGGCAAAAACATGATGACAAACCTAGACAGTGTGTTGAAAAGAAGAAACATTACTCTGCCAATAAAGGTCTGTATAGTCAAAGCTGTAGTCTTCCCAGTGGGCACATATGGTTGTGAGAGATGGACTGTAGAGAAGGCAGAACACCAAAGAACTGATGGCTTTGAACTGTGGTGCTGGAGAAGACTCCTGAAAGCCCCTTGGACAGCAAGGAAATCATACCAGTCAGTCTTAAGGGAGATCAACCATGAATATTGACTGGAAGGACTGATGCTGAAGCTGAAGTGCCAGTATTTTGGTCACCTGATGTGAACAGATGACTCACTGGAAAAGTCCCTGATGTTGGGAAAGATTGAGGGCAGAAGGAGAAGAGGGCATCAGAGGATGAGAAGGCTGGATGGCATCACTAATGTGATAAACATGAACTTGGGCAAACTCTGGGGGATTGTGATGGACAGGGAAGCTTGGTATGGGGTTGCAAAGAGTCAGACGTGACTGGGTGACAACAACAACAATTAAAACAACATGCTTATTAATCATGTTAACAGTATTTAAAATTTTGAAATCTAAATATAGACGGGCATTTGTAAAATTGCAGGACAACTTCAATACAAGGTCCCCAATAGATAAATCTGCATAAATGTTTAAATTCAGAGAAAGGAGTACGTCAAGCCTCTATATTGTCACCCTGCTTATTTAACTTATATGCAGAGTGCATCATGAGAAATGCTGGGCTGGATGAAGCATAGGCTGGAAGCAAGATCACTGGGAGAAATATCAGTAACCTCAGATATGCAGATGACATCACCCTTATGGCAGAAAGTGAAGAGGAAGTAAAAAGCCTCTTGATGAAAGTGAAAGAGGAGAGTGAAAAAGTTGGCTTCAAACTCAACATTTAAAAAACAAAGATCATGGCATCAAGTCACATCACTTCATTGCAAATAGATGGGAAAACAATGGAAACAGTGACAGATTTCATTTCCTTGGGCTCCAAAATCAGTGAAGATAGTGATTGCAGCCATGAAATTAAGACACTAGCCTCTTAGAAGAAAAATTTAGACCAACGTAGACAGCATACTACAAAGCAGAGACATTACTGCCAACAAAGGTCCATCAAGTCAAAGCTATGGTTTTTCCAGTAGTCATGTATGGATGTGAGAGTTGGACTATATAGCAAGCTGAGCACTGCTTTGATGCTTTTGAACTGTGGTGTTGGAGAAGACTCTTGAGAGTCCCTTGGATTGCAAGGAGTTTCAGCCAGTCAATCCTAAAGGAAATCAGTCCTGAATATTCATTGGAATGACTGATACTGAAGCTGAAGCTCCGATACTTTGGCCACCTGATGGGAAGAACTGACTCACTGGAAAATACCATAATGTTGGAAAAGATTGAAGGCAGGAGGAGAAGGGGATGATGGAGGATGAGATGACTGGATGGGGTCACTGACTCAACAGACATGAATTTGAGCAAGTTCCAGGATTTGGTGACGGACAGGGAGGCCTGGCATGCTGCAGTCCATGGGGTTACAAAGAGCTGGACACGACTGATCGACTGAAATGAACTGAATTCATTGAATAATATTGTTTAAGAGAAAGCTATTTTGTCCTCAAAATTTTAGAATTAAATTTTGAAAACATTTTCACTCCTTGATACACTGTAGTATTAGAAAATAAGAAGCTCTGATGTTTTATTTAAACATACTATTTTTTGTTTGATAGGAATGTCTTTATGAATGAAAAACATATCCTGTTATAAGTAATGGAATAAACCTCCTGAAACAAAAATGTGACATTTTCTAAGCTTGTTACAAATAAACCATGATGTGTCAGCTTAAAATTGTATCAATATTAAATAACATTTCTGTGATCAGTTTTCCACATAAAATTAATCAGTGGAGGATTGGGCTTAAAATATAATTAATCACATTCAGTTTCCTTAAAAACAAAGTTTTATTTTGTATAAATAGTTAAAAGTCAAATATCTTCCTTCACAATATATTTAGACATTAAATCTAAGGTTTCAAAAATATGCACAAACTCCAAGTAAAGTACTTTTAATTGGCTAAAAGGAATAAAAATACCAAAGTTTAGTGTACAGAATAAACAACCAAGAAAAGAGTAAACCTTTGGTGTTGAATTTATGAATAGCCCAAAATAAGTCCCAAAGTTTTTCTCTACCTGTGCAAGTAAAAAAAGTGTCCTTTCCAAAATTTGAGGCTATACACTGTACATCCCCCACAAACAAGTTTATGAATAAGGTTTTTAAAAATGTTGCCAATAGTAAGTTCTTCCATAACTAAAATTAAAGGTCAGCAACAGTCCAGTGGTTAGGGGGCATCAATTCTCAAAAACTAGTTATGATCCAACACTAGTAGTTCTTTTATCTGAGAAAAAAAAAATTTTCAGAAGAAATACCTGCCCTATGCTAACTACCAGAAGAATGCAGGCCTCTACAATCCAAGGCCATTTAGATCCTTGGTTGGCTTAGGCCTTGAACTTCTCTCAAAAGGAAATGAGTCTGAAAGTTGATGACAGACTTCAAAGTTTCTTTTTTCTTTTTCATATATTGATATTAGTTGGAGGCTAATTACTTTACAATATCGTAGTGATTTTTGCCATACATTGGTAATGATAACCCTATATGCAAGACAGAAAAAGAGACACAGATATATAAAGTTTCTTGAATTGAAACACAGGCAGATTCCATCTGGCTGACTCAGCTATCACTAGGAAACAAAGGTGGGTGTTTTCCAACTTCAAAATCAAAATACACATTTTTATGTGTGAAAGCATAATGTTCATCCTTGATGCAAAGTTTGTATGTCCCATTTTAGAAGGCTGTTTCTTCACTTTGTATAATGCATTGTGATAAGCATCTCCAGACTGACAAACTATATCATAGTGACTGCCAGCAATTGCCTGGAACTCTGGAGTGCACTTGGTGACATGCATAATGTCCTAGTAGAGGCACTACTAGGCATAGTCAGGGAGTTTGAAGGCAATCTATGTGCCCTCAGGCAGGCTCCACCACCCAGCAGTGCCCCGTTGACCTGCAGTGGCCACCCAGCTTGGCACTGACACCATCCAGGGCATCCCAAGAGGCTATGGCAACTCCTTAACAGAGCTGTGGGGAGACCAGGGTCAGGGCTGCATCGACTGGCGCACAACAGACCTTTGCCCCTGATGGATGTCCCATGAAGACACACTGCAGTTTCTCTGAGCCTAGGAGATATTAGGGGTGATCCACTAATATCCACTGGGTGTGGGTGAGGGGTACTGAGGACCTAGGGCCAGGAACAAGCTGGGAAGGAAGACATCTGAGTTTTTAAAATGGATGGCTAATGTCCCCTAACTTATGCTGACAATCAGAGGGATCGGGTGGAAAGGGAGGTGGGAGGGGGGATCGGGATGGGGAATACATGTAAATCCATGGCTGATTCATGTCAATGTATGACAAAAACCACTACAATATTGTAAAGTAATTAGCCTCCAACTAATAAAAAATTTAAAAAAAAAAGAATCCAAAGGAAAAATTATGTATCAGTAAAGTCTGCTGAAACACAGAATTCTGGAAGGGACTATATATAAATTGTTAAAAAGAAAATAAAGCAGGGCACATTTTAAAAAATAGGTCACAAATTCAAATCCAACCACTTACACTATAAATGAAATGGCACAGCATTGAATTCAACCTGATTGGGTTTGAATCCAAGCTATATCATATACTTTTACCCTTATATCCACAGGGTCTTTGCAAAATGAAAACAGTATCGTCTACCTTGCAGAGTTTTTTTTTTTAGATTAAATATGAAGTGCTTATAATAAATATTACTTGGTACTCAATATATGACAGTTATAATATTATTATAAGAAGAAAATATTAACTTGTTACTGTAACTAGGTAAGGTACAGAAAATTCCATGTACAGATAAATACATCCACAATTAATTAAATGAAGTTTCTGGTCTAGGATAGAAATGTATTTGTGAGAAAACATTTCAGATGGCAATATTGCAATGAAACTTCAGCTTAAGACTGAAGTCCAGAAAATTCTAAACAACTCTAAACTACTTAAATTATTTGCCATCCTCCCTACTCAGTACCAATATGTCAGATAAACCAATTCCAACATATTCTTCCTGGTGCTTTTTGCAGAGGTGTACCTAGAAAGAAGCAAGAAAAGTCAATATGTGTTCTGACTGCTGAGTGATAGATTATCTGGAATTCACCAATTGCTCAGTATCCTTTGACCTATATTGTCCCTTTCAGGAATTTTCTTTGATAAATAATGTGTCATCAACCTCGTCCTACCATTCTAAATTGCTTTCAACCCATTCTGAACTTCTTCCCTTCCCTTCAGCTCAAAGGTTCACTAATAATTTTGGTGGTTACTGATTAGGAACATAAAGTGTGACCTCCCTGACATACTTGCATTTCTTCAGTAGAAATTGTAAGACCATCTTACACACACACACAAACACACACACACACACACACAGATCAAAACTTTCAACATTTTAAAGAACATTATAATCATAAAATGTCATATAACATGTATGGGTATATGCAGGCACATTAAATTTTATAGATATGTTTACTTGCACTTTAGCTTTGTAAATATACCTGATATTTGCATTATTGTTTTAGAAATGTACCTAACCTGTGATAAAAAAAAATAATTTCTAGTTTGAGTCCTATCTCAAATAATCTCCCCTTAATAACTCAGAAGTCATTTAATCTATAGTAACATCAACATTTTGCAGTTAAATGTAAAGTGTATCCCTTCGCCCTCTTCTTACCCTTATGGAGCAGCTGGGGTTCAAATTACACACTTGGCTGACTGGAATTTTGCTGTTAAAAATTTCCATGCCACCATGCAAGGATTACACATGGGCCAGAGAATAACATAGCCTTGAGAATGCCATTCCCAAAACAGCCAGCACCTGGGGTCTGTTGTAGCATTTTTCCATTTAATTTCTTCTTCATAATGCTGTTTTTGACATTCACATAGATCTTCAGTAACTGTCCCGAGCAATTTAGCATTGATAATACAAACCATTTCTTGAACTTCTTTAATACAGTTGCTTTTATCCCTTTATAGTTTTAGTCATTATTAATTTTTGGTAAAAAATAAAATGGGAGTGTTCATTTTCAGAGGCATGCTGATTAGCTCTGCCTTAAGTTTCCTCAATGTGTATTTATGTGTTTGTGTGTGAATATATATATGTTGTGTATATACTTATACACAGGTTGAAAACAGGCTTCTGAATAATTGTGAACTGTTGAACTGATTGTATTAGTTTACTCAGGCTTCTGTAACAAAGTACCATAAACTGGGTAGCTTAAACAACAACTCATTGTATCAACAGTTTTGGAGCACAAGATATCAGCAGGGTTGGTTCTTCCTGAGGAATGTGAGGGAAAGATCTGTTCCATGCCTGTCTCTTTGGTTTAAAGGTGGCTGTTTATATATCCACATAATGTTCTTTCTGTGTATAATCCTGTCTCCAAATTTCCTCTTTTTAAAGGACACAAGTCATATTAAATTGGGGCAAACTGTAGTGGCCTCATTTCAGCATGATAAAGACCCTATCTCCAAGTAAGTTTATATTATAAGGAACCACAAGTTAGGACTTCAACATTTAATTTTAGAGGAACACAGTGTGGCCCATACTGAGATCTTCTTTTCAAAGAAAACACATCCTTCAATTATATGCTTTTTTATTTCAATGAGTTAAAGCAAAATTGAATAAACAGTCAACCAAATTGTCTACTTAACTTTAAGTGTGAGATCTGTTTTTACTCTTAGGAAATAGAGATCATGAACTCAGTCTGCTGACCAGTGTTTTGAATGCAATAAATAATCAATAAATATTTGGAGAAGGAACAAATGTATCATATTGCAGAAGTAAATGATGACATCATACAATTCCTTGATTTACTTTATTTCTTTTGAACCTGAGGGTGTGGGATGTTGATATGCTACTCTGAGAGTTTAGGATAGGAATCATATTCAATTACCAAAACTCCTACATAAAATAATTTTTCCATAGAGTTTCCTAGTTTAAGGCTTGGAGCAATGAGTTAGGCAGTTTCCCTGGACTTACGGGTAAATTTGGTTTTGAAATGCTCTATTTTGGCTTCTTTGTTGGTTTTTCTATTATTGAAAGTGGAGTAGACAATGCGGGAGGGTCTTGAGATTTATGGAGAAAAAAAATGGCAATTTGATTGAAAAAGTGAGGTAACCAATTGTTGACTCCTGATCTTGAAAAAGGTAGACAGTGGGACTATTCTAATATTTATGAGCCAGGAACAAATTGAAGATAGCAAATCACATTCAACCAATTAAAAGTTCATTTTTACTGAGAGTAAAGCCAAATGGTCCTTTGCCCCTCCCTGTGCAATACTTTTAGATTACCCAATTAATCCAAAGGAATGAGAGTACAATGATCCCTTCTACTATAACTTTTACTTCTCTGCTTGCTAAAAAATTGAATATCCTTTGGAAATTATGAGACTTTTGTGTTTGCCTGCAAACCTGAGAGACCAGTCACTAGATCTATTCTGTGTCTTCTAAACAGAAAATTCTGTTCTCTAAAATCCACTTTCATCTGAAGTGGGACTATTGTATCACTAAAATTAATAATATGTATATCACTAAAATTAATAATATGTATATTTATTTTTATTTTAATATATTGGCATTCATGATTAAAAAAAACAAATCCAAATCTTCTGCATTCTCATGTTTCTGTAATTTGAGATGATTATTCTCAGGCAGTTTTGCAGTTTAAAGAAGGCAAATTAAAGAAGATAGTATTGATGGGGGTGGTGCACGCACGTTGGAAGTATATGCTTATTTGACTTTAAACTTTTAAACATCATCTCAATTTGAAAGGAGAGTTTAAAACAAGGAAACTGAAATGTTGACTCTAACTCCATACAACCCTTTCATTAGAATAATTTAAAACCTTTAAGAAAATTTGTGGTTAAATATCAAATGAAAAATTTCCTTATACTGTTATTTGCTGTCTAAAGTTAGAAAAACAAGTCTGATGAAATGGCCTACCTAGAGTATTTACATATAATACTTGGATGTTGCATGCTGCTAACATGTCACTCACCTAGCAGAAAATAAACAAAAATGGATTACTGCTGGCTCTGTTTAGATGTATGAACGTTTTAGAAAGCCAAGTTTTTATGCATCCACCTTCCTCTGTTGAAACAGAGACAGCCAAATAGGTGAAATTCTATCTTTTCCAATAAAACTCTGCCTTAGTGGCAGATGATAACAATAACTGTCTAATATGTATATGACACTCACTATGTGTCAGCAGAGCCACCATACTGTCCAAATCTAAGAGGCAACACTGCCTTCTATGTAAAAGGTATCCTCTGGATTATGCAACATGGTGATACTGAGTTTCAGGATCTGTTCTAAGCACCTTACATATATTACCTCAATATATTAATAATACTCATAAAAACTCTAGGAGTTAAGTATTATTATGTTCACTCAACAAATGCAGAAACTGAGGTATAGAGTTAGGAAATACCTTGTTCATGTTCACATAGTAAGTGACAGAAAGTAGATTCAAACTCAGACAATCTAACTGTAGATGCCATAGTTGCAGTGACTATACATACTGACTCTGTGAAGCTTGGAAAGAGTTTATAGCCCTGGAAATAAAGAGACAGCAGTGACTTCAAAAAGAATGAATGCAGTTAGCATTAAAAATTAGTGTCTGAAGACTTCTTCACATGTGCAAAATATAAACTAGAAATTAGATTCTGAAAGTTTAAACTTTCAATGCAAAGAAAAGAAACCCCATCAGTTGTATGATTCACATTGTCTAAACAACAAATATAGACCAGTTGCCAAGAAGCAGAGCTATTGCTGCTAATATCAGAAAAAAAAAATATAGCTACTAAGATCAGAAAGGACTTCCTCAGTGGCTCAGCTGCAAAAAAAAAAAAAAAAAAAAAAAATCTGCAATGCAGGAGATACAGGATACGGGGGTTCGATCCCTGGTTTGGGAAGATCCTCTAGAAGGAGGCATGGGAATCCCTTCCAGTATTCTTGCCTGAAAAATCCGCTAGATAAAGGAGCCTGGCAGGCTACAGTTCATAGGCTCCCAGAGTCAGACATGACTGAAGAAACTGAGCGTGGCATGGCAAGATCAGAAAACTAGTCTTTTTATAAGCACTTTTGAAAAGTATGTTGTGAGGGATACTGTCAACAGAATCTTCACAGTAAACACAGTAACAGGTTTCTTCAGGCCTATTTCTTATAATGTTGCTTATTGTAAATTGATGTAAATACAATGTTGCTTATTGTAATTGATGCTTATTGTATATTGGAATCATGTAATTCCAAAGTGATCTTCCCCACAAGTTATTATTGAGCTATACCAGGTCAAAATAAAGTAACTCATTAGTCCATATTCACCTTTCTCTGGTGATTTTGCTTAAGCCAGCAATAGACTGAAAAGCATCCAAAGGAAACAGTCCCCTTTTGAGACTTTTCTGTAAGTATAAGCTCTTTCCACTCAGAATTTGAAAATGTTGAGCAACACTAAATTCCAGGTTATAATCTGTGATGATAACCTAATATGCAGGTATAACATGTTGCTAATTATATTCAGGTCATCGTGCTTTAAAAGTTGATGATCATTTTTGTCATGGACTACTGCTGCTAGTAAGAATTCTGAGTGTGTAGCCCAAGGAGAATCAGTGCAGTATCAGTCATGGTTAAATATCTGAACTTTTGAGCAAGTCATATCTGATCTCAAGAGTGTGACTTAGAATAGGTTATCAGTCTCCTTAAATTTCCTTCTTCACTGGCAATATGAATATAATACCTATCACACAAAGTTATTTTAATGTGAAGAATACAAAGTGCCAAGTAGAGTGCTTGGTGTATGTAGGACTCAATTATTGCAAATGTCCATTAATAATACTAACATACTATGAAATGTTACTTAAAATGGTAGTGACACAAATATTTGTGTCAGAAATACATGTTTATTGTTTGTTTTTTTAATATTCTGCACAAACTTTATATAGCACAACAATAACCAGGCTTAAAAATACACAAAAAAAGAACTCTTTACCTACATTATTTTTAGTCATTTGTTGTGACCTTCCTTGCTTCTACCAGGAAAAAGCAGAACAAAACTCATTCATGCCAAAGCATTAGTGAGTCAGTGTAGCAGTATAGAAGAGGGATTACTTTAGTCCAACAGACACATCCTCAAACTCTGAGCTTTACATTGTTTTGTAGGCCCCAAATGTTTCATTTAGTAGATAAACTCCCTCATCATAGGGTTGTTGAAAGGATGGGAGGTTACCAATGTGAAAGTATTAATCCAATGGCCCCAAATATAAAGTATTTAATAAACTAGTTATTACTGGTATTTTTATCCTGCTATAATATTTAGCTTTGAAGACCCAAACTTTAGACATAGCTGTCATCCTCACTCATCGTGTGTCCTAGAAAATTACAAAACTTTATCCAAATAATAGTAGCAGTAGATAGTAGTAGCAATATTTGGTAAAAAGTGAGTGAATGGGAAAATCAGCACCTATCACATGCCAATCACTTTTATGCAAGTTATCTTATTTAGTACTTACAATAACTGAGGTTAAGATGATTTACTGTATGTCTGTTGTGAAACTCCACACAGTTTCTCTACTGTACAACCTCAAGACTCAAACTTAGATTAAAAGACACTGTTACCTTTCTTAT
This sequence comes from Odocoileus virginianus, assembly GCF_023699985.2. Lineage (NCBI taxonomy): Eukaryota > Metazoa > Chordata > Mammalia > Artiodactyla > Cervidae > Odocoileus > Odocoileus virginianus. The sequence goes on along the minus strand of NC_069708.1, from coordinate 36,301,867 downwards.
CTTTCTTTGTTTTGTTTTTTTTTTACAATTTTATTTTATTTATTTTTTTATATGACAATTTATTTATTTATTTATTTTTCCCCATCCTGAACCCCCCTCCCACCTCCTTCCCCATCCCATCCCTCTGTGTAATGGGGCCTACTTTCTGCTCCTTTAGGGGCTAATACTTAGCAGTCTACCTAGTGTTCTCTTTTTAATTTTCTCCAGCTTAGCTCTGAAGTGGGATTCGTGTCTGAGTCAGTGGAATTTGAGGAGATAGAGTTCGTGTCACCATATTGCAGAAGCTGAGTTTCACCCCAGAGCAGAGTTGACCCCAGTTCAGGGAACCAGATTCTAGAAGGAGGGAATTTACTGGTCTATATGGTGAGAAGATATAAGGTTTCTTACTTCCTCAGTTTTTTGCCTGTGCTCTAAACTTAGAAATGCTGAGGGTGGGAAAAGGGGTGCAGGGAGGATTCTCATATTTCTATGGTGCATTTTGCTCCTCCAGCTCCTTTATGCTTCTCTCATAGAACAATGCATGGACATTTTAAGGGTTTTACTATAGCTTGCACTGCGAAAACCAATGAAATGACAAAAAAGAAATAATTGTGAGGAAGTATTATCTTTCCAATGAAACAGGATGTTGAGTCCACTTTGCAGTCTATACACGGTGTTGGTACCATTATATGCAACTCTGCTCTGCTTAGAGACTATCAAAATACTTTCACTTAAATTTTACCTAAATTTTATAACTTTGTCTCCAAAGTTCTATAATTCCATCTTCTCCTTTGTTCGAGGATACCCCATGATTCCTTTGATGTGTTATATCTCTCATTGCTATGGGCCAAGAAGTCTGATTTTGTCAGACTGAAGATTTCTTCTTGGTGTCCTTGGCTGGTTGTACTAGGAAAAAGTGAAGAGTTTTAAATATTTACTCTGTTTTTCTTTAATACAGCTTTTTTGTATTAAGTTTATATGATTCAATTTTTAATAATAGCTGTGTTTAACTTACTCCTGTTCACAAAGTAGCTGAAAATTAAAAATTGATCCTTTTGAGCAGATATGATCCAACTATAGCATACTATGAGGTAGATTCTATAATCTTCACTTACCGGTGAAGAAACTGAGAATCAGATAGGTTAAGTAACATAACCTGTGACCTAAGTCACACAACTAATAAAAAAATGGCAGAATGGAATTTGAACCCAAAATTTTAGCCCCAGATCTTGTGCTCTTAATCACCAGCTTCCTCTGATATGTTAAGTTAAAATTGTTTAAGGATTTTGCCCTCAATTTTCATCTGTGAGAATGGGGCCTGCCAACTTTGTGGTCTCCCTTCTCCAGGAAGAATTTACTGTAGACTGGGTAGTCTACAGGTATAATTCTTGCAGAATATCAGATATGTATTAATTTATTTACCACTCAAAGATAGTATTACTAAGCTTAGAAAGAACTTTGATCCTAAAAGCGTACATTTTTGAGGGTCCATTAAGTGCCATGTGCTTTTTCTATGTTGTATCAGAGAAGTAGATATCATACCCCCATTTAAAGACTAGAAAACTCAACATCTTGCTCAATACAACATCTTTGCTCAGTTAGCAAAATGGGGAATTTAGGATTCAAACTTGGGTCTAATTAACTCCAAAGCTCATGTTCTAACCACTATTTCAGATTTAAGAATACCTGGTTGATATCCCTCTTAGTAAAGTGTACTATAAGAAAAATGTAAGGAAAAAAAATAATATGAACCTTCCTGAAAGATTGGGATATTTCTGCAGATGTAAACTGTGCTTACAGATGGGGTTAGTCCTTTCATTAAGCCTTTAGTACTGGTCCTTGGTAGCTCATATGGTAAATATTCTGCCCGGAATGAAGGAGACCAGGTTCAATTCCTGGCTAAGGAAAATCCCCTGGAGAAGGAAATGATAACCTACTCCAGTATTCTTGCCTGGAGAATTCCGTGGACTGAGCCTGGTGGGCCACAGTCCATGGGGTTGCAAAGAGTCAAACACAACTGAATGAATTTCATTTTCACTGGTCCACTATGGTCACACTCATCAGTCAATCAACATTTTCCCCCTACAACTTGAGCTTTAGCCTCCAGAAAGAGAAGGGTAAAATCAGACTCTGACTTTTGTTGCAATGTAAACTTAAACATGCATTTGTCATATTTATATCCCCAGTACATTCAGTCCCTTGAAGAGGAAGCAATTATCTTTTAAGTTGAACAGTCACACTGTCTACAAAGTTCTGGCCTAAGCAAGGAGAAACAAATCCTAGCTTTCAAATGTTGATTGTTTGCCTGATGTGAAATTGCATTATATACTTTTGTTTGTACACTTTGGAATGGTTTTGGGCTGCTATTTAAATCCATCTTTCATTAGCCAGGTTTTAGAGCATTATATTCTTTAAAAGAAATAATTGCTTTTCAAATTTAGTGTCAAAGTACCCAGACCTTAGTCACGATCACCCCAATCTGAAGGAATTCTGAGACACATTGTCACCACTGATTTCAATCTTCCTCAAAGAGCAGCTGCTCAAAGTTTCAAGTAATAGCATACTGATGTCTGGAGACTTAAACAATAACATATTTTAAAATTTGGTCTGAAAGCCTAGTAATGTTCGTGATCTCAGTCATTATTTAGCATTGTGATTTATCACCATTGTAGTTTAATAAGGAAAAAAAAAATAAGTAGGATTTTGCATTACTTCATCTCCTCCATGAGTCTCCTCAAAATGATTCCTTTAATGTTTACCTCTTTTAAAAATCTAAAAATCTATTAATAAGATGACTTCTTCCAGTTTTAAATGTTAGTCTCTTTAACATCCATTTCTCTTTAAGTCATTAACCAGTTACTATGACCAGTGATTTCACCTAAGGAAGGATGCATGGTTGAATGATTAGAGGCTCGACTGTGATATCTAAGACTTAAATCCTTGGTTCTAGCTCTGATTGATAGCAAAAAGTTTTCTTCTTAATTATTGCTTTGCTTCCCATTTCCCTGGGGCTTCCCTGTGGTTCAGATGGTAAAGAATCTTCCTGCAAATGCAGGAGGGCTGGGTTCAACCCCTGGGTCAAATTGACAATAATTGCTATGCATCTATATCATAAAAGATACTTTTAGGATATTAATGAGTAGTTTTACAAGGTGCACTGTGATCCTACATTGCTAAGAATGTTCTATGTGTAAAATATTTTTAAATGGTATGATGGAGGAAATCCAAGCCATACATGGATTTTTTGAAATTCAAATATTTTATATTGAGCAGTCTCATAACTCATGTGTGGTTGAAACTTTGGTTCAGGTAATGTGTCATGAGAACAAGACCATGAGGCCCCAAATACTCTTAGCTTCCTGCTGTTCTGCAGTTCCTGGGGCCAAATTTTTAAAACTCTGGAAATTTTGGTGAAGTTCTCAAGGTTTGTGCTAAAACATATGTGTTACTCATCTTTAGAAATGAAGCAAAAACTTCCCTGTAAATTAGGCCACTAAATGTACCTAAATCTAATCTAGTGGTTGAAGAATTAGGAGCAAGAGGTCATCTAAAACAGAGTTTCTCAACCTTCGTACTACCAACATCTTAGATTGGATAATTCTTTGCTGCAGGGACTGTCCTCTGCATTGTAGCATGTTTAGCATTCCCAACCTCTACCAACTAGACCATTCAGGTATGACCTAAATCAAATCCCTTAGGACTACACAGTGGAAGTGACAAATAGATTCAAGGGATTAGATCTGATACACAGAGAGCCTGAAGAACTATGGACAGAGGTTTGTGACATTGTACAGGAGGCAGTGATCAAGACCATCCCCAAGACAAAGAAATGCAAAAAAGCAAAATGGTTGTCTGAGGAGGCCTTACAAACACCTATGAAAAGAAGACAATTAAAAGGCAAAGGAGAAAAGGAAAGCTATACCCATTTGAGTGCAGAGTTCCAAACAGTAGCAAGAAGAGATAAGAAAGCCTTCCTCAGTGATCAGTGCAAAGAAATAGAGAAAAACAATGGAATAGGAAAGACTAGAGAACTCTTCAAGAAAATTAGAGATACCAAGGGAATATTTCATGCAAAGATGGGCTCAATAAAGGAGAGAAATGGTATCGACTTAACAGAAGCAGAATATATTAAGAAGAGGTGGCAAGAATACACAGAAGAACATACATAAAAGATCTTCACGACACAGATAATCACGATGGTGTGATCACTCATCTAGAGCCAGACATCCTGGAATTTCATGAAGTTAAGCGGCCACAGGACTAGATAAGGTCACTTTTCATTCCAATCCCAAAGAGTGCTCAAACTACTGCACAATTGCACTCATCTTACATGCTAGCAAAGTAGTGCTCAAAATTCTCCTAGCCAGGTTTCAACAGTATGTGTACTGTGAAATTCCAGATGTTCAAGCTGGATTTAGAAAAGGTTGAGGAACCAGAGATCAAATTGCCAACATCCATTGGATCATCAAAAAAGCAAGAGAGTTACAAAAAACATCTACCTTTGCCTTATTGACTATGCAAAAATCCTTTGTATGGATCACAATAAGCTGTGGAAAATTCTGAAAGAGATGGGAATACCAGACCATCTGACCTGCTTCCAGAGAAAACTGTATACAGGTCAACAAACAACAGTTAGAACGGGACACGTAACAACAGACTAGTTTCAAATCAAGAAAGGAGTAGGTCAAGGCTGTATATTGTCACCATCCATATTTAAATTATATGCATAGTACATCATAAGAAATGCTGGGCTGGATGAAGCACAAGCTAGAATCAAGATTACCAGGAGAAATATCAATAACCTCAGATATGCAGATGACACCACCCTTATGGCAGAAAGTGAAGATCTAAAGAGCCTCTTGATGAAAGTGAAAGAGTAGAGTGAAAAACATGGCTTAAAACTCAACTTTCAGAAAACTAAGATCATGGCTTCTGGTTCCATCACTTCATGACAAATAGATGGGGAAACAGTGGAAACAGTGACAGACTTTATTTCTGGGGGCTCCAAAATCCCTGCAGATGGTGACTGCAGCCATGAAATTAAAAGACACTTGCTCCTTGGAAGGAAAGTTATCACCAACCTAGACAGCTTATTAAATAGCAGAGACATTAGTTTGCCAACAAAGGTCCATCTAGTCAAAGCTATGGTTTTTCCAGTAGTCATATATTGATGTGAGAGTTGGACTATAAAGCAAGCTGAGCACTGAAGAGTTGATGCTTTTGAACTGTGATGTTGGAGAAGACTCTTGAGAATCTCTTGGACTGCAAGATCTAACCAGTCCATCCTAAGGGAGTTCAGTCCTGGGTGTTCATTGGAAGAACTGATGTTGAAGCTGAAACTCTAATACTTTGGCTACCTGATGCGAAGGGCTGACTCATTGGAAAATACCCTGATGCTTGGAAAGGTTGAGGGCAGGAGGAGAAGGGGATGACAGAGGATGAGAAGGTTGGATGGCATCACTGACTCAGTGGACGTGAGTTTGAGTAAACTCTGGGAGTTGATAATGGACAAGGAGGCCTGGCGAGCTGCAGTCCATGGGGTCATTACAAATCAGACATGACTGAGCGACTGAAATGACTGAACTGACTAGATATCAGTACCATCACCCCCAGGAGGTATAACAACTAAAATGTCTTCAGGCATTGCCGAATGTCCCCTGCAGGGCTGCAGAGTCATTCCAGGTTGAGAAATACTGAATCGTAATGTATGAATATGTTCCTGCTTCCCTGTCATAAACTTCAAATATTAGAGATTTCTTTCTTTTTAATAAAGCAATGCTTCATGGGTAGTCCTCTCTTAAAATACAGATAATACAGACACACTTAGAAATATCAGAAAGTTCAGTTCTAAGTGTTCATTTGCACTTAGCAATTATCTATTCATAAAAATTACAGTAGCTAACACCTTTTCATATTTAATACCTTATAGGAGCTGACAAACCTGAATTCCAGTTTGAGATCTACCACCACCCAACTGACTTGGGTCAAAGTTCACTTAAAATTTTCCTTAGTTTCTTTACTTGTAAAATGAGACACTAATAGTATTAATCTTATTTTTTACGTGAATGAATATTATGCAATGAACTTGTGTTTTGTACAATATATCGAATAGCACGTTTTAGTTCTGATATTATTATTATTATCATTTTTTGCTTAATAGGGACCTTGTGAGGAATATTTAGTATTAATTCTATTTGATAGATAACGTATATGATGATATACCTGAAAACACTTTACACATAGTAGGCCTTTACTTAGAGAGATAAAACTTATTCAGTGTTACAATTAACTTGAACCTAGACTCAAATATAGTTCTTCTGATTTCAAGTACTTTTCTTCTGTCTGACAGAAATTATAAAATTTAGAGAATGTAAAATTTGGCTCAGAGAGACAGAGAAAGATAGAGACATAATTTATAAATCCGAGAAAGACCTAGATAAATCAGCCCTGTTAGAAGCCCTGACTGGTGGGGAGCCAAAAGGAAGCACTGCTGCTAAGTCACTTCAGCCGTGTCCGACTCTGCCCGACCCAATAGATGTCAGTGCACCAGGCTCCCCTGCCCCAGGGATTCTCCAGGCAAGAACACTGGAGTGGGTTGCCATTTCCTTCTCTGAAAGGAAGCACAGAGGAACCAAAATAGGTATCCTAAGAAGAAAGTAAGGTGAAAAATACATTGTAGTTAAGCCAGGCCCATTCTCTGACCTCTGATTGGCTATCCAAACTGCACAGGTTCCTGTCGGCCATCTTTAATGTTGCCCAGGTCTAGAGAAAGAGTATAAATGGAGGCATTTTGAGCTGCATAGTTCACTTTCCTTCTCTTCCCACCTCTATCTCTGTCCTGCTCCACAAAGATCTCTTGATGGCTCAGATAGTAAGGAATCTGCCTGCAATTCAGGAGACCCGGGTTCAATCACTGGGTCAGGAGGATCCCCTGGAAAAGTTAATGACTACCTCCTCCAGTATTCTTGTATGGAGAATTCCATGGACAGAGGAGCCTGGCAGGCTACAGTCCATGGGGTTGCAAAGAGTCATATGCAACTGAATGACTAACACACATATACACACATTTGCATATATTCAAGTCCACTCACCTCTTACAACGTGCAAACAGTTGCCTCTTGGCCACCTTCAGGTCTAGGGTTAAACACATTTATGGATCAGTTTGTTTTTAGAAGGATGCACATAAGCAAGAGACCACTCTGGTCCTTGACAGCAGATTCTGGATCAATTGAGTAGCAAACTTTTTGTGCTTGAAGTCTAGTTCAGAAAAGAGTGTTAAGTCTTCAGCTAAAGTACATACCATTGGCCTTGCAGAGAGAAATAGCTCAAGTAGAACCAAAGCAGGATATTTTAAAGTACAAGGCCTTGTTACTAAGCACAAGGGTAATAAAATAATTTGTGTGTTTGTCTTAAATTTTTCCTCAGCAAATGTTGTATGTCTGTCAACATCTTACATTCTCTTGTGATATCTAGCTAAACTTAATAATAAATCTTTATTTTTCAGGGAGAGGGAAGTAGGTCACAGAATTGCTAAGGGTTTACCAAGACTTCCAGTTATCAGGAACTGCATTAGAACAGTAACCTTTGGGGGCCCAATTGAGTGCTTCAGATAGTGAATATTTAAAGGTCTAAATGTCCTTTATCAGGAGGAAGACATTATGGGGAAGAAAAGAGCAGTTAATAATTCACAGATCTCCCCTTCCTCTTGAATATATGTATATCTATGGTTGATTCATCTTGAGGTTTGACAGAAAACAACAAAATTCTGTAAAGAAATTACCCTTCAATTAAAAAATAAATAAATTTTAAAAATTCATAGATCTGGCTAAATAAAAAATGAAATCAGAGATAATTAATAAGACACCTACTTAATTAATTCAAAAAACTTTTATTAAGAGTCTTATACATTAATAAGCTCTGATCTAGAGGTTGATGCCACATGGACAACAGAAGGGGTTTAAGTATAGTGGAAGAAGTAGGATCACATTTTTCAGAGGATATGATGTCTAAAATTATATTTTAATAGATTAACGAGTCAAGGGGGTATGTGTGCATAAGTATACACATATCTCTGTGTATGTACAGGCATGCCTGTCAACTAAGGGAAGAAATAAGGCATTCTAGGTAAGTGGGGTTTAATTTAAAATATTGATATTAATAGAAATGCTTTTAATTCCATTTTACAGATGAAGAAACCAAGGCTGAAGAGACTGACTTTCCCAAGGCCACATAGCCACTACATTTTGGAACCCAAAATTAAATCAAACAAGTCAGTATAACTCCAAATTTGATCTTTCCACATTGACTTCCTCCAGTCAAGTCTTGCTATTCAAGGGATCCTAAACTTAAAAAAAGAAAAAAAAAAAAAAATCCCAGGGAATTTTTGGTCACATTTTCATGATGTTGGATTAAATCCTGTCTTAGGCACCCAGAGCCAATTAATTCCTGTTTGTTAGCTTAATAAACACATGAACAAATAAAATATTTGGGTTACCAAATATTTATTAAAGTCTGTTGTCTGCAAATCAATGTGTTTTAATGCATGATGTGAGGGAAGAAGGCACTGTTCCTCTTCTTTATGGGCTTACTACCTAATCAAAGAAATTATATATTTTTGAAATAACTGAAATATAAGATAGAGTATGAGAAACTACAGGAAAAGTGCAAAATACTCAAATGATGAAAATAATAAAGGTTCAGGGTAAATTTTTCCTAGAAAAGGTGCACTTTAAGCTGGGCTGGGGAGGTTAGATACAGCTTCTCTAGTCAGATATTGAGAAATGGACAATCCAGAGACAGGGAACAGTCTGGGGGAAATTCCTAATTGGGAAAATAAGAAAGTAGCATAGAATAGTAACTAAACCCACAAGGACTCTGAAGTTAGGTTAAAAATATGTTAAAATTCTAGTTCTGCCATTTACTAGCTACATGGCCAATACATAGTTACTTAACCTCTATACATTTTACCTTTTTGTATCATTAAGGAATAAGAATGAATAATACCTAAAAGGCACTTATTGTGATATCTGGCATATGGTAGTTGGTAAAAATTAGCTAATTTATATAAAACATAAAGTATATAGAACAAAAAGGATTTTACTTGGGATAGAAATGATATTAAAAGGATTAGGACTGAGAAACAATATATACATATTTAATTTGGTCTTGCAAGTTATTTTTAGTTTGCATTGTCTCGCTGATCCTGTTCATGAGACCAATTGTCTAACTGTTCACACTGTTCACTCAATTCTGGGTAGTCAAGGTGCAAGCTAAGAAGCTGAAAGTAGATGCGAGTAGCTGGAGGAACTAAAAACATATTTAATCTCTCCCTGGTTAGCACAGCAGCCATGATATAGTCTCTCTCCTGGCTGATGCAGCAGCAGTAGTAGCAGCCATAACACAAACATAACCTCAACTCGGTTCAGTTCAGTTGCTCAGGCATGCCCAACATTTTGAAACCCCATGGATTGCAGCACAGCAGGCTTCCCTGTCCATCACCAACTCCCGGATGCTACTCAAACTCATGTCCATTGAGTCAGGGATGAATGAGTTGAATGAGTCAGCCATTCAACAATCTCATATTCTGTCCTCCCCTTCTCCTGCCTTCAATCTTTCCCAGCATCAGGCTCTTTTCCAATTAGTCAGTTCTTCGCATCAGGTGGCCAAAGTATTGGAGCTTTAGTTTCAGCATCAGTCTTTCCAATGAATATTCAGGACTGATTGCCTTTATGATTGATTGGTTGGATTTCCTTGCAGTACAAGAGACTCATAAGAGTCTTCTCCAACATCACAGTTCAAAAACATCAATTCTTCGGTGCTCAGCTTTCTTTAGGGTCTAACTCTCACATCCATACATGACTACTGGAAAAACCATAGCTTTGACTAGATGGATCTTTGTTGGCAAAGTAATGTCTCTGCTTTTTAATATGCTGTCTAGGTTGGTCATAGCTTTTCTTCCAAGGAGCAAGTGACTTTTAATTTCATGCCCACAGTCACCATCTGCAGTGATTTTTGGAGCCAGAGAAAATAAAGTCTGTCACTGTTTCCATTGTTCCATGTAATCTGCATATCTGAGGTTATTGATAATTCTCCAGGCAATCTTGATTGCAGCTTGTGCTTCATCCAGCCCGTCATTTCACATGATGTATTCTGTCTATGAGTTAAATAAGCAGGGTGACAACATACAGCCTTGACATACTCCTTTCCCAATTTGTTCCATGTCTGGTTCTAACTGTTGCTTCTTGACCTGAATACAGATTTCTCAGGAGGCAGGAGAGGTGGCCTGGTATTTCCATCTCTTGAAGAATTTTCCATAGTTTGTTGTGATCCACACAGTCAAAGGCTTCAGTGTAATCACTGAAGATGAAGTAGATGAAGTAGAAAATTTTCTGGAATTTTCTTGCTTTTTCAATGATCCAATGGGTGTTGGCAATTTGATCTCTGGTTCCTCTGCCTTTTCTAAAACCATCTTGAACGTCTGAAATTTCTCAGTTCATGTGCTGTTGAAGCCTAGCTTGGAGAATTTTGAGCATTACTTTGTTAGCGTGTGAGATGAGTGCAATTGTGTTGTAGTTTGAACATGCAGATGACACCACTCTTATGGCAGAAAGTGAAGAACTAAAGAGCCTCTTGATGAAAGTGAAAGAGGAGAGTGAAAAAGTTGGCTTAGAGCTCAACATTCAGAAAACTAAAATCATGGTATCCGGTCCCATGACTTCATGGCAAATAGATGGGGAAACAGTGGAAATAGTGACATACTTTATTTTTCTGGGTTCCAAAATCAATTCAGATGGTGACTGCAGCCATGAAATTAAAAGACGTTTCTTCCTTGGAAGAAAAGTTATGACCAACTTAGACAGCATATTAAAAAGCAGAGACATTACTTTGCCAACAAAGGTCCATCTAGTCAAGAATGTGGTTTTTCCAGTAGTCATGTAAGACTTTGAGAGTTGGACTATAAAGAAAGCTGAGTACAGAAGACTTGATGCTTTTAAACTGTGGTGTTGGGGAAGACTGGTGAGAGTCCCTTGAACTGCAAGGAGACCAACCAGTCCATCCTAAAGAAGATCAGTCCTGGGAGTTCATTGGAGGGAATGATGTTGAAACTGAAACTCCAATACTTCTGCAACTGCTTCAGCCAACTGCTGCGGAGAGCTGACTCATTTGAAAAGACCCTGATGTTGGGAAAGATTGAGGGCAGAAGGAGAAGGGGACAACAGAGGATGAGATGGTTGGATGGCATCACCGACACAATGGACATGGGTTTGGGTGGAGTCTGGGAGTTGGTGATGGACAGGGAGGCCTGGTGTGCTGTGGTTCATAGGGTCACAAAGAGTCAGAAATGACTGAGCAACTGAACTGAACTGAACTGAATCAATAATGAATAATGCAACAAATGATATAAAAAACACTCTGAGGGAACCAACAGTCGAATAATGCAGGTAGAAGGTAGGATCAGTGAAGTAGAAGATAGAATGGTGGAAATAAATGAAATAGAGAGGAAAAAAGAAAAAAATAATAAAAGAAATGAGGACAACCTCAGAGACCTCTGGGACAATGTTAAATGTACCAACATTCGAATCATAGGAGTCCTAGAAGATGAAGACAAAAAGAAAGGCCATGAGACTATACTTGAGGAGATAATAGTTGAAAACTTTCCTAAAATGGGGAAGGAAATAGCCACCCAAGACCAAGAAACTCAGAGAGTCCCAATCAGGATAAACCCAAGGCAAAACACACCAAGACACACATTAATCAAATTAAAAATAATCAAACATAAAGATAATCAAACATATTAAAAGCAGCGAGGGAAAAGCAACAAATAACACACAAGGGGATTCCCATAAGGATAACAGCTGATCTTTCAATAGAAACCCTTCAGGCTAGAAAGGAATGACAGGACATAATTAAAGTGATGAAAGAGAAAACCTATAACCCAGATTATTGTACCCAGCAAGGATCTCATTCATATATGAAGGAGAAACCAAAAGCTTTTCAGAAAAGCAAGAGCTCAGAGAATTCAGCACTATCAAATCAGCTCTTCAACAAACGCTAAAGGATCTACTCTAGACAGGAAACACAGAAAGGTTGTATAAACTCGAACACAAAATAACAAAGTAAATGGCAACAGTATCATACATACCAATAATTACCTTAAATATAAATGGGTTGAATGCCCCAACCAAAAGACAAAGACTGGCTGAATGGACACAAAAACAAACAAATCAAAAAATATATGTTGTCTACAAGAGTCCCACCTCTAAACAAGGGATACATACATACTGAAAGTGAAGGGATGGAAAAAGATATTTTACACAAAGGGAGACCAAAAGAAAGCAGGATTAGCAATACTCATATCAGATAAAATAGACTTTGAAATAAAGACTATAAAAAGAGCCAAAGAAGGACACTACATAAGGATCAAAGTGTCAGTCAGAGAAGAAGATATAATAATTATAAATATATATACACCCAACATAGGAGCACTGCAATATGCAAGGCAAATGTTAACAAATATGAAAGGAGAAATTAACAAAAACACAATAAGAGTGGGATACTTTAATACCCCCACTCACACTTATGGATAGATCAACTAAACAGAAAATTAACAAGGAAACACAAACTTTAAAACATACAATGGACCAGTTAGACCTAATTGATTTCTCTAGGACATTTCACCCTAAAGCAATGAATTTCACCTTTTTCTCAAGTGCACACGGAACCTTCTCCAAGATAGATCACATCCTGAGCCATAAATCTAGCGTTGGTAAATTCAAAAAAATTTGAAATAATCCCAAGCATCTTTTTTGACCACAATGCACTAAGATTAGATGGGAATTACAGGTTAAAAATTATTAAAAATTCCAACATATAGAGGCTAAACAACATGCTTCTGAATAACCAACAAATCATAGAAGAAATTGAAATATGCATAGAAAGGAATGAAAATGACAACACAACAACCCAAAACCTATGAGACACTGTAAAAGCAGTGCTAAGAGGAAGGTGCACAGCGATACAGGCTTAACTCAAGAAATAAGAAAAAATTCAAATAAAAAACCTGACTTTACACCTAAAGCAACTAGTAAAGGAAGAAATGAAGAACCCCAGGGTTAGTAGAAAGAAATAAATCTTAAAAATTAGGGAAGAAATAAGTGAAAAAGAAACAAAAGAGACAATAGCAAAAATCAAAAAAAGCTAATATCTGATTCTTTGAGAAGATAAATAAAATTGACAAACCATTAGCCAGACTCATCAAGAAACAACGGGAGAAAAATCAAAATAACAAATAAAAGTGGAGAAATCACAATAGACAACACAGAAATACAAAGGATCATAAGAGACTACTCTCAGCAACTATATGCCAAAAAAATGGACAACTGGGAAGAAATGGACAAATGCATAGAAAAGTATAACTTTCCAAATCTGCACCAGTAAAATAGAAAATTTGAGCAGATACATCACAAGCACTGAAATTGAAACTGTAATCAGAAATCTTCCAGCAAATAAAAGCCCAGGACCAGACGACTTCAGCTGAATTGTACCAAAAATTTAGAGAAGAGCTAACACCTATCCTACTGAAACTTCCAGAAAATTGCAGAGGAATGCAAACTTCCAAACTCATTCTGTGAGGCCACCATCACTTTAATACCAAAACCAGACAAAGATGCCACAAAACAAGAAAACTACAGGCTAATATCACTGATGAACATAGATGCAAAAATCCTTAAAAATATTCTAGAATAAGAATACAACAATATATTAAAAAGATCATACATCATGACCAAGTGGCCTTTTTCCAAGGGAAGCAAGGATTCCTTAATATCCACAAATCAATCAATGTAATACACCACATTAACACATTTAAAGATAAATACCATATGATTATATGAATAGATGCAGAGAAAGTATTTGAAAAAATTCAGCATCCATTTATGATAAAAAAAAATTCCAGAAAGCAGCCATAGAAGAAATATACCTCAACATAATAAAAGTGATATATGACAAACCCACAGCAAACATTATCCTCAATGGTGAAAAATTGAAAGTATTTCCCCTAAAATCAGGAACAAGACAAGGGTGCCCCCTCTCACCACTACTATTCAACATAGTTTTGAAGTTTTAGTCACAGCAATCAGAGAAGAAAGATAAATAAAGGGAATCCAGATTGGAAAAGAAGAAGTAAAACATTCACTGTTTACAGATGACATGATCCTCTACATAGAAAACCCTAAAGACTCCACCAGAAAATTACTAGAGCTAATCAATGAATATTGTAAAATTGCAGGATATAAAATCAACACACAGAAATCCCTTGCATTCCTATACACTAACAATGAGAAAACAGAAAGAGAAATTAAGGAAACAATTCCATTCACCATTGCAACGAAAAGAATACAATACTTAGAAATAAATCTACCTAAAGAAAAAAGTAGACCTATATATAGAAAACTATAAAACACTGAGGAAAGAAATCAAAGATGACACAAATAGATGGAGAAATATACCATGTTCCTGAATAGGAAGAATCAATCTAGTGAAAATGAGTATACTATCCAAAGCAATCTATAGATTCAATGTAATCCCTATCAAGCTACCAACAATATTTTTCAAAGAAGTAGAACAAATAATTCCAGAATTTCTATGGAAATACAAACAAACAAACAAACAAACCCTCGAATAACCAAAACAATCTTGAGAAAGAAGAATGGAACCGGAGGAATCAGCATGCCTGTCTTCAGGCTATAGTACAAAGCTGCAGTATTCAAGACAGGATGGTACTGGCACAAAGACAGAAATATAGATCAATGGAACAAAATAGAAAGCCCAGAGATAAATCCATGCACCTATGGACACCTTATCTTTGACAAAGGAGGCGAGAATATACAATGGAGAAAAGACAACCTATTTAGCAAGTGGTGCTAGGAAAACTGGTCAACCACTTGTAAAAGAATGAAACTAGAACACTTTCTAACACCATACAGAAAAACAAATTCAAAATGGATTAAAGATCTAAATGTAAGATCAGAAACTACAAAACTCCTAGAGGGAAACATAGGCAAAACACTCTCTGACATAAATCAGAGCAGGATCCTCTATGACCCACCTCCCAGAGTAATAAAAGCAAAATTAAACAAATGGGACCTAATTAAAATTAAAATGTTTTACACAACGAAGGAAACTAGAAGCAAGGTGAAAAGACAGCCTTCAGAATGGGAGAAAATAATAGCAAATGAAGCAATTGACAAATAATTAATCTCAAAAATATACAAGCAACACCTGCAGCTCAATTCCAGAAAAATAAATGACACAATCAAAAAAATGGGCCAAAGAACTAAACAGACATTTCTCCAAATAAGACTTACAGATGGCTAACAAACACATGAAAAGATGCTCAACATCGATCATTATCATAGAAATGCGTACCAAAAGCACAATGAAGTATCATCTCATGTCAATCAGAATGGGTGCTATCCAAAAGTCTACAAGCAATAAATGCTGGAGAGGGTGCGGAGAAAAGGGATCCCTCTTACATTGTTGGTGGAAATGCAAACTAGTATATCCACTATGGAGAACAGTGTGGAGATTCCTTAAAAAACTGGAAATAGAACTGCCATATGACCCAGCAATCCCACTGCTGGGCATACACACCAAGGAAACCAGAGTTGAAAGAGACACACGTACCCCAATGTTCATTGCAGCACTGTTTACAATAGCTAGGATATGGAAGTAACCTAGATGTCCATCAACAGACAAATGGATAAGAAATCTGTGGTACATATACACAGTGGAATATTACTCAGCAATTAAAAGGAATATATTTGAATGAGTTCTAATGAGGTGGATGAAACCAGAACCTATTATACAGAGTGAAGTAAGTCAGAAAGAAAAATACCAATATAGCATACTAATGTATATATATGGAATTTAGAAAGATAATGATAATAACAACCCTCTATTCAAGACAGCAAAAGAGACATACATGTAAAGAACAGACTTTAGGACTCTGAGGGAGAAGGCGAGTGTGGGGTGATTTGAGAAAATATCACTGAAACATGTATATTTTCATATGTGAAACAGATTGCCAGCCCAGGTTTGATGTATGAGACAGTGCTCAGGGATGGTGCACTGGGATGACCCAGAGGGATGGGATGGCGAGGAAGGTTTGAGGGGGGTTCAGGATTGGGAACACATGTACACCCATGGCTGATTCATGTCAATGTGTGGTCATAATCACTACAATATTGTAAAGTAATTAACCTCCAATTAAAATAAATAAATTAAAAAAAATCACTCAGCATTCAGGAAACTAAGATCATGATATCCAGTCCCATCACTTCATGGTAAATAGATGGGCAAAGAGTGGGAACAGTGACAGACTTTATTTTTTGGAAATCAATGTTTATGATGGCTGCAGCCATGAAATTAAAAGACACCTCCTTGGAAGGAAAGTTATGACCAAACTAGACAGCTTATTAAAAAGCAGAGACATTAGTTTGGCAACAAAGGTTTATCTAGTCAAAACTACGGTCTTTCCAGTAGTCATGTATGGATGTGAGAACTGAACTATAAAGAAAGTTGAGCACCAAAGAATTGATGCTTTTGAACTGTGGTGTTGGAGAAGATTCTTGAGGGTCCCTTGGACTGCTGGGAGGTTCATCCAGTCCATCCTGAAAGAAATCACCCCTGAATGTTCATTGGAATGACTGATGCTGATGCTGAAGCTCCAATATTTTGGCCACCTGATGCAAAGAACTGATTCATTGGAAAAGACCCTGATGCTTGGAAAGATTGAAGGTGGGAAGAGAAGGGGATGACAGAAGATGAGATGGTTGGATGGCATCACCGACTCAATGGACATGAGTTTGAGTAAACTCCAGGATTTGGTGATGGACAGGAAGGCCTGGCATGCTGCAGTCCCTGGGGTCACACAGAGTTGGACACGACTGAGCGACGGAACTAAATTGAACTGAAAGAAACAACAACAACAACAAAAACCCTGCTTGCCTTGAGGCCATTTCTATAGAGCCACGTATGACTATGCTCATTAGGACTGTTGTTTCTTGGTACTGTTTA